>NW_005054339.1:2456193-2515340 GCF_000277835.1 Geospiza fortis | reverse complement strand
TGCTGAAATCCGGGCTGCTCCTGGGGAAGGTGGGAGAGATTGCTGTCCCTACATGTTGGAAATAAAACCCCACCCGGCAATAGGCTCCAGTGACAGAAAGTTGTGCTGCTTTAAAATTCGGGGTGAAGATGCAAGAGGGAGGAGAGGGGAGATGATCTGTGCATTGAGAAGATGCAGCAATGTGTGACTTGGGTGTTTCAGGGCAGGTACACCAACACACACAGTGCAGCTTCCCAGGACTGGCTCAGGATGAGGTGCTGTAACTCCAGGCTTGCCCCTCTCAGCACTGCTGCAGGAAGGTGAAGAGGCCACAAAGGCTGTTAGCAGTGTGTGATGGTGCTCAGGATGAATGAGATGAGATTTGCATGTCCTGGCTCTGTACATTCCTGGTGTTGGCCAAAGGGATGCAAGGTTAGGGACCACACAGCAAGCTGGCAGTGCCTATGGTTTGGATGAGCCCTTTGCAGCTGAGAACTGCAGAAATAAAACAACAGCTTCTGCAAGATGGCTGCTCCTTCTGTGCACAGCTCTGTCTGGAGCAGTGAGGGCACAGCCATGCCTGGTGCTTAGCAGGCACCAAACCACAGTCTGGAGGTGCACTCCATGTGGGGAACTGGCCTGGAATGTTAAGGCATTGGTGGTATTAAATATAGACAGTGGGGATGGTGCTGGAGCTGGAGTTTGAATCTTGAATAGACTTTCCTTTGCAACCTTTCTGTACAGCTCTTAGAGTGATTGCTAACGGATTTTATTTGATTAATGCTAGCTAATTAAGTTTTATTAATTAGGTCCCTTTTAGTGACTCGTGTCTAGGTTTCAGCTGGGGTAGAGCTCATTTTCTTCCCAGTAGCTTGTACAGTGTTGTGGTTTGGAATTAGAAGGAGAATAATGTTGATAATAAGAAAGATGGAGGGGCAATTTTTACAGGAGCGCGTAGTGACAGAACAAGGGGGAATGGCTTTTTTCCCTAATTCTCTCCACCATCCCACTGTTGGGGGACTGAGTGAGCAGCTGTGTGGTGCTTAACTGCCTGCTGGGTTAAACCACAACAGGCCCAGCTGTAAACCTCTGCACAGTCCACCTGCAATCAGCACAAATGTCCCCTGCTCAGATCTGCCCTGGCAAGACAAGGTGCCGCCAACCCCAGGGACTCACCATGCTGGACCCACAGGGCATGGAAAGGTGTGCTGTCAGGCCAGGGGCATCGGGGCAGATCCAGAGGCTCTTGTTGCTGTTGTTGCTGTACATGTTGGATAACCTTGGCCAAGATCCAGCCTCCACCATCATTTCTGAGAAAATTACGTCATTAATGTAGCGTCGTAATCAATAGGCCATGGCCCTGATTCAGCAGGACACTTAAGTGCATGGCTAATATCCATCACACTCTGCTACCTTGATGGCTTGCTGCTTTTTCTTTGGTTGTTTTTAAGAACCTGCTTTTGCATTTAAGATTGGATTTGTGCTAAATGGAGGCTTTTGTGCCTATGAGGATCTCCAGCCATGTCCTGACCGAGAGGTGCCGTGTGCTTGCTGTGGAAATGGGGTCTCAGGGCTGGGAGCTGCCACTGTGAGGAGAACAAAAGGCTGAAGGAAGCCCAGAAAAGAGAGAGTGTGTTACCAAATGGTGCATTTGACCTTTTGTGGCCCTCCATCCCCACACAGAAGGCTGACGCAGAGATCACAGTTTATGGAGTGAAAGGTGTGAATTTGGCTAAATTGCTTTTGGCTGTCCTTAATGCTGGAAGAGCACACAGTGTCCAGGAGGCACAGGGAGAGAGAACCTGCTTAAACGGGCAAAAAAGTGATTGGGGATTTCCTACAATCCATACTGGAGGGAAGTAGGAGTCCAGAGTTATTTTCCATGTAGAGTTTAAATGAATCATTACAAGGCCCTATTCATTCTCCTTTTTCTTAACATTTTTTATTTTAAAAATAATCTGTAATTTTAAAAGTGTCCCCTTAAAATATATATTTTAAAGATGATTTAGGAATAGTTGTGAAGCAATTGTTCATTAGGCTTGTAGCTGGGTTTCATGTATTTTTAATTGTCTTCAGCTTGGACAGCTTTTAGTCAGTTTTAATACTTATCCTCATATTTCACTAATTGTTATTTATTTATTCAATTATGTATCTTACAAGCAATTGTTGCCCCTCACAGATCTTCTAGAAGGCTGAGGAAATGAAGGCAGAGTTTCAAACCACCTTGAGAACAGCTTCCTGTGAGCTATGGCTCACCTTAGCCTGAGCCATAGCTCAGAACTGCTCTGATTTATGCACCTACCAGAGTAGCCAGCAATGAGCTGAGGTGTGTTTGTTATTGCAGCACCAAGTGGAGAGCTCTAGGGACTCAAGGTCACCCCCCCACACACAGTCACCCATGTCTGGCCACAGGCTGTGCCTCTGTGGGGTGTTGCAGGGACACAAACTGTCTCACTGATTTTTTTTTTTTTTTTTGGGTGGAAGAGCACTGAGGGTTGGTGGCTGGAGTGTGATGAACTCAGCACTGAGCCGAGCAGAGAGCTGGGGTTCAGCCCCAGCACAGGGATGGTGCAGTTCTGTGAGCACAACCAGGTGGGTTTTGGGTCCTGGCAATAAAGTCAGAGCTTGGTCACAAACCATGGATCTGTCTCTGTGCTCCCTTCCTTGCTTAGATCAGGGCCTGACACCTGAGAGGGACCCATGGAGAGTTCAGCACTGACTCTGCCACAGAGCTTCAAGCCTTGGCCTCTCTGCTGAGCCTCTCCAAGGTGCTGCAGTGCTGACTGCATTGCTGAGAGCTGCTAAAAGCACTGTTTTCCATCCCAGCCTCACACCATCACTGTGCCTGCTCAGCAGCGCAGTCTCCCTGGTTACCTGAGTGCAGAGCTGGGACAGGCATGGCACAATTTTGCCTTGTGTTCTCTGAGCCTGGCCTAGTGCTCAGTTTTTAATGTGACAAAGGCTATTCACAGAGTCTTTTCTCAAGGTCCTAATTTTTAGAGGAGCTGGCATGCAAGCGGATCACCAAAGTACTTTGTTTAGCCCTGCCCCTTTTTTAAAGACAAAGCAGATTTGTTTCAGCTCCATAGGTGAGATCCATAAGATCCTTAATGGGGGTGGTCCAGACAAACCCTCAATAAACAGGGTTGACCTGATCTTCATGTCAGGCTGGTGGCCACATTGCATTCCTCTAGCAGAGCTCAACTAGTGAAAATCTCCAAAGTGATTCTGTGATGTTAGAACAGATTACAGAGCCCTAGCTGGAAGCCAGCCAGGAAGCTCTAAGATGCTCCCATACTCCTACAGCACGACAGCAGCAAGCAGACCACACTGCCTGCATGTGCTGCTGAAAAGACATTTATGGCTCCAGTGAATCCTTCCACCCAGGAGTGGCTTGTTTTCAGTGCCCTTAAAGCTGGGGCTTGGAGAATTTAAGCAGCTTCTCTTCAGCTCCCAGCTGTGACCATCCAATTGCTTGTAAGGACTGCAGAAAATGTGAGACGCTGGGAGCTGGAGAGAGTAGTTGTGGAACAGCTCTGACAGAGCTTGTCTTGAGCTGAACCCTTTATGGTCCTGGTCTGATCGTGGATTGGACTCATATGGGACCTCTCCCTGCCCAGCTTTTCACTGCCATTGCTCAAGGAAAAGTGATCTCCTTAGCACCAACCCTTCCTTCCTTTCCCAGTTAAACTGGCTGCTATAAGAGCTACCATGCCCCAGAGGCCCAATGCAGAGCTCACATCCCCTTGAATTTCATTGAGTCTGAAGGTCTCTCTTCAGCCTGTAAAAAACCAAATCAAAACTCAGAAAGCCATCCTGTCCTAGGGCTGGCTGTTCTTTGCCACTGCCACCCACTGCTTCCCACAGAGCCAGCACAGCGGGAGCAATCTCAGTTCCTCTCTTGTGGGAAGGCAGCTGGAGAGTATTTCCCTGGGGGAACTACACATGGTCATTTTTCTCTTAGCTGCAGTTGGTGGCTGAGCTAAAACCAAGTGATTCAGTGTTTGAAGAGTGAATCAGAATCAGGCTCTGGGAGAAGTTTCCCTAACTCTGCACTCAGCTAATCCAAGGGCATTGCTCTGGTTTGAGACTCAAATTAGCAGTTTTATCTCCATTGGTTCATCTCAGGAAGTGGTCAGACATGGTGTGATGGATCCTGAGATAAGTGGTTTAGTTCAAGTGTTGCCAAATTTTTTACTGTCCCAGTACCTTGGCTGCTATATGCCACTATCCTGCAATTTCAGTGGCTTTGGGGTCCCTCCACTGCCTAACACAAGTCTAGAAACACACCTAAATTGACAGTTGGATTAAGAAGGTGAAACCAACCCTCTGCTGGCTTTTATTTGGCCAGACATCCCTGCAGAAGCACCCAAGTGTTAGAGGAAAGTGGCCCCTCCTGGGCTCTGGGAGGTTAGGTCACCAGGCTGAAGCTTGGGCAGCACTGGAAGGACTCAGGGGCTCAGAGCCTCTGAGTGCGGCAGCTGGAGGAGGCTTGTGCGGACCTTGCTGGGAGCTGCTGGACTCTGTGCTGGGGCACAGCTGCTGGGCATTTGCAACCCCAAAGCTAGAAAAGCACCATAGAGCCAGGAGGGCTTTCACAGCCCTCTCAGCATTCCCTCCTGCACTGTGTGGAGGCACAAGCCAAGACCAGCCAGGAGGGACTAGCTCAAAGTAGAGAGGAAATTCTTTGTCTTTGAACCTGGCAGCCTTCACATTGCTGGAATTTGTCTTAAAATGGGGGAAAAGGTTTTCTCTGGAATAATATTTCCTTAGACTTGGTTCAGCATGCCTACAGCTCAGAACAGATGTGTTTGGTTTCATTTGGCTGAAAAGTTAGGGGAGCCTGGCATGGCTGGACATGAAGTTGTGCATTCCTGGTGTTTTTGAATTCTCTTGTGAAGGTATGGAAAACATGTATCATTGTTTCAATTCCTGGTGCTGGAAATAGTGCAAATAAATGACTGTGAGTCAGAAGAAGGTGAATCAGTGTAAAGTAGCTCCACTGCCAATCATTTAAGAGCACACACATGATATGGGCAATGATCTGGCTACTCCGAGCAGACCTTTGAGCATTGAAAGCCAGAATTTTCAAAGGAGCCCATCAGAATTAGGTGCCCAAGTCCTTCTGCTATCAGTGGGAGGTGGGTATGTACTTCCTTTAAATACTCAGCAGAATACCTATGTAACATTAATTAAGTATTTAAATGAGAGCAGTGTTTGCCCTGAGTGCCTGGGCAGCACATTCCTAGCAAGAGGCACAGATTGCCCCTAGACACAGACTTACAGCCTGGACCAGCCCCTGATTATGCCCACTTGAGTCTCTGCTCATGCTGGAGCAGAAGGACATGAGGTGCTCCCCATGTGAGAGGGCAGACAGGCTCAGGATAGTTTCTGTTTGCTGTGCTGATTTGAGAAGTGACTCCTGTTTATCCAGCAGTAAAGCTGCATGTTCCTCAAAGGCGAGATGTTCACCCACACTGATGTTCCAGCAGAGGTGCTGCAGTGTCTCTGGCTGCAGAACCACTGGGAATCTCTGCAGTCTGTTGATCTCCTCTCCTCTTCTGTGCTGCCTTGGGCAGTGTGCAGGGATTGGTGCTGTGGATATCAGCAAGGCAAGAGTTAAATGCAGCTGTCTTACCTTTGAAAGCATAGTGGGAAATGCAGCTCTGATCTTGTAAAGGATCCTGTTGCTGGCAGCACAGCCTGCTCCAATTGCAACTCAAGGGCTGAAACAAGGCCTGGGCTCTGTCTGTCCCCTGCTGTGGTGGTGGCACTGTCACTGCTTTTTGCGGTAAGTAGGGCAATTTTAGTGCCAGTCACCTCTGTGAATGCAGCCTTGCAAAGACATGTGCAAAGTCATTGATTTTTCTTTGGCCCCAGCGTGTTTTCCCTCTGTGAGACCATGGAGCTAGCAGGACAGCCCTGCCTGCAGAGGATTTGCTTCCACTTGGGCTCCAGCCAGGCAGGACAGGAATCCCAAGTGCTGCTTTATGCTCATCTAGAGCAGCCAGCCTTGGTGCTTTCCTCTCCAGTTCAGCCTCTCAGCAGAGGGTGGCCCTGGGGAACTGGTGGCTATTTTCCCCTCCTGTGTGGGTTTACCCAGGACAGGCAAAGGAGGAATGGAAGCATCTCCCTCGTGTGGGTGTGATGGTTGTGTTTTGAAGGCCTGGCAAAGGCTGTTGCATGAGGCGGCACAGACACATAAGCACCAGAGGCAGGAGCATTACCTGGGATCCTACACTGTCTGCCCCCAAAGGTCTTCATACAGTTCTGGTGGGCCAGGAGTCAAGGTGAGGGGGTTGAAGTGAGGTAAGGTCACAGGAGAAGTGAGAAACGGGCTTGGGAACTCAGTCAAATTCTCAAATGGCAAGGCTCCCTAGAGTTGCAGGGTCTTCCTGTGCTGCTTCCTGTATTTCAGTCCAATATTCATGTGTCTGTAGGTGACAGCCTTTGGTGAGACCCTCTGACAGACTTGTTACAGCCATGCCTGGAAGCCACAAATCTAACCCTCCTTGGTGATAGGCTGTGCATCAGGGAATTGTACTGAAGGATTACTGGCTCCAAAGGATGCTGGAGCTACCAGGAGCTTATTGATGAGGAGAAACCACAGCCTGACCTGAAATTCCTGCTCAGACATCACTTGCTGCCCTAGTAAGTGGGCAGGGCCCTACTGAAGTCCTGTGCTGTATTACATAAAGTCATCCAATGTATCTTCCAAAGCAAAAAGTTCTGGTTGCTGCCAGGGGATGAAGCCCAGTCTCCTGGCTCTGCTTGTTTCCCACTCGAGAGATCTATGCCCAGGTGTGCCATCAAATTCCTGCATGGTTTGTGGCTCCCAGTTTGGGAAGTCAGCATGCAGAGTGGGACAAGCAGCTTATCTGAAATCCCTACACACCACTCTGTAATTAAGAATAAAAGAGAGAATTGCTATTAATTAGCTTTCATTGACCCACTTTTGACCCTCTAAATGCCGTTGTGGTGCACTAGGTCTCTGTCAGCCTCTGCTCTGGGGAGAGATTAATCTTCATTACTGTTCTCATTAGCTTGGCTCTCTTTGTTAGTTTCTCATTGACGTTCTGGTGGGTTGGTGCTGCCAGGGGGAAGGAGCACTCACACACAACAATGTTAGGAGACAAAACCATTTTCTAGGGCACAGTAGTGGCCCAGGGCATTGCTGCCAGGCATGGTGGCCAGGCCCTGGCCATTGCAGGTGGACTGGTAGCAGCAAATGGTGGCCAAGGAACAGGGCCTGCTTAGCTCCATGGAAGGATGCAGCTGTAACAGCAGGGAATAACTGAGGTGCCAGCCCAGCTTTCCTACTAACCAGGATACAGCCCTGTGGCTTTCCACCTGGGATGAGAGGGGAGGGAGTCAGTGAAAGTTCCTCACAGATATTTTACCAAAGTGAGGAGCAAGTGGAGACCCTCCAGCCTTAAACATAATTCCAGCTGATGTTCACCAAAAGAAAGACCAGCATCAAGAGCTCATGTTGTTTTGCTGCTCTGTGACCTCCCTATGGCATCTAAATGGGGGGAAGGGTTTTAGTTGGTTTCTCTTTACCACGTGTGTATGGACTTGCAGAAGTTTGCTTGCCTGTTGTCAGTGTTGTGGTCCTGCCATGAGAACAGCACAGCTAACAAGGAATTATGGGATGGTGTTTGTTATGAGTCCCAGCCACAGGTCAAGAGAGCTGCTGCTCCCCTCAAGGAGCCCATTCTGTGAGGGAAAAAATGAATAATTTCCAGTCATTTCCTGGGAACTGGTGAATGAATCAATGGGCAAGTCAAGAGGGCAGCTCTCCTGACCCCTGGGGCTGTCTGGTGTACTCAGCCCTGCACTTTGAGGAGCAGAGCACATTGCTGATCTCACCTGGAAGTGGTGTGACAGACACAGAAGTGCAGCCTGCTGTTCTCTTACAGCTACTTCAGAATCTCACAAACATTATCTAGGAATGATTCATTTCTGTACAAGTGCTGCAAATGAGATATGTATCAGGGTCACAGCAGTCTGTTGCCACATTACACTGAGTTTCATTGAAAAGCAAGGTCCTGGATCAAGGAAATATCTCTTTTCAGCAGCACATGGCAGTTCCTGAAACAACCTGGTAAATGCAGTCCTTGAAGGTTCCAAAATTCTAAGGCAAATAGAGAAAGAAAAACATATGTTTGAAAAAGAAGCTAACCATTGCTTTTGGATTTCTTGCATGTGCATTTGAAGTATTTGGGATTGTTACTAGTATTGCAAAGGCTGCCATGAAAATTTGGGAATGGGTTGCAAGTGTCAGTGGCTGGCTAAATTAGGAAACACATGGTAAAGTAGAATAGACTATTTCATTTGGAAGGGACCTACAATGATTGTGTCATTCCAACAGCCTGACTGACTCAGGGCTGACAAAAAGTTAAAGTGTGTTGTTACATGCTTTGTCCAAATGCCTCTTAAACACTGATAGTCTTGAGGAATTAATTGTCCACTGGGAATCCTGTTTCAGTGTTTGACTACCCTCTCAGTAAAGAGATGCTTGAAGAGGGTATCAACACCAGTCAGACAGGGATAGCGTGAGAAAGTTGGGAAGGATCTGGATGTGATTCTTTAAATGTGTCTCAGTGCCACAGGCAATATTTTGCTTCTGGTGGAACAAGAGTTTGGAAAGCCAGGAAGAAGCAGACTGTGAGGGAAATGTAGGAGCTCTTAGGTCAGCTGGCATGAGGAAGTTCAAAAATATGACAAGTGCCTGTGTAACTGTGGGACATGTTACCTGTGAGGGAATCTGGACGGAACCCTATCAGTTTCAAGCTGTCTCCTCCTTTCTTTGTGGCCCTGGAGTGCCCCAGGGCTCTGCAGTTGCTCTCTAAGGGGGCTGGTGTTGCAGGCACTTGGGACTTTTCAGGGTGTGCAAACACAATCTTCAGACCTGTTGCTTGGATTGAGAGTTTCGATGTTTGGACACATCAGGTATGTGGTATGTTCCTAATCTCCAAGTGGATGAGGGTAGTTCTGATGATCAGGTTGGAGAGGTAAATACTCACCTCTACATATTTCAGTGTTACCTTGAACGAAGGGCTGAAACATGAGATCCATTGTCTCAGCAAACATTCCTGCCAGGGAACATATTTGCTAGATTGTTGGCAAAAGCAAGGTCTGAAGGGATGTGAACTCACTCCAAGGTAATTTTATTTACACATTTCAAATACATGATTGCAAATAATTTTGCTTTCTGCTCTCTGTGCCCCCATGGAAGCTGTGCACTGGGAAAGATTTTCCTGCCAAACTCAAAGAAAACTTAATTTCTGTCTTAGCATGAGCTGAAGGTCTGGACTCATTGAAACTAGGCTGGGAAGACAGAGCCTTTTGCCTATGGAAAATGGAGCTTTTCCAGGGCTAGTGTGCTGCCCAGGACTCTTGATGGTAGTTTGAAGGTGTGAAGAAATGCACCACCACAGGAACTGCAGCTGACCAGAGGTTCCCCCAGAACTCCCACTGAGAGCTGCAGCAGTATTTCAGACTATTGGTAAGAGTATTCTTCATCAAACATTTTTAGTCATCAAATGTTTTCAGGCCAATTTCAGTCACTGCAAATATTTTCCGGTTAAAAGGGAATCTTCGCCCTAATCGGATAACAGTTGCAACATTAAAAAACAAAATCCCTCCACAAGATGAAATACACAACTGGAAGTACAAAGCTTTCTACAAGGGGTAGAAATAGCACTGGCAGAAGAGCAGCTGGAATGAGGACTTTTCAGGTGGGGGGTGTTGAGATCCAGGATGTAGTTTTGGAAGGAGGAGAACTGCTGCATCTCCTGGCTGCAGCAGCTGAAGATGAGGTAAATGCAGCGTATGTCAGAAATGTCTAGACAAGGTGGAAAGCTTATTACAAGCATTGGGGAGGTAAAAAAAAAAAAAAAAGAAAGGAAGAAGAAAGAAGAGAAACAAAGAGCCAGTAGATTGCATGATTATACGTTGCCTAAAGGAGACAGGTTGAGATTATATAATTCTCTGGGGAAACTCTACTTGAAACAATTATGTGTTCAATTGGGTGCACTATGTTAGGGTTTTTAAATTAAAAAAAAAAGAGGCTGAATGCTCAAGAAAGTGTGGAGGAGGTAGAAAAGTGCTGAGCTGAAAATCTTTTTTTAAATCTTTATATGTACTGCATAGTGGGGAAGAAAGAGACAGCAGAGAAAAGGATGCATTTGACACACGTCAGAGATATCAACAGCTCCAGTGACAATTTAAAGGAAATTAAATGGAAATTAAAGGGAAGCATTTTAGAGCAGAAGTCCCAAAAGCACTTAAAAATATGGAACATCAGAAAAGCTCAGCATCTGCCAGCAGTGGGGGATCAGCTCCTTTCGTGGCAGGTACCAAAGCACAGTGGGCCAAGCCTGAGTCAGCTCTGAGACACCAGGACTGAGCCTGAAGCACATCAAAAGCTGTGCTAGAGTGCAGGAGAACCTCCAGGGCAGACAGCTCCTCCCAGCAGGGAAAAGCTCTGAAATCCCAGCACTCTGTAGAAAGAAGGGAAAGAATTTTCTTCCTTATTTCAGTTTCTCATGGTCTATGTACTACAGTGTTGTGGGTGTCCAGGGGTCCTCCAGTAAAACTCAGCTGTCACTTGGCTGTCATCCCTTGGCCATAGCACCAAGTGGCCTCTTTTTCTCCAGGGCAGTGCTTTCCTTCACTTCTCTGCCTCACTCGTTTCAGTCCCTGCCTGTCTCAGAAGTATTTTCATCCTTCTCATTTCTGCCTCACCAGTGACAGGCAGAAGTGACCTGACACCCCTTTACTTCCTTTGGACTCTCACTGGGCACATGACCCCAAAAACCAGGCAGCCCCTGTGGCCTGACAGAGAGAGGATCCACAGAGATGCACACCAGCATCCGAGCAGGGGAACAGGGTTGTGTTCTGTAAGGAAGCAGAGGGAAAAACACCACCTCAGAAACAGATCCCAAAAAAAGCCCCCACAAGAGGGTGAGTCATCCCTAGATGATATTGGCCTCTCTGAATTGCAGCTGCTAGTTTTTAATTACATAATTTAAATTTACCAATAAAATAAAAGAAGGAAGGAATGATGGGATAGGATGTGTATCATTATCTCTCTGTAGCCCTCTCCCTTTCCCAGCATGGATGCAGGAGACTGAGATCTGAGATCTTTAAGCTATGAGCTGGTCGTGCACATGTGAAGTTCGTTCAAACATATCTGCAGGCTTCAGGTATAACTTTGTGGGATCATATAAGACCATATATTTGGTGAAAACTGTGAAAAAATAATTAATATTCTCTCTTTTTACTTAAGTACTTTAACATTAGTCAGTATCCTTTTGCTGAAGGCAATACAAAACTGGGAGGAGTGTCTGATGCATCAGAGGGTTGTCCTGTCCTCCAGGGGGACCTGGACAGGCTGGAGAAATGGGCCAACAGGAACTGATGCAGTTCAACAAGGAGAATTACAAAGTCCTGTCCTGAAGGAGGAACAACCCCAGGCACTGGTACTGTCTGGGTACTTCCCAGCTGCAGCAGATGTGCACAGGGAGGACTTGGGGGCCCTGATGGACACCAGACTGTCCAAGAACCAGCCTTATGGGAAAGCAGGCTCCTGACACCCTGGGCTGCTTTAGGCAGAGCAGTGCCAGCAGGGGAGGAGGTGCTGCTTCCCCTCCACTCAGCACTGGTGAGACAAATCTGGGGTGCTGTGTCCAGCACTGGCCTCCCAGTGTACAAGAGATGTGGATGGAGAGGAAGGAGTTCAAGGCAGGGTCAGGATTAAGGGGTTGGAGTGTGTTGGAAGAGGCTGAGAGGGCTGGGGTTGTTTGGCCTGGGAAGGCTCAGAGGCAGATCCTGTCAAAAGACACAAACTGAAATGCAAGAAGTTGTATTTAAATATAAGAAAAACCTCACTGAGAGGGTGGTCAGACATGGGAACAGGCTGTCCAGAGCAGCAGTAGTGTCTCTACCCTTGGAGATATAACCTGACTGGCTGTGATCCTGAGCCACCTGCCCCCTGTGACCCTGCTCTGAGCAGGATGTTTGTGCTGGATGATCTACAGAGCACTCTTCTGACCTCAGCCATTCTGGGACTTGTTCCTGGTTGTTACCACCAAGTGAATTATTCAGCTGTCAATGAGTTAAGATGCTCTAGTGAAGAACTGAAGTGGTTCTGTGTTTAACATGAAGCTTCCACTGGGCTGGGGGGGATGAGCAGAGTCAGACCACCAATCTGTTGACTGGACAATCCCTCTTCCATTTCTGCCAAAGTCTCTGGGCTGGTTGGGACTAAAGTGGTACTTTAGAATCACAGAGTCACTGGGTTGGAAGAGACTTTCAAGACCACTGGAGTCCAACCCATGCCTCAACACCTCAACTAAACCCTGGCACCCAGTGCCACATCCAATCTTTTTTAAAACACATCTAGGGATGGGAACTCCACTGCCCCCCTGACAGACAATTCTACTACTTTATCGCTCTTTCCATAAAAAGCTTTTTCCTAATACCCAACCTATATTTCCTTTGGTGCAACTTAAGACTGTGACCTCTTGTCCTGTCTGTTCCTGGAGAAAGAGACCAACCCCACCTGACTACAGCCACCTTTCAGGGAGCTGTAGACTGATAAGGTCACCCCTGAGTCTCCTTTTCTCCAGGCTGAGCACCCCCAGCTCCCTCAGTGGTTCCTCACAGGGTTTGTGTTCACAGCCCCTCTCCAGCCTCATTGCCCCCTCTGGATGTGCTCGAGCATCTCAATGTCCTTCCCAAACTGAGGGGCCGGAGCTGGACACAGCACTCGAGGTGTGGCCTCAGTGCTGAGTACAGGGAAAGAATGACCTCCCTGCTCCTGCTGGCCACACCATTCCTGATCCAGACCAGGAATAGGTAATGGGCAAGAATGCAAACCACCTTTGAAATGCCCTGTGTCTAGAATGCACTTCTGCACGAATTTCCCTTGACTGTTCTTGTGTCATTGAAGCTACTCCTGTACTTTGCATGTGGTATTGGGTGAGGTTCTACTCTTTATTGATGTACGCAGTGAATCCTCTCACCCTGTTAGGGTTCTCTTTGTAGATTTAAACTTTTAATTTTCATCTGAAGGTGCTAAATATTTTGACTGCAGAATGGG
Source organism: Geospiza fortis (assembly GCF_000277835.1). Lineage (NCBI taxonomy): Eukaryota > Metazoa > Chordata > Aves > Passeriformes > Thraupidae > Geospiza > Geospiza fortis. The sequence continues at coordinate 2,502,253 of NW_005054339.1, read as the reverse complement.
GAAATGCTGCTACCCTCACACCAGGTTGAGGGTGTACAAAGGTACCAAAATGACTTTGCTGTCTGACCTACTGCTGATATTTCTGATGGTACTAACAGTGCTGTCACAGAAAACCAGAGCAAGGGGAAAAGGCACTATTCAATCTAGAGAGAAAATTGTGGTGGCCAGAGGTGATGGGACAGGAATGACTGAGATTTCTCTAGCAGAACACCTCCTAGCCTGCTCTACTGCCTCGTTTGCACCTTGGTGGGGTGTCAGGCAGGACCTGGACATTAATGAACAAAAGGAGGCTTGAATGTGGCAACTGCTAATTGCAGACAAGTGTGGGAGGGATGATGCCAAGATTGTCACTGTAATGCCAAAAAGATCCAACTGGAGTGCTTAAAATTCAGTCATGTAGGATTGTATTTAGAACCTGTTCTCACCTCTCATGGTGGCTCTACGCAAATCCTGCTGGATTATCATCACTCTTCAAAGCCAGAGACACATCTGAAGTTCCTAAATTTGGGTAGAATTTTAGACTTTTTTTTCTCTCTAAGCACTGGTTGTCTCTGGTTGATCCTTTTGTGTGCTGGGGTCCCATCTTACACATGAGGGTGTTGGAGATCCTCTGCAGAGTGCCCAGACTCTGCTTCCCAGTGCTGAATGGCCTTGCACTGGAGCTGACTCTCCTCTTAGGAGAGCTCAGGAGCTGCAGGGGATGATGCTGAGTGTGAGGAACAAGCCTTTAACTCGCTGACATGCATTTTGGCTCGAGCAGTGTCTCAGTGTGACATGTTTTATTGCTTTAGTGGCCTGTGGCTGCTCAGTAGAGCAGAAGGCTGCTGGGGTGTTTTGTTCTGCTGCATTACTCTGAGTCCCTGAAGGACCTTAGCCAGGCTGGGCTTCCCCCAGCAGCAGAGCTTGCCTGGGAGCTGCTGGAGAGCAGGGCAGGGAGCTGTGCGCTGGCAGGAGTGGCCATCAGTAGCCAGCTTCCTATGGCCATCCTCTGGAGGCTCAGAAAAAGGGGCAGAGGGGATGGCCTAGTATTTGATGGGAGCAAACATTAAATTTTACCAAACTGTTCCTTGGATTTCCTGCCCATGTAGGGTCAGAGGGATGTTGAAACTTCTAAAAACATGGAGAAGTGTACAGGTGAGCTGAATTAGAGGCTTCCTGTACACACATGCAGTCAGCCCCTGTGTAAGTGGCTACAGGACCTAAATCTGAGAATTCATTGTGTAATTTCTATTTCTGCACATAAGTAGATATTTCTGTATTTGGCATGAGGAAAAGAACTCCAGTGTGAACACAAGAGAATCCCATATGGCTGATCTGAAAAGAAAATGTGGAATATTAAGTTGTTTTTAGTGTCTCTAGTGCTGTATTTGTACTCTCTGTCCTTTGGAAGAATAGAGGAGACAATGCAGTACCTCTAGTGCAAACCCCCCACCCCAAACCCAAAACTAACTACAAAACCAAACAAAAAACCCCAGCAAAACCAAATAAACACACCTAAAGAACGAACCTCTTAGGTGTGTGGACCAACCTGGAAGTTCTGAGACAGTGACAGTGACAAAGCACTGAGTTGCTAGCTGAAGAGGCAGATAACTTTGACTCTCCTCTCTTCTCCCAAGTGAATCTTTCTGAAACACTGAGGACCTTTATAGCTGTAAATACTCATCCCTCACAGTTGGCCTTGCATGTCACTGGAAGGAAAATACTGCAGCTTTTTAGTGGGTTGATCCACTTTGTGCTGGTTTCTCATGGAGAACGAAGGAATTTTTTCTAAACTTTGAAAGGTCAGTCTCCATGGCTGGCCAAGAATCCAGAGCTAAATGATAAATGGGACATATTTCTGTCCTGTAGTGTTTTTTCCTAATGCTGTAAATAGTTTTGTGGAGTTTGATTTTAGTTTTTGCGGGGGTTTTTTTGTTTGTTTTTAAGGACCAAAGTGCTCAAATCCAAATTTGGGAACAGGTTTAGCCAAGAAGTGGTATCAGTGGTTGGTGGAAATATCAGCCAGAAGAAACTGGTTTCTTGGTTCTTGTTTTCAAAGTGATTGTTTTAATTCTGCTGTTGGTTTTCTTACATTTGTGGCTTTATGGAACCCACTTTGCCTTTTGGACAGCAGAAGGTGCCTTGGGTAGCTGAACTGCAGAAGAAGCCAATGTTATTGGGTTGTAGGAGGGGCTGGAAGCTTTAGAGAGGAAATGCAGCCTCCTGCATCCATAGGTTTAATTGTTTAGACCTTTTCTGTCCTGCAAATACACCCCCTGTTCCTACAGCAAGCCAGCAAGAGCAGAGAGTGGACTGGTGTTCCCTGCAGCTGGGTTTTACTGCATTTTTTATCTCTGCTGAGGGGTTTGAGCTTTGTGGCACAAAGCTCTGGTAAGTGGAGGGCAGTAGGAAATGCTTGTGTGCATGGATCCAGCTGGAATCTGCTCAGCAATGTCATCAGCACTGTGCTAATAACACAGGGTGACATTCCTAGGACTGGCAGGAGCTTGTTGGAATGGTGAGGTTGGGTGTTGGTGTCCTAACTGCAGAGGAATCCTGCTTGTCTGCCCACTGTTCACAGCACAGGAAGGATCAATTCCTGAGATGCTGTGTTGGGACGGAGGGAAGTCAGATCTGGAGTGGGTTAAGATGAGGTTTTTTGGGTTTTTTTTAAAGCCTGTTGAACATCACACTGTGCCAGCAAAGACTTATTGAGGAGGAAAGGTTATTAGAACACATTTCAAAAATAGTTGAAAATTGAGCATATTTGGATTTTAGTGACTAAATTCATAGAACCTGATGCCTCTTCAAGCTAGGATGGAAGAACACAGCCATCCCATTCACCCACCACTGGGGGAGGTCCAGCTGCTCCTGGGTACCATCAGACTCTTGCCACAGAGGTGTCCTCTCCTTGGTCCCATAGAGCTGCACCAGAGCCGAGCTGTGGTCAGGGTGGGTGCTGCTTCATGGCAGCAGGGCCAAAGCTGAAAGAAAAAGTGCTTAAGTGAGAAAAAACAGAATCGATTTCTCCACAAAAGTACTTTGTTTAACATAATCCTGGCTACCTTGTTGTGGGGAGGGGGACAGCATGATTTTGGGGCTGGGTGGGCTGGGGAGCAGGGACAATGCAGCTGCAGGGTGATGCTCAGCCTCCCCTGTCTGCAGTTCACCTCTTATTTCTCCTGAAATTCACTGAGAAGGGCCCTTGTTCCCTGTGATCCTCATGTCTCCTACTCAAGGGTGTGAAGAACACTCCTCTCCAGCAGGATGGGTGCTGCTAGACTGACCTCACTTGAAACCACTTCATTGCTCACCAAGGCTGTGCCTGCCGCTGGGGTCACCTCACCTTCTCTTGAGCTCTGTGCTCCTGGGTGACTGTTCCTGGAAGGATTTGAGCTTGTTGTCTGAGACAAGTGCTGAGCTGAATGAGTTGAACAGGCTGCTCCAGCTCATGTCAGACATGTCCTTCTGCTTTGTCTGTGAGGACACTGAGGGCTGCCTTACCACCATCAGCTCCTTTCTTCTTGTGTTTTTCTGCAGCTTTCATCTTCTGTGGCAGCTTGGGTTTAAACACCTGGTACTGAAAGTCACATGGAAATGTGTTCCCATCCAGCCAGTCAGCTTTGTGGTGTTTAAGTGTCCTCATAACATCTTCCATTAAGGCTTCAGCCTGAGGTAGTATCTGTAACTGAAATTTATTCCCAAAGAATTACTTGGTGCTGATATTTTGGTCATCAACAGCCTTTTTGATTGAAAGCCTTATCAGTGTGGTAGCTCAGCTCCCTGGTATGTCCCTGCCCATGCTCTGTGGCCCTACAGTGGGCTCAGCTCAGCTCAGTGTGTTCCTGCTTCTCCAAGAGCTGGAGTGGAGCTCTCCACTGCCACGCTGATCCAAGCACTTGGCAGAGGCACAGCCTGTTTCTAAAATTGTCTCCAAGATAGTTTTCCATGGATTTGTATCTCCCAGACAGCCTAGCTGGGTGGTATTTTATATGGTGTCATTGTTTGTTTAGCTAATGAGGTAGGGAAAAACAAAGGGCTGGGATCCTTGGCTCTATGAAACAGCTGTCAGCAAGCGGCCCCCAGGGAGTGGAGGAGCAGGGACTGAGCAGCCAGGGCACTGAACTGGGGCTCTGAGGGATGGTTTTGATTCCTGACTCAACAGAGTCATGGATGAAATGCAAAAAAGGATGCCTCAGCCCAAAACCAGGAGGGAGATGCTGGCAACTGGGTGCTTTTGCTGGTTCTCTCGCAGGGAGGAGCTGCTGCTGGAGACCAGCTTTTGTCTGCCACTGCACACCTGGAAAGAAGGTGACCCCTTCTGCAAATATTCAGAGTCTTTCTTCTGGAAGAACTCGCCTGCAAATGGGTGGGTTCCCTCCCTCATGCCTTGTGCCCTACCATGTAATCTGGGCCATTCCTTTAGTTGTTTTTATCTGATGCTGAGGAGCCTGGAGGAAAGCCCCTGCCCAAAGGAGCTCTGCTGGAGAGCAGAAAGCACAAGGAAAACAATAAAATATCTTCCTGCAGCCCCCCTTTAGTTTGCCATTTTGACTTCAGATGCAAGCTGCCATCATTTCCACATGGATCAGCCACATGAAAAGCACCACTAAACAGTTCTCTGAGTTTCTCAACAAGAAACACAGCAGCTAAATATATTTAATCTGTGTGTATTGTTCATCTTGGCTTTAATTTCCTGTTCTCAAAAGGTTTAGGAATTTAAACCCATGAATCATTACTGAAGCTGTTAATGCTTGGAGCCTTTTTCAGAAATGGAGATAAAGGAACTGATATTAATACCAGCTTAGCACAAATTCAGCCAGAACAACTCTGTGGGAACTTCCTGCCATCCCAGAGATACCTCTTGGTTTTTAACCATGACAAAAGCTGCTAAGAAGCGGGTAGATGGATGAAATCATTCTCCCCCAGGTAAACAGGATGCCTCCATTTAAAAACATCTCTCTGGCAGGTTATGGGCTGCTTCATGCCCATCTGAGACCTCCAGAGCACTGTACTGTTCCTCTGTTTCTAAAATTGCAGCGTCTATTGAAGCAGGGACTTTTTCAGAGTGCAGTCATGAGATTTCTCTGGGGCTGGAGGTCATGCACTTACTCAGGCTGAATAAAAGATTGGAAGAAATCTTTGCTCAGTTCCATTTCACTGGGATGTCAGGTGGCTGCTTTTATACCTGCAGGATCCTCCCAAAGTCCTAACCTCAACAGGCTCCCAGGTATGTCAGAAACAAGGTCTGGCTGTGAGATGCTCCAGTAAAGGATGGTGGCTTCCACTTCTCTGCAGATGGAACAGGATTTGTTGGTAAATCAAGTTAGTAATCTTCTTCCAAGAGTCTGGTTTGGCTGGAAGACCATGCCAGACTTCCTTTGAATCCTTTGGGATTGAACACTGAAGGTCAAAACAGGAAGTCCAGGAGAACTCCTATGTAGAAGGATCCTAACTAATGATTGTAGTCAGAAGTGAAACAAAAACTATGTGGGGATTGTTTTTAGATTTTTTTCTTGGTGTTAGTTCTAGAATGTCATAGAAATATAAAATTACTGAGGTGGGAAGTGACTTCTGGAGGTCTTTTAGTCCAATCCCCTAGTCACAGCAGGGCCAACTGCTTGGTTGATGATAATTATAAATGTGAATGTTCAGAGGAAGCTGCCTCATTCTTGTTTGATTTGTACCTTTGGGTACATAAAAGCATAGAAACTACAAGACAGCTACAGGAAAAATGTTTGGAAGGAAAACACTTCATCCTCCTGAGAAGGGTTGCTCTAATGATTGCTCTTTCCAGGATGGAAGAGAAGTGGTCTGGTTTCTAGCATCTTCCTTCCTCCGCTTCCCTCAGGAAAGGGAAGGCACTGGTGTAGAGGAGGCAGAGCTGCTGTGCCTTGCTGCCTGTGCTGGGGGTGTGCTGGAGAGCTGCTGCTGCCTGGAAATTGTGCTGTGACTGGAGCCCCTGCTGCCCAACAAGTGTATGGGGGGAGGAGGCATGGGGATAAGGGGCAGGAGGCAGAGCAGTGTTGTGCTGGCTCAGGGGAGGGCCTGGGTCTCCAGCCATGCTGTACCAAGTCATTCCATGTCCTGGTGGTGATGGAGCTGCAGCAGGTTTGTGCCAGGTGAAAGCAGTGCCCTGTTTGGGAAGAACTGCACTATTTGCTTGTATATTTATGAAAATAGAGGTGAACTTTAATGAGTAATGAGGACATTCCTACAAATACATCTCCAGTTTACATTTTTCTCTTCTAAAACTCTGTCTTCAAAGCGTTAGCGACCTACAATGCAAAATGCTAAGAAGTGCATCCCCTGAAAGCTGCAGCTCCCAGTACCAGAAAAGGTGGCTGAGTCTGAGTACCTCAGGGTGTTCCTTGTGGTCCTTTCAGCAGAGCACCTGTGAGCACATTCTGGGCAGTTTGGATTCCCCCCAAACTCCCAGCAGAGCCCTGTGACCTCCTTGCTTCTCATGAAGGAAGAGCCTCTGTTGCCTCCTCATCTCTGTTTTCCGTCATCAGGGAGCTTGAGTCTGAGGCTGCAGCCCATGGCTGTATCTCTTCCTTTCACAGAGTGCTCTGGAGCCACTCCTGCCCCTGGAACAAGTGCACTCAGAGCCAGAAAGCATCAGGCTCAGTCAGAGCCTCTGGGGCTGTCTCTCCATCTGTTTGTTTAATGACGCGCAGCAGCCTCATCTCCGACTTCGCCCCTCAGGACAATTATCCACTCTGATGTTCAGGCCAGCCAGCTATTCTTCCCAGACCAGACTGTGGTTGGGGCACTGTAGGCCAGAGAAGGCTTAAAAGTCTTTTTATGAATAGCTTTATGGCTCTCAGTTGCTCTGAGATCTGCAGGACATGCAGAATGCTCGCTGGAGTTTGCCTGCTTGTTTTCTGCTGAAGGAAGGGATGTGCCTCAAAATCCAGATATGCTGATTCCTGAGATCACTGAGTGAGAGTGGCAAAGCTTTAGGGAAGAGATACTTCAGTGAAGCGCTGGTTTCAAAATCCTCTCTTTTTTTTAATTGCTTGGCTTCCATGGTCTTTGGTGTGAAAAAGTGGAATGGCTTCTTTCTATACAGGTGTTAAGGTGTCAGAAGGGAAGAGTGGCAGGGGCCCTAATCCTAACCATATCCTCTTAGGAATGCCCAGGTGGTAGTGAAATATCCCCAAGAAAGGAAACACATCCAGGGATAGTCTTTGGGTTTAATGCCCTATTAAATAAGGGGAAACACACCCTTGGGATCAAAAAAGAAAATATTTGTCTTTCCCATAGTCCATTACTAGGTCTTCCCTTTTGTTTCGGAGGTGAAGATTGTGCACAGTTATTCCAGCATGTTGTATCTCACATAGTTTCTCTCAGGCAGAACAAAGAGGTTACCCAGCTACTCTGATTCTGTTCACAGCCCTTGAACAAAAAGGGGTTCCATTCTGCCATGTGCAACCTGGGCCTAGGGCACTGTGAATAAGACTTTCTGAAGCAGGTGATATGACCTTAAGGTCTTTTGTAAGCTCCATGTGCTCTTGGCTCACCATGGGACCAGGAGAAGATGTTTCTGGGGGCCTAGAGAAAGAGGTCAGGGAATGGCAGGGGCAGCTACTCCACCTGCTCTGCCATGGAGAAACTCACACCAGCCAAATATCCACAGCTGAACATCTGCAGTGGCTGGCAAAGGCAGTGCCAGGCTGGATGAAATGCAAGCCCTGAATTACAGAGACAGATGGAGCAGGGGAAGAGGGAGGCATGGGTCAGAGGAAAGCAGCAGCTGAACCGTGCAGGCAGCTCTCTCTGGGGCCAAGGAGCAGGAGCAGTTTCCTTCTGGAGCCAGCCATTACCCAGCATGGTGCCGAGCACAGGGGGCACCGTCCATGTGAAGTCACCAGCAGGGCATCAGCAAAAGCCCTAATGAGGAACAGAGCAGGGTTATCCCTCACCCAGGAGCTGCAGCTCTGCCAAAAGCGCCACGGATGAAGAACACAGATGGGAGCACGTGTCTGCACCCACCCACCCGTGTAAGTGTGGGATGTGTGCCCAGGGCATGCTGCCCTGCTTGGGTCTGCTGTCCAGAGGGCTTCCATACTAAAGCTTCTCCATTTGCTTGAGCCTGTGTTCAGTCAAGAAGCTTGATTTCAGTGAAACAAGGTCAAACCCTCCTAAAGCCAAGAGTTGAGGGCAATTTTGAATGCTTGAGTTGATTCCATTGAGTGGGATCTGGGAGCTTGAACATTTTAAGATGCTTCCACTTAAGGCATCATTAATTGATGGTGAAAGTCAGGGCGACTGAAGTCTGTCTCCATTATACATTTGTGAAAGAGCCTCACAGCTCTGGAGGAAACAGGACAATTCTTGCTTGCAGTGCCTTTGGAGTGGGATGGGTGGGAGCCTTTCCATTTCCACAGCACAGCATCTCATGGAGTTTATTCGCTGCTATCAGCTTTTCAAATTCCTCCATTTGCATCCTGATAATAGCAGACCAAGGCGGTTTTCTCCATTATAAAACTCTCCCTCTGCTCTGCCTTATTCAGAGGCGTTCAGGAAATCAAGAGGTTTTCCCCCTCCTCTTCCCTGCTCCCCCAAAGCGCTTTTCTTTCTCCACAAGCAGCATGTCGCATCTTTCCCTCGCCCCGGCAGATGGATTTGTACGATTGTGTGCGCTCAGGGTTATTGCTGCTACCTGCTATTAGAGCAGGAAAAGCCCCGGCGTGCAGGAGAGAACAAAGCCCGAGGATTCCCGAGCTCTCCATTGATGCAGACGGCACCGGGCGGGACGTGAAAGAGATAAGAGAGGCGGCGAGATCCTCCTCCAGCCCTCCCCCTCCCTCGCCCTCCGATTCAAGGAGCCGAGGCTGGTTTGTGAATGAGGAGCCGGAGCTCGTTCAGATGGAACAAATACCAATAAAGGAGCACAATAGCGGCTGCTCCCGAGCCGGAGCCTGCAAGGAAAAGGTAGCAGTTCTCAAGAGGGGGCTTATTTCCCGAGGAGTCATTGGTGCGTGACAGATGGAAGGAACTAATAAAATATTATGGACTTGCAGAGCTTTGATCTTCCTGCGTTTTTTCATTTTCCCCCTTCTTCCCAAGGGTACAGGCTGTGTTATCGAAATGAATGGGGTGGAAATCTCATTTGGAGAAGGCTACCCTGGCAGCATGGCTTGTGGAGGGAATGTCAGCAGCCTGCTCCAGCACCATGCTTTGGTGGGGGCTGGATTTTTGCTGCAGCAGGTTTTCATTGCTTTTGAAGCACCTGTACCCCTTCCCATTCTGTTCCCAGGGCATCTTTCTGCCTGCTTGCAGGTCTGCTGGAGCAGGAGTGGGATAAGGACAGCCATTTTGCAGCTTTGTGCTCATTTTACAGGTTCTGGTCCATGTGCAAGAAAGAGTAAATGCATTTTTGGGGTCAATGTGCTTTCCTGTTTCTGTTCCTACTGCTGCAGCTCACAGAGACCCAGCGGCCTTGAGCTGGGGCCCTCAGCAGCCAACAGATTTAATCTAATTTTCTTACTGTGACTAATCTTTAGGGTGAATAGGTTTGAGTTTTGTCTCTGTGGCTGTGAAGCAGAGAAATTTGTTTTCTTTCTGGAGAAGTCAGTGTGGTAAGAGCCCAAGCCCTGGGGCTTGAATGGAGAGCACGAGTATTGGCTGTGTGCAGAGTCTGTTCCCTGGACAGACACCCCTCCTTGATTCCAGGCAGTCCCTGCTGTTGTGTCAGTCTGGCTGTCTGCACAAATGGCTTAGCAAATCACTGAGGGCTTTATTTATCCTGCATAGGACTAAACTGGGATCATTTTTGTCTCTCCCCTTAAAAAAGGGTGTTTGTGAGCGGCTCTCTTGATAATGCTTTCCTTGAGTTATCTGGTCTGACTGTTCAGAATTGCTTCTTTCCTGGGCCCCTGCCTTGCTCCTGTCACCCTCACTTGCCTCCCCTGAGCAGCTGTCCCTGCTCCACCTGGCCATGGCAGTTCTGTCACACAGGGTCAGTGCACACCTTGACCCTGATGGGTGTCCCAGGCTTGGCAGCACTGTCCCCTCCTGGGCCCCTCCTGCCAGCCAGGGTACAGATCCCCCTCCACGGTGAAACCATGACTTCCCCATTGCTCCCTCCTCATGGTTTTGCCTGTTCCAGCCTATGGAAATGGGTGCTCTGTCCCTGAAATGATGGAGTTAACAACAATGTGAGGGTCTTGCATCACCAGACCCTGGAGTATACGCCTGAGAAAAGTTTGAATTGGTGTCGAGGGCATCATTGTCCCTTGTGTGAGAAGGTGTTGGCATAGCTCCTTGTTTTAATTCCTGGAACAGAGGTGGGGAGGCGAGGGCTCTGCTGTATGTGCAGGGGAAAACTCAACACCCTTGTTTCAGCTTTTATTATGAGGCTTTTCTGTTCCAGATACTGTATTTTGCTTTTTTTTTTTGTCCATGCATTTATTACATTCCTTGGCTGGTCCCATGGGCACTTAAATCACAATAGCTGGGGGCCTCTGGATTAGGATGCAACAGTAAATCTGCAGATGTACAACCATGCACTAATTTCCAGCTGTGCTACAGATCTTGCTTGCTTGGCTTAGTTTTAGCAGAAAGCCCATGGTTCCTGCTTGTTTTCTAATTGGTTATTCCCTTGGCTGAGCAGGGTGGAGGGAAGGAGGGACTCTGCCCTAGGTGGATGCAGGAGTGTGTCCACGGCCAGGAGGAGCCAGGTACTAAAGGATGCAGATGATACCCAGGGCAGGGAGATGCCTGTGGGAGTCAGGACTGGTTTGTCTTTTTTTGTGTTGTTTAACACTGAGAAACCTGATAAATTATGAGTTAATGGCTCCTCTGTCCTTTAAGAGAAAATTAGGGAGTGAGGTCTTTACAGATTGAACGCTTGAAATAGTATCTTGAGGGGTTTTATTTTTTTTTAACTTGGTTTGCCAAAAACTCTTACTAAGACTTTTTGCACTGATCTTGGACAAGAAAACATTGCAAAATACCACATTCTCCTTAGATGATAACATTGTTTCCTGCCCTGCTCTAATACCAGCCTATTGCCTCAATTCCTGGGATTGCTTTACTCCAATGTTTGTGTTCTCCACTGGGCTGGACTTTGACACTTCCTTCTGCTTTTGGGGGCCTGGCTGAAACTGCTCCACGGCTGCAAGCAGCACAGCTCAATGCTCACTTGCTCCTCTGGACCCAAATCCACGTTCCCAGCTGATAATCCTGACAAGATCCCACCCTTTCACCCCCAGAGAGCCAGCTGGCATGTGTAAATCCAACCAACTGGATTTATAATTGCCACATGGAAGTGACAAGATAAGTGCCAAAGCTGCATCCCTCAGCTGTCCCCCAGGAGCATCACTGAGCTCAGGAGTTCAGCTCTTCACAGATAACACAGTACCTTCTGCAGACAGATGGGGTTTGATTTCAGAGCATCCTGGTGTGAGACTGGTGGCTCTGGTTGTGTTTGGAGCAGATGTACCTGCCTGGAGTCCTGTGTTAGTCGTTACCCCATCCCCCAGAGAGATACCTGACACTACAATGTTCATTTTAGACCAACATGATCCAAAATCCACCAGGCAAGCTGTGGTGGGCTCTGTGGGGAGGGTATTTTGCATGAAAACAAAGCTGGTGGCAGACAGAAGGTTGGTGAGCCTCCCTGGGTGTGCTCTGTCATCCCTGGTGGCCCGTGGCCATTGTCCCCATGTGGTGCCATGGAGCTCAGCCTGGCTTTCCTAGCCCTGTGTGATGCAGTAAACCAGCATCTCTCAGCAGAGTGGGCAATGACAGGACCAAAACCTGCCCCTCTTCCCAGCTCCTGTGTCCCTGCAGGGGCTGCGAGGGTTTGCTCCTCACAGGTTTCTGCCATGTGGAGCGCAGCAGCTCCATGTGCTGTTTACTGCCTCGCTGCTCCAGAAATATTTCACAGGGGGAAAGCTCTTGGCCAGGACGAGGTTGAATTTTCCAGACTCTGTTCCCACTGGGGTTTAATTGCTTGCAACCTTTACTGTGGGTATTTTCCTCCTCTCCTTAAACCCAGGACTCTGTAACCTTAATTAGCAGGCTGTGGACATAACCTTGCTTGATCCATGATGGTTTTGATGGGGAAATGTAAGCAATGGGGGTGGTGAGTAGAGATGCTCAGGGATAGTGGCTTTGGTCTGTGGAAAAAAGTTAAGAGTTAGTGTCTTTTTTCCCCTCTCCTTTTTCCTGAACCTGGATACAAACTCAAATGTTCTCACCTCAAAACCCCACACAGCAAAACAAGAACTTTCAGATCCCACCCTCCATCCTCACTTCAAATAAAAACCATATCTCTCTTTATAACCTGTATTTAAACAAAGATTCTTATAAATACCCCAGAGTATTCCTTGTGACTTATTACTTTAGAAATGTCAAAATAGGAATTTCAAAGCTTTTTTTTCCCCCCGTTCAGTGTTTAACAAAAATATTCCAGTGTGTTTGTTGAATTATGAAAATAGGAGATTTGTTTGCATATCTGTTCTTGCTGGCATGTCCCCAAGGAGGCTGTGGGGACAGTTCAGTGCAGGGGCTCCCAGTATGACCCCTGACATGCACAAAGGCAGGCCAGGTTCCTGTGTCCACTCAGAGATGCTCTCTCCACTGCTCCAAACTGCCGGGAACAACTGAGAGAAGCTCCAGAGCTGCCTCCTCCTGTCTGTGTCCTGTGCAGCTGAGCCCATCCCAGGGATGTCACTCTCTCCTGCTGGACTGTGGCAGATGGCTCTCCCCAGGATTTAGCTGCCACTCAGCTGGGATTAGCACCAAATTCCTATCTCAGAGAGAGAAGAGCAAAAAGCACCAGTGTCCTCCTAGCTGGACTGGCAAGGTCCAGCCTTGCTCTCTGGATAACCCCTGCCTTTGCCTTCTGAAGGGACCAGTGCAGAAAGGATTAGAGACATTCCTGTAACTGCTCCAAAATCACAGATGTTCCCAGCAGTGGGAATCTCCTCTGCCCTGTGAGGGAGCAACATTCAGTACAAGCTCAGCTCTGTGTTGGTTGTACCTCCAGTCTGTGACTTCCACAAGGAGATGGAGATGGTGGCACCTTAGGAGACACCCAAGTATGTTTGGGTTTAAAATGAGAATTATTAGAGGGGTGGCATGTGTTTTCTAAAATCTAAGGAGACATTAATGAAGATGCATTACACTGGTATTTATATCTACCCCTTTCACCACAGTGGTTTCAGGGTGGTTTAACCATCATAGACCAAAATAATTGTGAGGGTCTGAAATGCCTGTGGAAAGCAATTTTGTGCCATCAACTGCTATATACTATATTTTGGCTGAGGTCAGGAGCCTGTTTTTTTGTTGTTGGTCCCTCTCATCTTTTAATCAGATCCATCCAGTGAAGTACAACATTATGCTTATTTCAGAATAATTGACTGTGATTAAGTAGATGTTGCCTCTCAGTGGAAGGTAACAATCTACATCTGTGTGAGAAGGTCCCCATCCTCCTCCTAAAGAGCATCCAGCTGAGGTTTGTGTTTCTTTCAGCCCTCACACCAGAACATGGTCCATCCCTGAAGGGGGTCCCTGATAGCACTGACAGTTCCAGAGCCAATTCCAGGAGATGCTGCTGCACATCTAGAGAAATCTCTGCTCTAAACCCCTTTCCACACAGAAAGAATGGGCTTTATTTGCCACAAGGAGCTGCTGTGAGAGTGGATTAGTTAATGTTTCAACAATGTTTGGAAGTATTTATAGCATTAAACTAATCTTTATATCACTCAGTAAATAGCTGTTATTTTTTTATGGCAGGCTGCATATATGGGCTGTTATGGTGATGCAGCCAAAGGGGTTTTTGATATTTTTTTCCCATTAGAAATCAGGCAAATTCATTTCTTGGATGCTTTTGAAATTTCTGCAATCAAATCAGGAGGGGAGATAGGCTGGAAAATATGAAATGGAGTTTCTTGCCCTGTTTCTAAGAAAAAATTTGGTGAACAGGAGCAAAGTGAGGCATCAAGGGGGAGCGGAATTGCTGCAGTCAGGAGGCGCACAGGTTCCCGCTCTGTTCACTCTTCTCTATTTCAGTCACACCTTGGCAGCCAGAGCCACGAGGGTGAATTTTAGATGCTGCGGCTGATCTCTTCCTCCTGGCAGCAGTGAACTGTTCCATCCTCTCCCTGCTCCCAGCTGTGTCTTTCCATCTCCTCCCTGGCACAGGTCCTGGTCTTTGGCAGACTTTGTGCTGGGAAGGTGCACCTTGATCAGCTGTCAGAAGCAGGTTTGCTGTATGTGGGGAGGTGCTTCAGTGCAGGCTCTGCTGAGCACCAGAGCTGTGGCAAAGAGGATAAATGGGGGGAACATGAGAGAGGGGACCAGCTCCTTTTGGCACCCTTTGGAGTGGTTCACTCTCCATCCATCATTTATACTAAGACCAAAGATTTTTGATGTTTATGCACCTTTTCACTTGAGGGAAAAAGTTGTTTTAGGGCAGTGAAAGCTGAACAAGTGCAAAATGAAAAGTTGATGCACTCACTGCTAACACCTTTGAGACCACTCATGCAGAGAAAAAGCTTCTGGATAAGGCAAAAAGTTTTGCCTTTGGATTTTGACCCTCACTCCAGGTGAGGTGGAAGAAATTCAGTTCCTTGCAGATCCTTGCAGAGTCAATGATGAAAGTGAGCAGCAAAGGCCTGGTTTTGCTGAGATTGAAATCGACCAAGTGAGGAGCTGGGAAGTGGGAAAGGGGAGAGGTGGCTGTGTTTGTGTGACCCTGCTGGGCAGGGCTGGCAGGGAGCTGCCCAGGGCTCTGCAGGAGCGCAGCCTCGTGGATCAGGGCTCCTTGGCTCTAACTCTGCTGATGAGCTCTGTCAATATCCCATTCCTTTGGCTTCAGCAGTTTGCCATCCCTGCTCATGCAGAGGGTGCTGGATGCTGGCAGGGCCATCTGTCCAACTGCCTGAGGAGCTGGAGCAGAGGGTAAAACCTGGTGTTGCTGGGAGCCTGGAGGAGCAGAAAAGACAAAGGGAAGCTTGATGATGGGGTCAGAGCTGTTTACTTAACTTGAACCATAGGTTTAACACTCCAGGTCCACAGGTCAATATAAGATTCCCAGGACAATGAAAACCAAAAGCTCCAAGAATAACTATCAGGCACCATAAGTGCTGTTTCATAGTTAATAATTGTTTAAATTTGCATACACATATACACAGCTCGCAGCTGGGAGATCTCTAACCCTCCTGCACTGCCAGAGAAGCTCTACTCCTTCACCTGCAGGACAAACCTGTGGCTCCCTTGGAACAATCAGACCTTGTCCTGCCAGCTGTTGCCTGTCCTGTGTGGAGCAGACCCTCTCACCTTGTGCAAGGACTGTCACAGGTCACTTCAAGGAGCCAGGGTTGTTGTCTGCGTGGGGACATCTGCCACAAATGCAGTGCAGGTGGGAACCTGAATGAAAACAGATGAGCCTTGACAGAGAAATGAGATGTCACAGGATGTCCCAGAGCTGGCAAAGGTCAGTCTCTCTCTGCTGTGTCCTGTTGTTGTTTGATCCTGTGATGGAGAGGAGGCACACAGCATAAGTTCACTGTGCAGGACATGACAGAGCTCTTGTCTGGCCTGAAATTGGGAGAAACTTGTCTGACACCCAAATGAACCCAAGGAATTTGTCAATAAAGCCCCCATCTGGCTTGGAGAGCAGATTAGGAGCATCTGCTGAGAGTCCTAATTATCCCCTTTTCCCTGCCAAACTTTCTGTGGTTGTCAGCTCAACACAGGTTTGTCTTGTAAGGCTTGGAGTCCGCGTGTGCTGATGCTGCTCTGAATGAGAGATGAGGACACAGTTATTTTCTTGTTCTCCACAATGTTCTCCACAGTTATATTCGTGTTCTCCACAATGGACAGCCTGTGAATCCAAATCTGCTTTAGCTACCAAGATGGAAGGCAGTGGATTGAGGGGACTTTGAGGAGGACCTGTGTTTCTCCCTGGCGCTGAACAGGCTGGAGATGAGCAGGCTGTGATTTGGGCTGGGGCTGCTTTGCTTGCTTGTCTACATCAGAGGAAAGCATTGCTGTGTTCAGGTTTAGGTGGCTCTCCCTGAGTTTTGGTGGAAAGAAGGCAGGCAAACTACATTCTGGGGCTTCCTGATCGAGGGTCTGGTTAGGGAACTGTGACCCAGAGATTGCTGCTCTCTTCTGCCCCAGGAGAAAGAGACTTTTCTTTCAATATGGTTGCAGCTTGTTTCCTACAGAGGATCAAATAATACAAAATCCCACAATGCAGGTACTGTACTGCTTTTTTCTCAGGTACAAGCTCTTTTTTCAGGTTTTGTTTTTAATTTTGGTACCTTCTTTCCTCTAAATCCTTCAGAAATATATCAAATATCTGCTTGAATGGCACATTTCTGAGCATGTTTCTTACATTTCTTGGGCACAGGATTTTATTCCAGGCTTTGTGAAGCCCTCTTTGTTAGAATGAAATGCAGAAGAGCCAGATGGTTTGGCCAGAGTCCAGTTACCTAAGAAACATGCACCAGCACCCTATCAGAAGATATTTCCTCTAAAGATCATGCTCGGCCTGCTTTGTTCTAATAACCAGCTTAAAAGTCAACATTGAGCTGTCAGTACCTATTTTTTCTTCCATAATTAATCTACAAAGTTCAACCTGGAATTAATAAAAATGACCTCATGGCTTTCTTTTTTTTTTTTAATCATTCTTCAAACAATTTTTCCCTAGACGACTTCTCCTTCATAGGTGTGACTAAATGATCTTGGGAGTCTTTTCCAACCTTAATGATTCTATGAATGTTAGATTTTCAATCTCAATTCATATTTGAATCAAAATCTGTGGTTTTTCTTCAGCAGAAAATCTAAGGGAACATTTGGCTTGATGGAGTAGGCACATTCTTGCTTCAGCTCAAGTAATTTTTATGTTCTTTGTCTTTCAGATTGAATTATTCTACATTTAGAACCAGATTCTATAATTATTATTTTTATAATATTTTCTTAAAATATTTATATTAAATATAAATATATTTATAATTTTTTAAAATATAAAATGGGGAAAAAATAAAACAATGTTGGGACATACATCCTTATGTCAGAGGGGGCTGTCAGAGGGACACACTTATGGTCCCATGTGACAGGCAAAAATTTATCCCAGAGTCAGGACTCTGCATTTATCCAGAGTCAAGTTTCTTCTGACATGGAGGATATAATTTAGCAACTGCTCAGAATCTTGTTCCAAGCTGAGTGCTCTACTATATTGACTTTTTTGGTAGTGAGATAAGAGCTGATTTTTCTTTCTGAACAAGGCTCTGTTTGTGAGCTGCAAAGCTGGGTAGAAATCTGGCCCTGTCGGCTTCTGCAGTGTGACCTGGGGGTTGGCAGACCCTTAACTCTCAGGCATCTTTCTCTCTTCAGAGTTTAAATGTGGCCAAGCAGGGTTTTTTTGGTCCCTCTGTGATTGCTGTTGCACAGTCTCCTCGTTAAAGCAGCGTATCAAAATCAGCGGGTGAAATTGGACGCTTCCTTTGCAGATGGAAAATTTATTGTCCGCTCGTGCCTTTGTGCTGAAGTTTGGATCTGGGGTTTTAAAGCCCCTCCTTCCCCTGCCTATGTGGGAGTTTCCCCTAAAGATGTGGAATGTTTACTGCATACCAAGGGCAAGACATTATGCAGACACGAGGCTCACAACACCTACAATTTCTAAACCACATGTGGCCTGTGTGGATTTCCTTGTGCTGAATTCACATGGAAACACAAACACATGTGGCATTTTTGTTGCTTTTCTAGGAAATCACGGAGCACAGCCCTGCAAAATAATACTTCCTACTGTTGGATTTGCTGTGTGATGGGGGGAGGTACTGCTCTTGTGTCCCAGGCTGCTGAAGCCTCATGCCAAGCCCTTGAGTCATTCACCCCCAGTGTCTGTCTTTCCAGGAAGGCAAATCCCAGTTTTAGAACCTATTGGGGACCGAAGAGTGCCGTGGGAAATAATAAAGGAAAGGTCATTGAACGTTATCAGAACTTGGGTTTTCCAATGGGGATTGTGCCAGGAAATGTGTGATTAGGAATTGGAGAAACTGTGTTGTGTCAAGGCAGCTGGAGTAAAGCCAGCAGGATATGAAGTGGCTTCAGCCTGCTCTGAGGAAGGATGAAGTGAGCTGGCAAGGCATGAGGAGAGGGGAGGTTGGGGGAAAAGTATGGCCAATTAATAGGTGGAATCTTGCTCTGTGTGTTCAATAGCCCTGCACAGCTCCTGGCTGCTCAGTCATTGTCTGGGGATGTGAAGGGATCAGGTGCCATTCCTGACTGCCAGGTGAAGGGATGAGGTGCCACTCTTGACTGCCAGGTGAAGGGATGAGGTGCCACTCCTGACTGCCAGGTGAGTGCCAGCACATGTTGGTGTTCCTCAGAGCTCCCTGATCTGCACTCAGGGTCTCTCAGGTTGGCAGCCAGCACGGTGGTGCTGCGTGATCCTTGGGGAGGAGGTGTAGATGTGAAGGCCAGGAGTGGGAGGACAGGTTGTTACTGCAGAGAGCTGTCCTCCTGTGCTGCCACCGTCAGCCTTCTGCCTTTCTGATGAGGGAGGTATCTTCTCTTTCCCCCTTGCAATCAATACAGCTGAAAAATACAGCAATTCTCAGGGAAAGCAAAAGTCCTTTACTTTCCCTGGCACACAGAGCAAGACCAAGAATGCTCAAGTCAGCATCCTACCCCAAGAGTGATGTATCCTCAGTTGTCTTTGGATATATTGAGCAAAATACATGTGCACCACCAGCAGCTGCAGGACTCCACCCCAGAGATGGCTGGATTTCAGTGGTGAAATCACACTGGAATGTGCTTCTCATCCAAACATTAACCCCACTTAACCTAAAAAACCCCAAACAAACCACACCAAGTTTGTCCAATTTGAGAACAATTTACTAGCCTGATTTTCTGTAGCAGAGGGACTTAAGTGTTCTGCTTGTGTCCCTGCTGACCCACCATCACTCTTTGTAAGAGGGATAGAAAGTTTAGTCATGCTTTGTTCATATTGGTTTGGAGGAAAAGACATCTAAGGAGAAGAGAGAGACAATTTGCTTCCTCTTTCAAAAAATCCACTTCTAAAAAGTTTACTGAATACATATACTTGGTGTGATTGACCTTTTGGTCATGTAAACATTTCAGTGTATTTCATGGCCTGTTCCATGGCCTTTGCAACTTCAGCAGAGTTCTTCTAGTGGGGTTTCCTGTCCTTTGGTGTGCCCTCAAACTCCTTTGCTCAATGTTCACTTCTAAGCTCACATACCTGGCCTGTATTTTTGTGTGCACTGGGAGGGTTCTTCACAAGAGCCCTGGAAACCCTGGCTCCCACTCAAATGGATTCCTGCTTAGCCTGGGACTAATGCTAGAGCAGAACCTAGAGCACAAGTGCAAGTGTCACCTTTAGTGACTTCAATGTGTTAATGGCTTGCACCACAAGACTTTGGTAATGTTTTCATTTTGCGACACTATGAGTAAGAAGCTGGCACATGGTTGGTGGTACCCTGAAAAGCTCCTGGCAAGGAACTGCATCTCTCTAAGCTGCTCTGGGGAACAAATGCAATGTGATCAGGTGCAGCTCAGGGCTTGGTCACACAGGATACTGGGGCATAGGTATTTCACTGGGGTAAGGGATATGAGTTACCAGATGGAGTTGCTTCATAGTTATACCACCATGGGAGAATATGGGATATTGCTCCCAAGAAGCTCACCATCCCAAGAGGCTCAGTTTGTTTTAGTCTACATTGTCATCTCTCCAGGGTTATCTTCTGCACTTGGTCCCATTGGTACTAAAATCACCGAAAACTTTGAATTTCTGGATCAGCCCATTCCTGGTTTTAAAAACTACTTTCACTGAGTGCATCAGTTTCTCCACCTGGTTTGACTTGGGTTGCATTTTCCATCACCTGCAGTAGTGACAAAGGGCTGACACTGCTGATGGCTTTGGGACACATCAGGACAACTGAAATCCTTCCTAGTGAATGACTTCAGAAATCATTGTTGTGTCTTTGCTTGCTGAGTTTAGACTTTTTTTTCTGGCACTGCTGTTCTGTAAACATGAGCTGTTAGGCATGTTGATGAAACTTTTACCCAGAATTTACATCTAATTTTGGAGAGGGCTTGAGCCACAGCTAAGGGACACTGAGCATCTTGGCATGACCACAAACAGTATGCAAGAAGACACAAGGAATGTTGGTGATGTGCTAAGTTCTCAGAGCTTTCAAAAAAAAAAAAAGGAAAGCAGTGACACCCTAGTAAGAATGTGAAGGAAGAAGCCAAGAAACCTGAAAAGGGAGCTTGAATTGGTGGCATAAATTTTTCCAGTGAGCTGTTAACTTCTTTGTTAGCAAACTAAGCTTGAGTTGTAAGCAGGGTACATAGTCTAAGCAAAACACTGTGGAATTCACATACTTCAGCGCTAGAAAGTCAACATCATATTAAAATGCACCATCTGATTAGGTGACAACTGCAATTTATTCCCAGGGAAATCTATTTAATTAGTTGGAAGGAGTCAGGGTGTTTGATCTTCCAAGAAAAAGACACTTCCAAGGGCTGGTAAATATGAATTCAGAAGAGGGATTTTGTGAGGGGTTCACAATGCATCTGTTCACTGAAACTTGTAAAAAATCATTACAGCATTCAATTCTCTTGTGAGCCTTTGAATGTAATGAGTGCTCATTCCAGCAAGCGCTTCAGGTTCACATTTCATCTACAGTCAGCCCATTTTTTCCATCCAGCTCCTTCAGTTGCCAGAGATCTTGGAAAGATGATCCAGAATCAGCTCAGAAATACCAGAGCTCCGTGGAAACCTGCACACCAGCTGCTGTCCACAGTAAGCCGGTGACACTGTGCTCATAGGCTCTGTGCAGTGGGATTTCAAGGAAGGAGGTTCCCTCTTCCTCTAACGATGCAGGTGGGTTTGGGGATCCATTTTCACAGCTGCAGCTGGTGTTTGGAGCCTCTGGAGATGGAGGATTTGGCACTTTTTCCAAATTCCCCTCCTTTCTGTGCCTGGCCCAGCTCTCCTCTGTGCATGAGGATATGATATCTGTGCCAGAGCATCCAGTGCTGGTTCCACATTGCCAGCTGTGTTCTGCACTGCCTGGAAACGGGGTTCAACCTGCAGCCAGAGTGTATGGGATACCCATGTACACATCCACGTGCAGACACAGCACCAATCCTGGTTTTGAGAAGCCTGGAACAACACTTGTACTTAGGAATGCTTTGTTATTTTTAATCCACCTTTCCTACCCTTCTTACAGTGCTTTAATGACCACGATATAGGAATATATCTACTCCTTTAACTTATTTCATCAGAACTTTGTTTCAGTATCACTTGTTTGTTTCTTAATTGAGCCTTTGGTATTTGAAGAAGGTAAACTCTCCCACTCCGTATTTTATGGTCACAGAATAACAGATTTTAGTGTCACTGCATCATAAACCAACCCAACCTCTCCCAGTACAGTGCATCCACACCCCTGTTAGAGGAGAAGTCTCATGGGCAGAGGGAGAGATCATTTTGGGGTGAATAGTGCCCACTCAGCCTGTCTGCCACCAAGTGATTTGAACTGCCCTTGCTTTCCTCCTTTGTATAAATCTCCAGCCCTTCACCCACATGTTCCCTGTGTTAAATATTCCCCTTTGAATGGGAAGTAACTCTGTGAGCATTTCTAGGAGGAAGGAAGGGACAGCTAATAACAGCATTAAACCTGACCTTCTGTGTGTGTGCCTGAGTCTGCTTTCCCCAAAGCCGTGCATAAATTAACATTCTGGCAATAAAACTGAGCCTGTTTAATTTTCTGTTTGACTAGAAACGTTTAGAAAATGTCATGATATTTGATTTCATCTTTGTCTATTTTTTGCCCCTGCTGAATGAAGCTCATTGGCCTCTGGAGACCCAGGCACACACAGCATGTCTGGGAGCACATAAAGGGCCACTGTCCCCAGGCATGTGCTCCTCAGCCACGCAGGAAGTATTGGGTTTTATGTTTGAAGCCTGGCTGAGGTTCCCTAATGGCTGTTAATCCTCTGGTTTCTTTGACTGCATCCTGTGCCAGACCTGCTCCCACCTCAGCAGGCTTGGGGCTTCTGCTTGCTTCACAGAAGTGTCCAAAAATGTGTAGGAGGAGGCTCCATACCAGACCGAGTGTGTGAGTGGGGTGGATTGAAAGAGCAGCTACAGCAGCTAAATTTTCCTTGCTGAAACACTGAAAAGTTGAGAGTACTTTTAAGGGATGAGCCACTTAGAAGAAAGAGAAGTTCTAGCCCAAAGGGGCTTTAGGTAAGAGGCAGCAAAGGAAGTTAAGAGCAGTTTTAGGGTGGGCTTAGCAGATCTGCTGCTGGCAGTTGTTGTAGCTCCACCGAAGGCTGTGGGAATTCTTCCCAGATGTAGACACAGCCTTGAGGATTGTTGATAAAAGGAATGGTTCCCTAGGAGAAATGATAAAAAACTCAACCTAGAGAGATGGCCTGACACATTGCTATGTGTAATATATGGTAATGAATCCTAAAAATAAAAAATTTTAGAAGGCAATGGACCCTTTGCTCACAGTCATCCTTCCTTTTCCTCAAGGTTTGTGAGGAGTACTCTTCCTCTGAGTCCAGTGGTGCTCCCATGGCTGCAATTCCATACAAAACCTGTCCCAACAAGGCATTTTTCCTTCTGGATATCTCTGGGACTTTTTCCTGTGAGATTAAATTTCAGCTTTAAAATTTATTTGAAATCACCTATTTTCTATTACACATTAATGGTGAATCTATTTTTACAGTTAGAGAGTTGATGGCTCTGAGGGATTATTAAGAATTACCAGCTACTACAAATAACAGCCAGAAGCAAGCATGACTGAAATTCTGACATTTTCCATAGCTCTGTGTGCAAAGCTGTTGACGGAATCAACCTGTTAGTTAAAACTTGTCGACCTCAGGAAAAGAATGTGAATTCAAATAAATAATTTTATTTTTTATGGGTTTTAGTTTTGTCTGAATTGAGCCTTGATGAAGTTTCCCCATTGCTATGCTCAGTGCTGTATCTTTGGTAACTGAGGGGAAGATTTCACTCTACCTGTGCCTCCAAGATCACCATTTTCCCAGGATGCTGCCAGCCTCCCTGGCACTGCTTCTCTCCTGCATTCTCCATTTTGTGCTGGTTTGGTAAAAGCTTTTTTTCCCACTGCTGGCTCAAAGGACTTTTGCTTGTGGGGATTTTCATATTGTTTGGGTGGTTGTTCACCCAAGGTTTAAGTTGGGTTTGAAGCCCCCAGGAAGAGAAGGGAAAAGTGACACAAAGCCAACCACAACCAACCCTGATCTATCCATGCTATTGGTGGTAAGAGTCTTTAATATGGCACAATACTGGATAATCATAA
The DNA here is from genome assembly GCF_000277835.1 of Geospiza fortis. Classification (NCBI taxonomy): domain Eukaryota; kingdom Metazoa; phylum Chordata; class Aves; order Passeriformes; family Thraupidae; genus Geospiza; species Geospiza fortis. The sequence continues at coordinate 2,478,944 of NW_005054339.1, read as the reverse complement.
ACAGCTTTTGTTTCATAGGGATATCCCTATTCCATATTAAAATCCCCCTTTGCCACAGAAAATCCATGTTTATACTGAAAAACAGACGGGGACTCAGGTTTGGGATTTTTACCGTGATGTTAAATCCCACAAGCATAAAGTTAAATTTTCCCCTCCACCCTCTGCTACCAGCAGGTCCTGGGGGGGAGTTTGTGAAGGGTCAGCTCTGCTCAGAGTGCTGGGAAGCAGATGGCTCATCTTCATCTTCATGGGCTGCACACTCAGGGAGTGATGGTGGCTCTGTCGCCCGTGACACCAGCTCCCTTGAGGTTGTTTTGCAACAGTGTTATTAAGAATGTATTTCTGGAAGTGGTGTGTGAAACTGCTAAAAGATTGTAGGTTGGACAAATTGAGGGATCTGAAGCAGCAAAACCCTCAGGTTCTGGTTTGACATTGAGCCCGAGGTGTGCTGTACTAGCCCTTGCTGAAGGATGTTTGGGACATGCAGCACTGGTGAATTAATTGTGAGGGTCTGATGAGCTGTCTAGGGGTAAGAAATCTACTCCGTGTTTGGTGGGGCAGTCTTACAATGTTTGTGTGGTTGGATGGAAGTCAGTATTCATGGAAAGACAGGAAACAAAGGTAGGAAGGAGATCCATATTTGTGCTGATGGTAGGGACCTTTCACTGCTCAGGATTGATGCTGCTGAGCAGACTGTGGGGCCTGGGACCAAGGGGAAAAGGTCCCAGAGGGGAAAAGGGCAGGTCTCTAAGTCTGAGTGTTGTGTTTTCTACTGGCCTGCACTGAAAGAGCCCAGAGCAGCCAGTGGGAGGGAGCAGTGGCAAGGAAAGCCTTGCCTGGCAGGACATTCTTGAGGCTCCACTGTGGCCTTTGGTGCCCCTTGGTGCCCAGCATGCCCAGGACAAGGGGGTCACAGCAGCCCCTTCCCCAGACCCAGCTGTGCCTGCCTGGCTCACAAATGCTGCTGGTGTGGCAGAGGGCAGGGCAAAGGGGGCAGGAGGGGCTGGTGGGAGCTCCTGCCAGGGCTGGATCAACCAGCACTACCAGGATAAGGTGGCTGTGATGGCCTGCCACGGTGCCTGGGTGGTTCTTAGCCCTGTGGAGATGTGATCCACACCCAGAGCTGCTCAAATGATGCACACAAATAGCCGAGATTCAATGGCAGTGCCCAGACTGGGCCGTGCAAGGGCTCCTTGTCCCTGCGAGTGAATGGAGCCTCATGGATGACAATTCATAAATCCTGAGTTATTTACTGCATGCAACCTGCCCCAAGCAGTAAATCTTATTTTCATTTACCTGAAGTTAATTTCTTTTTAGAAACAATAGCGTTGCCCGTGAGCCTTTTGGAGGGTGTATCAGTTTGTGAACTCGTGGCTAATGGATGTCCTGGATGGGTGCCAATACATAGGAAATCGGCTGTACCCCTTCTGGCCAAGCCTGGAAAAACAGCCAGTGTTTACTAACGCTATCCAAAGGCAAGTAGAGAGGTGAAGCTGCAGACAAGCAGGAAGAAAATGCCCACTCTGGTGTGGGCTATGAGATTGAGCCACAGAGCATGGAGGGGTTGTTGGGGAAAGCAGGATGCCCCCAGCAGGGTGCAGTGAGTTGGGAAAGCAAATTGGGCAAATCACTGTGGTACCTCAGTGCCACAAGTGAGGAAGGGGTTAGAGACTTCAGGATAAGGACTCAGAAGTGCATTGTGTGTGTCTAAGTTGGATCTGTAGATAAACATCTTCCTTGACTACCACATTGCTCCTGGTTAAGGGTTGTATTCCTATGGACTGCAGTAGGAAAGGACAGTAATTTCTATATGCAAATAATTTTCATAATCTCAAAACTGGATCTATCAGAACATTAAAAAAGGCCTGGTTCTTCTGTCTTTTAGACTAGTAAATTGCCATGAAATAAAAACAAAGCTGTGTCTGTACCTGTGATGCTTACAGATAGCAGGCAAATACTTTCTTTAAACTCTGATCTCTGAAATAATACACTTTGCAAGAGCTGCTTCATTCTGTATTGAAATACAATTTGTTGCAAGCACAGCTGCTTTGCTTTATGGAGCTAAATGGACTGAGTGTTGCTGTCTGCCTGATGCACTCCTCAGGCATAACTGAGTCTTCTGACAATGTCAGGAGGAGGTAAGAGAGGAAAGGCAAACCACTTGCATTCTGTACCCCTGTGGATAAAGCAGGACATGGTGAACCCATTTTATTCTCAACAGGAGTGCACACTTAAAGCAGGTTACGTGGTGTGGGGTTGGTTGGGGGGGGGGTTGGGTGTTTTTCTCTCTCTTCTTTTCTTTCTTTTTTTTTTTAATATTTTGGTAGAAGAAAACTTTCTTCAGTAGTTTGCTGCTCAGGTTTTTATAGTTTATAGTCTTGTATACCATCATCTTTTCAGTAGTTGCACTGAAACCTCTCTGTTTCAAGTAACCAAGTGTGAATTACAATGCAGAAGCACATGAATAGACCCTGTATCTAGAAAAATACGATTTTTGATACACCATGAACAGCAAAGTAGACTTTCATCAGTGGAGTTCCTTGTAATACAAATATTTATGGTCCAGGTACAGATGCAAGTGGATCAGAAACCAAATTAGGTAGAAGTTAAGGGTTTAAACAGACATACCAAGGCCACAATGAGCATGAAATATGAACTGTGCTCTCCAACACTACCTAGAAATCCTGCTAGTTTGGGCTGTTGTGCAGTGTGTGTGTGTCATGTCCTGTATGGAGGAATTTCATATCTAGCTTGACTGAACAGAAAAACGTGACCAAGTGTCACAGTTCAAATTGATACAGCCTCTCCTCTGTGCTGGGAGGAATAAATCAGGCCCTAAGGAATGGCTGAGCCTGAGCCTGTGCATTCTGTTGGGAGGATGCCAATCCTGGACCTCCACATCCTGGAGGTCTGCTCAGCCTCCCTGCCCTGCCAGAGGAGGGAACTGCTGCCTTGTCTGAGGGATTTCCATCTGTCAAACACTACAAATGCATTTCCCCTCACCAACCATTTCTGAGAATTCACTGGTGAGGTTGTCAGAGGAGATTTCACCCCTTTCTATGTGGTTTTGGAGTCACTGTTTGAAAGGAGCTCAGCCCTGACTCATGTAGGATTCTTCAGAGTGTTTGTGTCCCAGTGACTTGGCAGGCATGCAGGTGCTGTTCCCAGGGATGGTGCAATGAATGTCTTTCCATGCTCCTGCTGCTGTGTATATAAAGTTGTGTCCTGAGGCCACAAACTCACTGGAGACCCAGCTCATTGCAGGCACTGTCCCAGAAGTGGTAAATTAGAGGGCTTTTTCCCAGAAGTGATTATAATAAGGAGGGAATAAGACAGAGGTGAATGTGTCATTTTCCCATTATAGATTTCAAAAGGAGGAGAATGCCTCTCTTGTTACAGATGTGCTCATCTGTCTTAGTGGAAATCATTCTCATACTGATGGTGTGGGTTGCACCAGTGTTTGTACCACTTCAGCTTGGTCTCCTTCCAGGGCAGGAGAGGTGCAGCAGCAGGGACAGCCTGAACACAGCTCGGGCAGGGGAGGCTGTGCTGAATGAGTGGACCTCTATTGGACAAGCGCACTTTTTCATCTGAAAGGAAGATACAAAATGTCTTTCTCAACCCACACAGAAAGATCCTAAACCCTCCTTCCTTTCCCTGGTGGCTGATGGATTTCACTGGGCTCAGTTTTTACACCAAAGCAAATTAAAACTAAAGAAAACACAACAGCCGGGAAAAGTCCCATCATCTCACAGCATGTCTTCCCTGCTGAGAGATATTTTTGACAATTCTGTTTCTTTTTTTCCTAATTAGAAGTAATGATGTGTTTTTCGGGTCAAGAAGACCTCCTTTGCTGTGAAATATTAGGCTGATTTTGACAGTGTGACTAAAAATAGGCATGTACACACACATGTGCCTGCATGCACATGCACCAGCAGGCATAAACATGGAGTGCTCTCTGCCTAATTACAAACATACTTTCCTCTGGGGGTGGGGGAGTGCCTTTGCCTCCAGTTAGTTGTTTTTCAAGTAAATAGAGAGAAGGAGTTTTCTGAAGAACAGATGGGCTGGAATGAGGAATAGAAATATTTTCAGTCAAAGAGGGGCTGCATGATGTAATAAGCCACAGGAACAAAGTTCAGTTATTTTATGCTCTCATCCAGACCTCAGAGTGAAAATGCCTCTGTTGTTAGTTTCAGATTCATCTACTTTTGAAGGCTGGCTCTGGCTTTAAATGCTATTATAATATACATGGAGCTAAACTGGGCAAACAGCAATTGAGCAATGATGGAAGAATATATTTGTCAGCACTGGAAGCATTTGGGTGGTGTTTGCACTGCAGATGATAGGCCAGAGATGCATTTGGTTACTCTGGAGGCAAAGGCTGTACCTTGAATAACCTTAATAGAAGCCCTCAACATTTGCCTCTGCCTGAGTGAAGTGAGGTTGGCTTTTGAGGCTGCCATTTGAGGGTTCAGTAGCTGCTCATAAATACTTTGGCAAGGCTGGCTGGTTCTTGTTCTGGGGCTAAATCTCTCCTGCTCCACTGCCGTGTGTGGCTCCTCCTGTGAGGGCTCGTGGGTGCACCTTGGGCTCTTGGGGCCAGGGAGACACAAAGACAGAGCTGATGCCTGTTCTGCAGCTGCTGTTGGTTATCACTGTAACCTTTGAGAAAACTGCTAATGGGACACTGTTATCCTGAGTCCTGGACTCTTGCATGAGGCAGGAAGGAGTCTTGTGCAAGGCCAAGACAGGAGAAGGAGCAGGAGAATCTGATGGGGACCTTACCCAGGAGCTCGGTGCAATTCAGCACTTCCAGTGAGGGAGAATGACTCTGAAAATTAAAATGCAGCTGTTGTTGATGATCTCTTTGCAACAAGCTGGCCAGACAGCAGCTGCCGGAGGAACCTAAGTGGGTTTCACTCTAGCTCAGAGCCACAGGGCTGGGATGTAGCTCTGTGGAGTGCTGCTGTCCCAGAGCTGGCTCAGAGGAAAGCAGCAGTGGAGTTGCAATGGAAAGATGCTGCAGGAAGTGCATAAACTCTTGCAGCTGGTCCAAGCATTGAGATTTTGCTCCTGATGAGTGCAGAGAAAGGTGGGGAAAACATGTGCAACAATCACCCAGTAGCTCTGAGAAGCTGATGGAGAAAATTAGGATAAGAAGTGGTGGCAAAGAATGATAGGGAAGACTGTGTATGAAATGAGGAATTTAGGGATGGTCACATACCCATGGAAATGTTCTCCCTGCCTCTACAAAGCTTCTTTTCAGGACTCAATTAGCTCCTCTGTCAGATGGGGTAAAATTCTTGCTGTTTGTTTCAGTATTGATCAAATTGGTCCCAGTTGTTTGCGCAGCGCTGTGCTCTAGTCCCGGTTACATTTGGTTAACTCCCTTCAGAGACAAGAGCGATGCCCATGAATCAAGCAGAACAATTTATTCACTAAGAGAAGCCTAATGGATGGTTTGGACAGACTCCAAAAGGGCAGCTCTCCCTGTCTGAGAAGGCTGAAACGTTTCAGCACTTGAGAACAAAATCCAGAGACGGGCACAGCTGAGAGCTGCACAAAAAAACTGACAAACCAGGATTGCCTTCTCCTCTCTGTTCCCTCAGTCTCTCAGACAAACTTGACTTCTAAAAGGGAAGGATTTGGGAATTTAAATCCTGCCCAAATGGCATTGCCCCAGATTCATGGGTTTACCTTCTAAAGCTCAAGGGTTGAGGTCCAGAAAGCTGCTGAGAAGTATTATGATGCCTACAGTGTGTCCCAAGTCCCTACATGGCTTTAATTAGTGTTTGAATTAACATGACCTAAAATCTGAAGTGAATGTGACATCTGAAAGAAACCAGAATGCAAGACATTCTGAGAGAGCTAAAGGGAGGTTTTGATTGATACAGGATGGTTTTAGCTGTGATGGAAAAAAAAAAAAGAAAAAATGTCCAGTAAAGATTAGCCTGAAAATGTACTTTTGAGGGGTTTAGGGTATGTTGGGTTGACCCTATCCAGCAGCTGATGAGAAAGTTTGAAAATTTATTTGGCCAAAGGGCAGAAAGTTTATTCTGTGTCTATTCTCTGCCACAACCATCAGTCTGTTAGTGCTGACTGCTGGGGGTGTCTCTCAGAAATTGTCAGAATTGGGTACTAGTGGTCATTTATCCTTGCACAGTTTTTTTAGAAAAATGCCAGATGGGTACGAAGTGCTTCCAGACCAGTACATAGCAGTGATAGTTGTGTGTCAATGCAGTAGGACAAGGTGCTCAAATGGTGAAATCTTCATCCAGACATTGTAAGGGCTCCTTAGAAGCCAAGGTGTGTCTGCTGCTCCATCCTTTGGCTGCTGACAGAAGAGACCTCGTGCTAGGTGCAAACTCCATGGAAGGAGAGAGCACCAGCAGAAATGCACACAAAGAGAAAATACAGGAGAAAAGGCAGGTGCGTGGTATGAAGCCTTGAGTAGCTACCAGAAAGATGATCTATGTATTTAATCACCCAGAGGAGTCCCAGAGCCTGTGGGGTTCAGTGAGGGCCCTCTGAGATGGAAGCATTACTGTGCCATAAGTAATATTCCTGTTTACTCCCACTGATGCTTTATGTAACAATCCTCCTCTGCCTGTGACTGCCTGTCAGAGCTGAAGGAACTTTCCTTTTGATGGATGTCCTCATGCTGGAGGGGAATTGTGGGGATTTCAGTATGAAATGGCCACCAGCAGGAACAGTGACCCTGTCTGTGCTGTCTTCTAGAGGAGCATGGAGGCTTGAAGGTGGATGATGAAGATCCAACCACTGAGCACTGCATGTCTTTTTCCTGGATGTTTCTGTACCTGAAGTAGAATTAGGAGAGCAAGAATCTTTTCCTTTGGGAGAGTCTGTGATCAGTCAGATGCTTCCAGGGTTTTTGTATTAAAATACAACGTAGAAATCCTACAATAATAATCTTGGCTGCTTTGTTTACATGGTGTTTTCTGACTTCTTTGCTGAGTTGTATTTCCATTGAGTTGTAGAAGGTAAGGCTGTCTGTGGTAGGGAGATGATGCAGAGTCAAATGTCCAAGTGTGTCCTTGTATTGAAGAACTGATGATTATACTCCAGCCACCCCACTCTACGCCTCAAATCAGCCACTCATGTAGCAGCAGCAAATGGAGGGATATTTAAGTTGCATTGAATCATTAAGAAATAAACCCCCTTTCAGTCCCTACCTGCAGCTAATTCTGTATATTTTTCCCTTTTTGTGAGAAGTGGAAGGGGCAGCACAGTTAGAGAAATGCTGTGTTCAATGGTCCAGGGGAACTGTCTTGTTGTGGGACAGAATGTGAGAATCGCAGCAACATCTTAGTTCAAGGTGTCAGGAACTCAGTTCCTGTCAGGAAAGCTGGTTTGAGGATGCAGCAAACTCATCTTCCAGAACTTGCAGAGTTCATGGCTCAGCTCACATTTAATGAACAGCAAAGTTTGTGGTCAACACTGTAGGCTCTGACTCTCCAAATCTTCCACCTTGTTCCAACACTTACCAGGACAAAACTTGCCCTGAATAATTTTGAGCCACCTCCCTTGACTGTTCAGTAGAGGAAAAGAAACAGCAGCTAAAACCTGACCTTGTTTAGAAGAACTCCAATTATTTATGTCCTTTTTTTGGACTGCTGCTGCCAACAGTTTTCGCTCACTTTGCGGTTGTGGGTCGCAGTGCCTGCTGCTGCTGTGTGTTCAGCTGGGCTAATACCACATGCCATATTCCATGAATATATTCCCTTGATCAGAAATCAGAATTTATTTCAGCTGTGTTTATTTCTCTCTTCATCTGCACTGTCTCCATCCATCCACCAACCCCCTACTGAGACCTATTACTCGCTTTTTCCTCAGACTAACACGGTCTGAAAATGCAGTTGCTTTTCATTTCATGCATGTGAGCAGACCTCTGAAAGTCTTCACTGTTTTCACACCCCTTCCTCACGTCTTCCCACTAAACTGTTTTGAGATGTGTCAAGGGATAATCCTGAGTTGTGTTCATCTGTTCCAGAAAATGTGAGGTCTTGGCTATACTGTGAACACCTGCCCAAAATAGGACACCAAAGGCTGTTACACCCACCAAATGCTGCCTCATCTGGATGTAGATGTGCTTTGTACTGCCAGAATATAAAGAAAAAAATATACCTTTGTGCAGACACAGACACAAAGCACAACACAAGCCATTTTTGTTAAAACAAAAAGGAAAGGGGGATGGTATTGTACGGGTGTGGCTGTATCCACACATGGGATTGTTTCCAGCACAGCCCCATCAGTGAAGGATCACACCTCTCCACATCCCTGCCTCACAGAATGCTCTGCAGAAATGCTCTGATGTACATCACCAGTTGTTGCCTGATTTTTCTCTTTAAAAGGACTCTGCTGATGGGAAATGGAGAGTGAGAGACCTGCTGTGAATTCCTCTGGTTCACCCAGAATAGCTCCTGTGGGAGAGCAGAGACTAATAAATGGGGTGTGAGTTGGAGATGATGGTCCCCTGACAGAAATCCACATCAGCTGCAATGGTGTGAATCCAGGCTGCTCTTGTGTCTCTGCTATTGTCTCAGTTACATGATTCTCCTTAAAGCTGGAGCACAGCCATGCATGTTTGTCCTCCTTGGGAGAACAGAGATGTTGTGTGGTCCCAGCTCTCTGGGTCACTCCTGAAATTCATCCTTGCTTCAAGGCTGCATTGGCTGTTTCAGGCTTGCTGGTGGCCACCTGGCTTTCTTGAATTTAGAAGAATCAAAGGAATCACCTGCAAATCACCCAGTGACAGTTTCCTGTTGGAAAGGCACCTGGGCTCAAGCTTGTTTTGGGTACACATTAATTTCAAATGTGTCCTTTTAATGTATTTCTGGTCCTGCTGAGATAATCCTACACCACGTTAGGATAAGGCCCACTCCTGCCTGGGCAGCTCAGTCAGGAGTGACACTCAGTGAATCGTTGATGTAGAATTGAAATTATCAGCCAAATAGTTCTGTTTTCCAACTCTCTTCACCACAGTGAACTTCCTCTTGTCCTCTCTCACCTCCTACCTCTGACAGGGCCGTTTTCTTTACAGTGCATGTGCTGGGAGGTGCTGTCCATGCTGTCCTCAAAGGAGACATTTTCCTGCTGGCATCTCCCAGGTTCAGCCCCTGAGCACCAGGATTCTGAAGCCATTTGTTCCCAAGTGTGTCTCCTCATTATGCAACCAATAGATAAACCTTTTCTTTGATTCTGACAGCATCCTGATGCCAGAGAAGTTTTTCTGCAGCTGTTTTTGTGGTTAGACAATGCACCCTGTGCAAACTCATTTTACTCAGCTTTGAAGCACCAAAACATTCACCAAAACCTCCTATTCTTGCACTTAAGGTCTGGTCAAATGCTGTGTAAGCTCAGTTTATTCAAGTTGTATCTCATGTTTCATTGCACAAGTTTTGTATTCATTTAACCACAATTTGGATGCTTGCAAAATTCCCAATATGCAAATGTCCTATATTTGGCAAAATTGGACTGGAAATCTCATTAGACCAGGCTTTTATATTCTGTCCCTGACTTCCCTTCCAAATAAGCTGTCTTCAAAACACTTTATAGTAATTCTCTTGGGGTTTTTTGATTTTCTATTCTTGCCTTTCCTCAGAACAAAAATAAAAAGAGGACAAATATGCTGAAAAATGACAAATGCTAAAATAATTTGCATATGTGATTTTCTTTCCAACCTTCTGCAGAGATTTGCTTCAGATCAAAGTTCAGGTCATTCCCCAGTGCCTGAGGTTTTTTATTTTCCATGGTTACAGCACAGAGGATGATGGAACTAATATGAAAGTGATGCCAGTGCCTGTTTGGACAATACTTGGATCAGTAAAAATGTGCTCAGTGTTTTCCAAATATAAAAAGCCAAAAGAAACCACTCTGAGGTACCATGTGATGTTGTTTGCTTTGACCCAGGATAGCTAAAATGAAAGGTCTCTCTGAACAGAGGGTGTTTAAAACCATCCCACCTTTTTGCATGTGTGTGTGAGGAAGGAAATGTGGTGTTTACAGGGGCATGCTGGGCTTCAGCTCCTCTGTGTGTCTGTGTGTCCATACAGAACTTCCCCAGTGAAATGGCTTTGATTGCGCTAGTCCAGCTTTTAAAGGTGGGCAAATAGAGAGCTCTTCTCCCAAATTACACAAATTGAACCTTTTGTTGGAAATGTCAGTAAGCAAGGCAGGGGCTGGGAGGCTCTTTCCAGACAGGCTTACTCCTCCAATGGAGTTAAGGAGCTAACTCCTATGTTAGTTTGGAGGGGGCCTGTCAGAACCCTGAGAGGGGCTGCTACAGCCAAGTTTTCAGCCACAGTGTGCAAATTTTGAATATAAAAATGAAATGGGGCTGCTGTTATTCTAATTTTCATGGGAATGTTCTTGCATGCAAGATTCCTCTGCAGTTTGGGACACTTTGAGGCTGGATCACAGGCACCAGTAGCAATGAGCAGTGCTCAGCTGGAACCTCAAAGCTACTATGCACTTTATCTTACCTACAATCAGGGATAAATCTACTTTTTTTTTCTACCTGCTCTCCTTGGGCAGTGCCGTGAGATCTGGGAATGCAGAGCACTGCTGGGAATCTGCACTTCTTTGTAAATACCAGGCTGATGTGCTGGGGAGCTGTGAGCTGCTGGGCAGTCACAGGAGCTGAGAGCCTCTTGCTCACCCTGTGTGCAGCCTGAGAGGTCAGTCCCAAGTGTGAGCACAGCTTTCACTATCAGTGTGAGAGGACAGGCTCTGCTCCTGTTGCACAGGCTGGCTGCTCCCACCAGCTGCCACCAGAGCCTCTCTTGGCTCTGGGTTAATACCTCTGCACATTGCTGTATTGTGCAGACACCCACAAATTGCAGGCGGATGTCTGTGTACAGAGAAATATCCCTACCTGTCCAGACTGTCCATGTCCCAGCCTAAAGTGACAGATTATTCTTCCAGTTTAAAAATTTTGTCAGCCATCCCTTGGCCAGCCAGAGGAGGAGCATCTGTCCTTGTCACTGCAATTCTTTCCAGGATTGCTGACCCTCTCCCAGCCACCAGCCTGGGTCCAGCCTGGCCTTGGCTGAGCAGCTGAACTGTTTTTCTCTCATGCAGGGGGGCAGTAGGCACTGGGGACAATGCCTGAACTCTCTGACCATTTCCAAGTGCAAATGATTCATTCTGTGCTCAGGGGTTCTCTCCAGTACCTGCTCCTCAAGCATGAAATTACCCCAGCTCTGGCCTGATGCAAGGGAAGGTTTCTGACCTAACTGCTGGGATTAACCTGTCCTGGGTGTGCTGGGACTCACATCTGGTGACACTCACCTGGTTTAATCCAGGGGATGTTACCCTTGCCTCGGGAGGGCTCCCCAGACATCCATCTGTGCTCTGCCCACCCTGGCACTGCCTCTCCCCTTTTATCCCCTCGTGACTGAATGAAATAGGGAACATTTAAATGCAGGAGGAACATGGCTGTGGCATGGTGGGTCACAGTGGTGGACTGGATTCAGTTTTCATCTTTTAAGAGAAGGCGGAACTGGCTTCTTTGTCCAGGAGCAGTTAATTATCAATTAGTGGCCCAGTGGCCCAAATTGAAGGCTCTGCTGTCTGGTTTAGTTTGCTCCAAATGGCTCAAATATTTTAGTATGCACTGGAAGGATAGGCCACTGGCATGTTATTTTATATTATTTTATTTTATATTTTTTTTTTTAAGCTCAGAGATGTTGTTTTAGACCTGGAGTGTCTTTTTTTTTTTGTGATTGCTGCTTGTGATACAAAGAATGGTGCTCAGGGTTAATGGCTAAATCCAAACAGTGTCCTCTGCTGTCTGTGCACCAGGGCGTACTCAAGTGCTCATCACTTTATTTTACAACCACAATTTTTTCTAAACTTAGCAGAGCATACACTTTGTCAGGAACTGTCCCCATGCCAAGTTTCAGGTTTCAAAGTATTGCCATTTTTGAGCTATTCCCTGCTTCTTTCCTTCTGTGTGTCTCCCTCGCATTGCACACAAAACTTTCTTTTTAATGTAGAAAATTATATTTTTTCCACCCATTTGTAACTTGAAACATCTGAAGAGGTTTTGCTCCAAGTTTATATTTAAAAGAAATAATGAAAGCCAATGCTGGCACAGAAAGCAGTGTGAAAAGTTACAGCTCAGAAAATTCAAGAACTTTATGGGCATTTGCAGGGGAGGAGGAAAATGGAAGTCCTTGCAGCCTGTCTTAGCAGGAGTCATGTGTGATATTCAATAGGATTAAAGCTGCTGTAGCACAGAGCACTACTCCTGTTTGGGCAGCCTAATGTGCTTTATAAAGTGATGGGAATTACTTGCTGGCAGTCCAGCCAGTTGTTGTGATCCAGCATCTTCAAAAGTACTGTGATGGCTGAGCATTTATATGTTTGAAGATCTGTCTGGGAGGGCTGCGCTGTGAGTTTCTGGCCCATGAACAGTTACAAACATCTGGGCTTTCTTTGTGCTAACATCATCAAGTCAGAAGCTTTTTGGACAACTCCATCTGGCCTGGCAGAATCTTCCACTGCTCCCTGACACCATGGGGTTTATTTACTGACTGTCCCCCTGGAGAAAACTGGGGTCATTGGGCTGGGTCTAGGTTGTCTAGAGACAGATAGGCTCAATTTAAATCTGTTTCAAGAGGACTACTCTTAAAATATGTCTAGACATGGGACAGTTTTTCTTATGTCTTTGTTTTAGTCATGGCATGGCCTTAGGTTGTGACCTGGTGTGGCTGCTGGTCAAGGCATCAAGCTAGACTTTGATTTTTGTCAGAAAGTGAAGCTTTTCCTCTTCAATATCCCATGAGCCAGACACTACCATCTGCTGCAGATTCTCCTCCCCTCCTGCCCTGTCCTCTGAAGCCCCCAGCAGCTGTTTTATGAATAATGCCATATCTGGGTTTCCAACTGTGCAAATCTTTTGTGGATTTTGCTAGTCCACTAAGAAGTTGGTCTTTCAGCCACCACACTGTTCACTGTGTGGATGAAAGTGTGACATCTGTAAGACAGGACAAGGAAGCAAGTTTTGGACTGGGACATACAACATCTGCTTGCTCTTTATGTAACAGGAAGGGGTTTTGACTGTAACCTGTAATGCCAGGGCCAGGGTGACAACTTGGCTCCACAGCAGAACCCAGCATCTCACAGATATGATGCTCCTGTGTGTCTCTTGCTTGATTGACCCTGGAGATGTCAAGCTTGTCAGATTATATTATTTAGTGCTCTTAGGGCTTGTGAATCCAGAGTTATGGATTCATTTTCATGCACAAGGATTTGAGGTGCCAAGCAGTTCATCCTGGCTCTAATGCCAGCTACAATGAGTTGTGGCTCTGAATCAAAGCCACAAGTTGGCCAACCTCCTCTTCAGGGACATCCTTGCCTGTTACTAGTTCCAAATATTATGTCTGGCTTGAAATTTTGTGATCAGGAAAATTAAATTCCTAGGTTTGAACAGTGCAGGAATTTGTAAAAATCTAGAACTAGAGAAGAATCTAAAATGGCCTGGTTGCAACTTACCTTTTTTTTGAAACAAAGCTTCAGCTAGAAAAGAGGTAGACCTTCTGGGACCAAATTGTAGGTTCAAGGCCCTGAAAGGGATGATTCAACATTTCATCTTTAGGTGTCACAGGATTTGTTTGGGTGCAACCCATCTATTATGAATGAGCATGAAAGATCCTGTGTACTTTCCATAAAAATCTTCTTCCACTCGGGACTGTTTCAGGCTTTTGGCCATCGAAGCATTTGTAAATTTAAAAACAATCTGCTGATTTTCTTTAAACCAGCCTTGTTTGGTGTGTTCCTCAGTTTTGTACTGCTTTGAGTTGTGTGTGGGCACCGTGTTTAGAGAAAATAAAAATCCAAGGATATTATTGTTATCACTGAAGACGAATTCCTAGAAGTGGTGCCATGGCGTAGTAAATGCCGTGTAAACCCAGAGTAACAAAATGTTCTTTCATCCACCACCTACCACAACACAAACCTGCACTTTCAGGTGTAAAGGCACTCGTGTACCCTGCACAGCGTGCAGTTTCTGTGGCAGGCTGCTGGAAGGCTGCACCTTGTTATTCCCCCCTGGAGTCTTCAGGACACGCTGGGTTACACACAGGAGGTGTCTTTGTGGCTTGGTGTCCGTAAATGGCCTCCTTTGCTTTGGCCTGGCTGCCCGTTGACATCTGCTCCTTGCTAATTAGGTGCAGATTAAAAGGTGATCACCCAGCTACTTATCTTTGCAGCCCAGGGAGTGGTGCCAGGCGGGTGTGTTTGACATGCCAGGAAGCCAGGAGCCTTTCATCCCACACCAGTCACCCTGGGTCACCGTGCCCACCACACAGCTCTATTTCTACTCGTTAAATAGACTTAATAAATAAATAGCACCTTCTAAACGTGTAGGCAGCTTGTCTAGCACAGTGCTGGCCCTTCCAAAGGCTCTCTGAAGCCAAACCAAGTATTCAGCGTGGCCAGGATTTATCATTAGAGCCCTACGGGCTGGAAAGCGTGTTTGTGGCCGGCATGCCAGCTTGCCTGAATAGCCCACAGTGTAATTTCCCTCTTTCCTCAGTGGGAGGAGCTGCCAAAAATAGCAAGCCAAGAATTTGTCCATGTTATTTCTGGGATTGCACCAGGAATTGACATCAGGAGGAGAGGAGAGAAAAAGCGAGCAGTGTGACAAGTTTAGGGTCCATGGTTGTTTGGGTTTTCGTGCTGCTGTGGGGCCACTGGAAGGGTCTGGCAGCCACATCCTGCGTGTGCCCACCCCCACATGGGAGACTCTCCCCAGGCCCTGGTGGCTTGAACGAGGTCACTCGAGTCTCTGCTCTCTCTGGGGGCAACCCTGCTGTGCCCAAGGCATGGGGCTGAGCCAGGGCTCAGTTTTGTGCTCCCAAGGAGCAGCCATGGCCCCCCATGGCCATGGAACTCTGGAAGGAGTGCAGTGTTAGCTCCTGTGCCTGAGAAAAGGCATGAATGAGGCCCAGCTGAATCAGCCTTCACAAAAGCCTATGAATCAAGCTGTGACCTCTCTGAGGAAAGGGCTGTTTGTGTGATAGGACACATCACTGCCCTGGACAGCTGGGTGGGATTCTGGGGCGGGGATGGAGACACTGCACATGCCTCTGCCACTGCTGCTGCATCCAGACCCAGTGGCCCTTCGCCATGGGGTTATTTCTGAGGCCAGCAGAAACTTTAGCTTATTGCTAAGCAGTGAAAAGGAGATTGAAGGTAATGCTATGCTGGTCCTACCCTGTATTTCCTATGCTGTCTCTTCTTTTCTCCTCTCTTCCTTGCTTTCAGCATGTACCCATTGGAAGAAACATCAGTTAGCATCATATTCTGTGGCCATAGCAGCTCCCCTGGCAGCAGGGCAGTGGCTCTGCACCAGCCCTGGCAGTGCCACCACCTGCTCAGGGAAAGGGTTGGGGATGGGTACAAAGCTGAGGTTACCCAGGCCTGGGTGACAGGACACAGGGAAAAGCTGTGTGTTCTTGTTGGAGAGGGAAGTGAAAGATGCTCATGGCAAGAAGGGAGGAACTCAAGCAGTGGTGTTGACAGTGTAGAAACGTGGTCTGCAAATGAGAGTGGTAAATCAAGCCTCGTTAGTGTTGCTGCTGAAATCACCACTTTGTCAGCCTGAATGGATCTGTGCAAGGGTGTCAGATGCACCGAGAAGATCAGACCTGCTTCTGTGCACTAAGGAAATATCTGTGTCCCTCCTTCACAGGCTCTGGGCCAGCTCCCTGGCCTGTGATGGAGCTAATTGGGCATCTGAGCCCTGGGTTCCGTGGCACTGGCCTCACAAGGGCCTATTTAGCTGCCTGACTTATCTCCAAATGGCTGTTTGCTCACTGCCTGCGCTTGCATTCACCATTATCTCTACATAATAAAGCACCATGCTACAATGAAGAGGCTACTGAGTGTAAATCCTGGGGAATTAATCAATTTCTGTGTTGTCTGTTGTGGGACAGGAGGAGAAAGAGGTCAGTTGCAGCTTTGGTCTACCCTTGCTTCACCAAAATTCCCCAAGCTCTCAAAGTTGGTCTCTGTGCTGCATCAGTGGCTGTTTGAACAGCTCTGGGGGAGGCACCAAGATTTACCAGTGCGGAGAAATTCAGAAATGCTTGTTCATGTTTGACTGTGGTGATTAATGACATGATGGTGACATCCATTTTGGAAATGGCCATGACTGGAGCTCAGCAGTGCTGCTGCCATGATGGTAGATCCATCTGGCTTTGCAGAGCTGACAGTCTCTAGCAGTGAAGCCAGCCAAAGGATGGTGGTGTTGGAGAGAGGGCAAAAGCTGATGGTAACGATTTCAAGAGGCAAAAGCACCTTCTTCTGGATAAAGCAGCAAGCAGGGCTGAGACACTAAAGAAGTTTGCCTTGTTCAGAGTCCTAGGGGAAAATATTGAAGGCAAAACTTATCCTCTCTGTTACCCAGAGAGGTTGTGGATGTCCCATTCCTGGAAGTGTTCAAGGCCAGGCTGGATGGGGCTCTGAGCAGCCTGGTCTGGTGGGTGGCATCCCTGCCCAAGGCAGGGCATTGGAACAAGATGGTCTTTAAGGTCCCTTCCAACCCAAACCATGCCATGATTCCATGCTCCTGTAGGTTGAGGTTCTGTTTAATGCCTGTTCCACCTGAATCCTGTATTTTGTCATAGTTAGTCCTGCTAGAATCAGACAAAGCAGCTACAGAGGAGAACAGCCTTCACTGTAATTAGGGAGATCAGCATCTGACACTAATCCAGGGGAAATCAGTCCAGGCTGCAGCAGGTAACAGGAGCTGGGGATGATGGGTTTGCCTGCCCTTCTCCCTGAAAAGGTCACTTTCACCTGTCATCCCTTTTTCTTTCCTCTGTGTATCAGGTCTTGCAAAAGAAAGCCTTGAGTACTTTTAATTTGAGGCAGCATTACAGTTCAAAATGTACTTGATCTTTATTTTGCACTGCTTAAAGTGGCTTGAGCAAAGTATTACAGCTAAAAGGAATTTTTTTTTCAAGAGAACAGTCCTGGTGCAACTCTACTGATAATTTGAGCATTTGAGCATTTTTAAGATCTGAAAATGACAGCCTGCCTTTTCCACATTATAAAGGGACGTCTTCAAAGTGCCAACCATACATTCAAGGCGAATACCATTGTTTGGTTTTAACTTCTTTGGCCTGATATTTAAAGGATCAAGTGGAGAAGTGGGACATTTCATCGTCTTAAAAACAATGCAGTAGACTTTCAAAATTCACAGAATTAATTACTACAGTGAAAAAAAATCATCATCATCATCAGCCTATAACTGGGTCATCCAGCAGTTACAGGAATAAAAGAATTGCAAGGCAGAGCTCACCCCATGTATTAAACTCATCAGGATTATTTGATTAACATGTTGATGCCATTCCCATTACTGACACACAACAGAAGTTGCTGTAGGTGGCCCAGCAAAATCTTTTAATATTTTTTAGATTCATGGGAACTTTTTGTCTAAACTGCACAATGGAACAGCTGCACTGTACAAAACTCAGCATCACATCCAGGCACAGCCTTGGAAAGCCAGTTTTTCTTTGGCTGTAAAGGCCAGCCAGCCATTCCATAACTTGAGATCTACCAGTGTGCAGGATCCCAGACTGTAAGACCAAGTGGAGAGGAGAGAATTTGGGAAGCTGAGGGCAAGGATGCAATTTTTCTGCACAGCTTTCTGGTGTGAGTGAACAGGATTCCTCAGCCAACAGAGGTGGCTTCCAGACCACTCTTATTGACAAAGGCATTTAAAACCTGAATTCAACAGGATGCAGAAGGCTGAAAATATTAATCAGGAATATTTAGTCAAGGACAAAAAGTGATTGACAAGCAGCTAAAGTAAGGGAATACCTTATGGAGCAGGGTATGAGGTGACAAAGTTAAACTGCTCTGCTCATCATGGTGACTCTGTATCCCTTTGGTTCAGATTCATTATTGTATCTCCATTGTGAAATCCCCTGCAAATAAAATTGGCAACATCACCTCATGAAACTGCTGGTGTGCCTGCCATAAAGGACTTCAGCCATGGCCTGGAGAGGTAAATAATATTGTAGTTATTTTTTCTCCAATTCCAAATCCTTTTCCTAAAGGATGTCAGGGTGGTAGCCAGCTGTAGCACTTTTAAGATAGCAGAGGTAGGAAAATCTCTAGAGAGAGTGTCATCAGAGCTGAAATTCAGATCTGCTTTTCCACGTGGTGTAATTGAGATGTGAGCTTGTAGCATCCTTCAGTTAAAATCCTGTTGAACCCCTCTGAGACTCACAAGTGTGAGCTGCTGTTCACTCTGGCCACCAGTGACACAAGCACTGCAGCTCAGCAGTCCCTTGGGCCTTCAGGAAAGCATCCTGCAATGGAAATTCTGTACAGAGTGAACAAGAACAGTCAATAATAAAGAAATCAATACCCTCAGTGCCTGCATTTGGGTTTGAAAGCACTGCTTGGGATGGTTTTCCTCATCAGAGCTCTGTTTTTCCAGCACAAGCAGAAATCTGCTTTTCTGTCCAGGCAGTTTAGCTAGCAGGGAAATGGGGGCAGCCTTTTTTTCCTGTGCTTTCATGTCTAGGTATTTTACAGGTAATTTCTTGCATTGGAAATCCAAGGTTGCATGGTTCAATCCATAAAGACAGAAGGAAAAAGCCAGCGTGCATTCCAGAGCAAGTAAAGGCCCTTGTTTTAGGAGATGGCATGGTTAGCTGGCTGGGAGAGCTTTTATCTGAACAGGCCAGAGCAGATTTTGTTCTGCAAATCTGAAATGGGGCCTCTGGAGAGGAAGATAAAACTCTGTATGCTTAGGCAGGGAGCTGCCAGAGGATTTTCTGGCTGGGGGCTCTCATCTTTCAACACATCCTCACCCAGGAGAGGTAACCAGGAGACCAAGGACCACACAAGCTGACATTATTTCCCTACTGATCCGTTTCAGTTCTGGATAAGGCTGGCCAGCTTGCTCTGCTGTGACTGCTTTTATTGGTTCTCTGTAAGGTCCCTGGATTTTGTACCTTCCCTCTAGTGCCAAGCTCATTCAAAAACCCACACAAACCAAAACAATCCTTTCATCTCTTCCTTGGAGTTTCCCCTGTTGCATACCCCCAAGTGCTGCTGGTGGTGAAACCTTTCCTCCAGCACGAATCCCTCGCTCCAGGCAAAGCCTCTGTGACTCAGTGTGAGTTCCCCAGGCTGAGAACTGAGTCAGGACAGGACGATGCAGTGACAATAGAAGCCATAACCTGTTTATTTTAGCCCCTATTTAGATTGTGAGTGGATGGGAGCTGCCTCAAGCCAAGGCTCCCATTTCTCACAGAGCCCTGGTGCTGGCATTGCTCCAGGGTGTGGCTGGTGCTGGTGGAAGGCTCCAGAGCTGATGTTGGAGAAGAAGGACATGAAGAGCATCACGTAACCCCTCGCTGTGTGTGCAGACACAAGCAGGGATGTTGTACATTAACCAGGGTGACGTATCCTCATAGGAAGCAATGGGCCTGGCTCTCTTTCCTCTGGACAGATAAAGCAGCAGATAAAGACATTGTGCCAGACCTCTGTTAGAGGAAGGCTGGCAAAGTCATTGAAATATATCAGATTGAAACACTTGTCCTCTTTCCTATTCCACAGCAATTCAGGACAGCCTTACTTTGTTTGAGTCCCATTACTGGAATTACTGGGGAGAGTTCATGCGCGTGTTGCTCACACCATTTTCCTGTTTGTGCCTAGCAAGAGAGGATTGAAAGTTAAGAAACTTCTGCAGTCCCACTACTGTGCCTGAGAGTTTCTTAGTGTAAGGCAATATTTGTTTCAATGCAATGATAAGTAAAGAGGCTAATTTTCCTAATTCTCTTTTTTTTTGATCTAAGTCGAACTTCTTTTTTGTTGTTGTTGTTGTTAATTCTATTTCATTAGTTTTATTTTTAAAAAAAGGAAATAAATTTGAGCTCAGAAGGAAAGCACAGATTTCACACGTCCCCCTATTTTTTCATTCTAATTTTTGACATTTTGACTCTTGTCCACACCTCTAAACATGGACCAGCTCTCCAGGGTGTTGCCCTGCCTACAGAGGCTGATGGTTGTGCCCTTGCTCATCATTAACAGCAATTGTGACATTGCACACCACTCAGCTCTCCTTAATTTGAGACCAGACTCACCACATGCCCCAGCAGAAGCAGCAAGAGGAAAGCTGTAACAAGGGGACAGAAGAAAGGTGCATTCAGCAGCAGTAAAGAATGTGCAGGAAGATGACAGTCATGCCAATCTTGCAGTGTAAATGCTGCCTGCTCTGGGGGAAAGGCAGCTCTGGAATACAGAGGGTGTTGCTCCAGAGGCAAAGCCAATGAAGGGCAGCACTGAAGCCCCTGTGGTGTTGCTCCTCTCCTTCAGGTGGGGGCTCTATGTGAGCTGTTAATTTAGGACACCCCTGTCTGACCTTCCTCACAGTCCTGTTTATCTCCTCTCTAAACATTCCCTCTGTCACCAAGTGTATCTTTGATGATGGTCCAAAGTTCACATCCGCTCTCATGTTTAACCTTCACGAGCTTGCTGAGCTCATACGTGTGCACCAGGCTCCAGGCACGTAGGCCAGCTCCTCTCCTCTTTACTGGGTGACTGATTAGCAGCAGCAGGACAGCCCAGCAAGGAAGGGGCAGCTCTCCATGCCAAGGAGCCTGCAGGGTTTGTGTTGGCACCTTGCACCATGCACTGGAGGCTTGGTGGGGCAGAGTGAGTGCTGAGCCTGCCTGCTGTGCTTTCCATAGGCTGATAGAGAGAATAAAATGCTCTGCAGCTGACAGAAAACATTTTCAAGGTGTGGTTATGAGGCATGGTCCTGTGTTTTATCTTGTGATCTGGCCCAGCTTTGCCACTTTCATGGAAGTGAAAGGTTGGTGGAGTCCCTTGTATTCCTTGGGTGGACTTCTATGGACACCAAAACCAGAAGGATTTCCCCCAGAGTTTGTAGATCTATGTGGTTTTAGTACCCACTGAAACTTTGGGAAACAGAACTTTGCACATAGATTTCCAGCTCTCTCTCTCTCCATGTTTTACAAGGATATTTTAGTTTGTGTTAATAGTTCTCAGACACCATATTTTGTACTAATGAGCTCCAATCCTTATTATAAGGAGCAGAACGGAACTGCATAAAGTGCCAAAGGAATAATTATTCTCACACTTGAGCATCAGACTGACAGGGACAAGTCACCCCAATTTGAGGCAGGGAGCTGGTGTCAAACCAACGTTAACGTTGCCGCCCCTGCCACTCTTGATTATTTTTCCCGTAAGCTTCCTATGAACCTGTTTTTGATTTGTGGCGACCGAGCTTGGGCAGGCATCCCCTCCCAGCTGATAGGAGGCCCCTGTACCCTGGGTCGGCTGACCTTGTTTTCTCCCAACATGACTCAAATCACGGATTGGCAGAACGAAAATGCAACAGGGTACGTAATCCGGTCCAAAAGGCACGCTGAACCAATTGGCTCCGACTGCGACTCCAAAATTGAGCATTGGCCAAAGTCCAAAAGGGTCGCTATGTCTGTGTTGTTGCCCTGGGTCGCAGTTGCCAAGGCCCTGGGCGAATTGGGCGAACTTGAATGTTGGGCAGCTAAACAAGCCAATTTGACGTCAGCCGCACTGACGGACCTCCTAGCAGAGGAGAGAATCACCAGGCAGGCGGTTCTCCAAAATCAAGCTGCCCTGGACTTCCTGCTGCTCAAGCACCATCACAGCTGCAGGGAGTTCCAGGGCATGTGCTGCTTCGATCTAAAGACCAGGGCACCAGACATCCAGGCCGAGGTCCACCAACCCCGGCAGAACATCGCCGACATCAAGCAGGAATCGACTGACTGGCTTTACCACCTTTTTCCAGACTCTGGGCTTTCAGGCTGGGCCATCACCCTCTTAAAGGACTTGGGTTTGGTTGTTTTCGTTATTATTGTTGTTCTCCTGAGTTCCCTGGCCCTCTGGACCCTTCTGAAGCAAGTCATCAAGCGGCTGACCTCGACACCTTCTGCCAATGCGGTCCTGGCTCCGCTTCCTCTGCTCTCCCCCCAGGAGACGGCCACGTATGTGGAGATGTTCCCGCAGATCATCGACAGCGGGGAAGCCGAAGAACCAGAGGACAGCGGAGAGCCAGAAGCTGCAGATAACATCAGCGGAAGCTTTGAGAGTGTCGAGGCAGCCCCAGAGGGCTCAGGACTTTAAGTTGGACTGATCAGAGACTCTTATGGTTATTACATGTTTGAAGTTTTGGCCCCCCATCTTCCCCAAGTTCCTCTGTTTTCGTTTAGTTTAAAAAAGGGGGAGATGTTGGGGTGCATGTTGTTTTGTTGTTCTGAAGTTCTATAGTTGAGTTTTATAAGTTTTATATTTTATCCCCATTAAGTTCTATTAGTTAAAGATGGCGACTTGAGCAAGGGGATTTCCAGGGCTCCCTCCCCCTCCCACGGTGTCAGTTATATGTCAGTCATTTGGGTCCTCCTTATTTCATGTAAATTCTGTTGTCCATCAGTGTCTCCCCTCCTTCGTTGTCCGGGCAACCCCCCTGTCCATCACCCCCACCCCTCTCCCTAGATCCAGAAAGTTCTCCGGGGTTCGGGTGGTGATTGGGCTAGGGGGGAAAGCCACCCCCTTGGTTTCTGTTAATTGGTTATCCTATGTCACCTCATTTGATGTATTGTCCTTTGATTGGTCATGTTTGTTTTACCCTCCCCCTGGGGTCGGCTTTATAAGGCCTGACCAGGGGGAGGATGTTGGTCAGTTGTTCGTGGCTCCCT
>NW_005054339.1:2448778-2456107 GCF_000277835.1 Geospiza fortis | reverse complement strand
CATCAACAGGAGGGGATAAAAGGTTGGGCTAATAAAGGGCAGACCCCTGCAGCCTCCTGAAGTGGTGAGATGTTCCTCTGTATGGGCAGATGCCTGAAGCCTTCAGAAGAGGTATGGTGTTACTGTGTTATCGTATGGGTTGGAACTTTCTGGAATAGTTTGATGATACTCTGTGTATACTGTGACAGAGTCTATGAAGGAAGAGAGGGGAAGGTTCTCACAGCTGAAGTGGGAATCTGTGTCAGCAGCAGGGATCTGTCCATGGAAATCTGTAATCTGCAATTAAGCATATTGTGGCTGGAGAAGCAGGCTCCCTAGATGGGTGGTTTGGTGCATGGTGCTTAAAGCATCATTTTATCTTTTTCACTCATTTTAGTCATAGACCTGGGCATGTGCAGTGACCAACTGTGCGTACAGGAATCCATGGTGTGCCTCAAAGGTTGGATTTATTGAATAAAAGGAGAAGATTTAAATAACTTTTCATATTTAAGAGTGGGAAGGGTTTGATTTTTGAAAATACATCCCTTCAGGATATTTTTTCTCTCTAGCAAGGACTTGCTAGTGAGTTGAATTATGTGCTCAGATTCCAAATCAAGCTATTTGTTGATGTCATGAAAATTATTCTTTAAGCTCTGTGAAACCCTCAAAAATGTAATAGTTTCCTCAGTTCACTCAACACCCATCACTCAGTAAACTGGGACTGGAAACCAAGTGGCAAACCAGCTTGGGACTATTTCTGCTTTTTGTATGAATGTTCTGTTTGAATAGCTTTCGGGTTGGGTTCTTGGAGTTTTTGTATTTTTTTTTTACCTTTTCTGTAGGCTTTTTAAATTTTTCTGTGATCATTCCAGCAGCAATGTTTCTGCTACATGATTTTCTCACAGAAAATGAAATGTGTTTGTGCAAATTTTCTCTGAACATCAGCTCCATATCTTGTGTTCCCTACAATGCCTTGCAAGCTGCAAGTGCAGAGACACCAAAACAGGGAACATGAGCAGTACTGGGGCTTTTAAAATTGTTCAATGTGGAGCAAATTTCTAAATTTGACCATGAGTGATCTGAAATTCACTGTTTGCAAGGAATTCCTTGAATTAGGCTTGTATAAGGCAGTGACATTTCAAGGAACAAATTAAAGATTTGCTGAGATAGTTCTGAGTGCTCAGAGGGAGGAACACGACTCATCTGGATCTGGTTTTTTCCTTGTAGAAAGTCATTCTTGTTTTAGTTGTTGTGGTGTCTCGCTCCTTTGTACAGGAATATTTCAATTTTAGTCCCCTAGTAGTCTATATAGAGCATAATTTTAGAGCACTTTAGAGATAAATTGGTCTGTGTGCCTTTTTAACAAGGATCTCTAGGAACCTTACAAATACTGGTCTTTTACCTTTCTACCTGGGAGGTACACATGAGTGGTTGGGTTCAGATTTATAGTAAAAGGTTTGTGGTCATAGAAGGCATCTCTGCCTGGCCTCATCAGTAGTGTCTCATGGTCAAGGTATCCTCAGGTGTCCTCACCTGCTGCTTTCTCTCCCAACTTTATCCATGACCTCAAGGTTTCTCCACATGCACCCTCAGAAGGAAATGTTTGTGTATCCCATGTTTGCCAAAGACAGCAGCTGTCATCAGCACCATGTTAATATTTCATAAGCAAACAGAATTGGCAGAGATGGTTCTGCAAGTCCTGATGGCTCCTTGGTGGACAATTTTTCAGGTTTTTTTCTTAACTTAAGCTTTGCCTAATGTAGTAATTCTCAAAAGAGCTTGGGAGGAATTTTAGTGTGCAAAAGCTGGAAGAGAACTGACTATCTCATGGAAGGATTTGCTTTTCCTCTTTGGCCTTTGGGTCACTCTGAGCTCCCTTTGGGTTTTAAATGTGTTCCCAGAGAAACACACTTTGCCCCCCTCCCCGTGGAAGCACCACACTTCACCGTTTCCTTCTATGCATTATTAAGCTGCAAAAAGAGCTTTGCAGCTTTTGCTTTTGAAATATGTGCTCATTAGCTGTAATTAAATCTTTAAATTCTCCTTCAGGCTTGGATAAGGCACAAGCTCCACTTATACCCAAAGAAGAAAAACCCAAAGTTTTTCTTCTGACTGTTTTTCATATATTTTACTAGTTTTATTCTTTGCTAATTACTGAATGCAATGGTGTTTCCAAAGCAGCCAAAAATAAAAGTATTTACTATTCAGCGAGGTATGTGTTAATCTGGCAAACTATTACATTGGCTACAAAGTCTCTTATTTAATATGAATCACTCTGTAAAGCGCCTCAACAGCACAGCTTCTTATTCATTATTGCTTAATTTCATGATAGCTGAGATGTGGGATTTCAGTTAACGGGTAATTGAGATCATAAATCAAAATATTTTCAATGAAATTACATGAAACACAAGATGTTCAGGTTTGGAGTGTGAAATTCCCAGCTGCTTTCAGCAAGGATGGGTGAGGTCTGCAGGCACATCCCTCTTCCTGCCTCAGGTCCAACATAGGATCATTGGAGAGGGGGCAAGTTTTCCGTGTATTTTGTAGGATCTGGTGTGTTTTGTAGGATTCCCAGGTGATGTCTCTCTGCTGTGCTGGCTGGGAGACTTTCCTGTCCCCATTTCACCAGCAGGAACATGAGACCAATCATAGCACAGGCTCTGGCAGTATCCAGTGGTACAGAGTACAGGAGCTGCCTGTGTCACCAGGTTCTGTGCTACCTTGCCAAAAACAGCCTCCAAGGGCCCTCGGGGTTGCACAGGACATCTGGGCAGGAGCAGAGATGTCAGACAGGTGGTCTCAACCACTGACACATCTTTCTTACTCCTTCCCCTAGAAGACAGTGAAAATCAACTTATACTGGATGACTAATTCCTCCTAACAATTCTAATTATTGCTTTTGTTAAGAACTCATAGACACAACAGCAGTGACTGGCAGAGCAAGGATTTTAGAAGAGACAAGTTATAAGACATCCTAACAGACATCTTCATTCAGTCTTCCCCATTTGGCCTCACTAACCTCCACAAGCCTTGGATTGATCATATTAGCAGTTTTCTTACCAAAAAAAAATTACCTGTTTGATTCCTTCTTTTGAGAAGGTGTGTGAGCAAGCTTCCATTAAAAATCAGAAGAACAGCAGTCCTCTTCATGGGGAAGTAAGCTGTTGTAAAACAAGAATATCCCCTTCTAAATTTTTCTATTGGAGATGAAAACCTTCAGGATCATTTATATATTTTTAAAGGAAAAGTATTTTGGGGGCAGACTCCTTTTGTTTCTTTTCTTGGCTCACTTGTAGCAGTCTTGAAAATAGTGGCTTCATATGGAAATGCTGAAGCAGCACTTGGCGGCATAGCAGCAGCAACCCGTATCTCCTCCCGTGTGTCTGAGGCTGCCAGCAGGGCCTGGATTGCTGCTGGCCTCATCTTACCAGGCAGAATTACTGCTTTTTATAAGGTCAAATGTGTAGCTTCTTCCTACTGGAAAGGCTGAGGAAGGACAATGAAAGATTCATTGCAGGCGCTCCAGTGGCACACAGACCCCTCGTGCACGTGGTGTGGGAATACACCAGAACAGATTTCCAACACCAAGTTATGTAGAAAATGCTTTTGCTCCATCACCAGAGCAAAGAATGGGCTGTTTGTGACCAGCTTTCTCTGGTTTTTTCCCTGTTATTTTTCCCTCTGCCCCTTCCAGGGTGTTTTTTGACTTTGTTCCTCACCTGAGTAGTTGAACCAGGAGATTCAACCAAATCATGGACCTAAATCCATATTTAGGATTTAGAGCAGCTGAAGCATGTTACCCACATTGTGGCTGTTGCAGAACCCCCTGTGGCTTTGTCCAAGAGCCTCCAAGTTGCTCCATATATCCAGATACTCAAATTAGGCAAATACTGTCATTGCTGACCCCATTTACTGACCCCATGCTCTGTTCTCTGTGGTATCTGGACAAAAAGCGGGACAGAAAGGGTACAGGATGGGCAAAGGAAAGCCCTGGTGGATCAGAGCTGTTCAGGGAGAAGTGTCTTGGAAAAATGCTTCCTCATGACCCTTCAGATCCACAGGTCCTCATGCCTCTCCTATGGAAGAGGGCCAGCACTTTAATTTAGGGAAGAGAGTCATTTCTCTGAGAGGCGAAAAAGTTGCTTGAAGCCTTCAAAGTAGTAGTGCTCTGGTGCCAAACTAATTTTGTGGATCCGGATATGAGTGGTTTTCCCCAGGCTGTGACCAACTGGAGGCATAACTTTGCAATTTAGTGCAGGGCTCCTCAGTCCATGGATGCCTGTGGTTCTGCCCCAGCATCCAAACCAGCTTCATTTTCTGCCTGTAGTCAAAAATTAGAAAGTGACGTTTTCATTCCCAAAAGCTTCCAGGCTGCCTTGTAGCTGCTTTATTTTTGGTCAGTGTTGGCTAAAAGCCTTGCTAAGAAGTTCCCCCACAGGTAAGGGTGGGCAAAAGGTTTAGGCAGAGTAGTTCAGGTGCCTCATCACCTGCCTGGATCACAAGACCCAAGGAATTTCACTCCTTGAAATCTCACTTCATCCTTATTCTGCCCTTTTAGGTGAGTTTTTCTCTTTCTATGGTTAAAATAGTTCTTAATATCATGACTTGCTCAGGTGTAGAAATAGACCAAAAATGCATTCCCCAACTGCGCTGAAAAACGTTCAGGTCTCATGTCATTATTTTTTAACCAGGTCTGCATTAAAAGTTTTATGAGCTGCTCCAGTTTCGGAAGGTTTCCCGTAAATGAACTTTCCACCACTCTGTGACAGAAGTGTGTTGCCAACACATGGATAATATGGAAAATGAAAGAGGAAAAAAAAGCCCTTTCCCCCGCCTTTCCTCCATCTGTTACAATACGGGACTGTGGCAGGAAACGAGGTTTTGCAGTTTTATATGAGCAGAAGTGTGTTGTGTGGTTTTTTGGTATTTTTTTTTTTTTAAAGCTGTGGAGTGTGTCATTTCAGAGCTCTCTCCAGCAATCTGGAAGCAACCAACTTAAGGCATGGAAAAGACATTATGTAATTGCAAAAGACAAAAAAGCCTCCCAATGCTGAGGCCTTGTGGCAGAAGCCAGTCTCTGACCTCACCCTTCTCGGGATCTCTGGAGAACACTGTGTTCCTCTGGCCTCTAGTGAAAAATAGCCTCTGCCAGATTTCAGCAAACAATTCCGGCATTTCCTTCCCCTGCCTCTGGTCTGTGGGTGTTTTGGAGTCTCTCGCATGTGTGGGCAGGGATTCGTTAGCTAAAATAAAAACTGTACTACAGAGCTGCAGTGGAGAAAAAGAAAGTTAAGGAGGAAAAATGCAAGCAAGTGCAATAAGCCTGTGGCCTCAGCTCATCTGGACTCGATTCCAGTTTTGGAATTAATAAAGAGCAAGCCAGAAATCACGGGGGTCTCGTGGGCCCTGTTGTCTCCCCTCCCATGGTCCCTGGTGCCCCATCTGAGCCTTCGCAGCTCCTGCCGGCAAAACGGAGCACAGGCCCTGGGTTTGAAAGATCAAGGTCTTTGTTCTTTTTTAGCTTTTCCCAGTATAATCCCTACAGAGATGTAATCATTCGGTGTTGTTTTTCCTCTGAATTCTCTTTAATTTCCTGCCCGTGGTTTTGGGGGTTTTGTGAGGTTTTATGGTTGTGGAGAAATTTTGCTGTTCGCAGTGGATGTCCTACATGCTCTAAAAACTTTTATTCTAAGAAAAGCCTTTCTATGTCCTAATTTAAATTGCTGGGTCATCATTAGTGCCACTGCAATTCTCCTAAGGGAACCCAGATAAATATCCCTCCCAATGGGCATCCTGCCTTCACACTGGTCCTGGGTCTCTGGGGGCAGGAGAGCCTTATTCATTTTCAGGCCATGGATTGGAGACCTTAAATCCCACTGCTGGTGTATCCAAGGGGAAGGGAAAGCTACTTTTTTTTTTCCCCAAGCAGAGAAGCCAGCCCTGTTGCCCTAAACTTTCTCTACAAATGTTCTGGAGTTTGGCTGGTGTCTGCCAGCTGGAGCTCAGTACCTTCTTTACAAGCTTCTGCTTCCTGCAGACCGGCTGCCAGGGAAGCCAGTGATAGGCTTTCAACTGCTGCCTTGTTTATTTAAGATCTTTGAACCTCAGAAGGCTCCCAGAAGCAAACAGAAGCTTTGGTTGGCCTTGTAGGGAACATTACATGTGCCTGCTTGGGCTCTGCAGCCATTGTTGTACCATTAAGAAACATTTGGGTCTCATGTTCTTCAGCTGAGCAATTTGGCTGTTGTGGTGCAGGGAGTTCTGTCCTGTGCCTGTCATAAGTGATGCTTTCCTTGCTTGGAAAGCTTAAAGCATTAGGGAATAGGTTGGGGCTGGCATTTACAGGGGTCTGAAACTTGGCTGTGGCCAGCATGCCACATTGTGTGTTCTGGTTCTGGTCAGAACTCCCTGGCACCTGCCTGCTGCTGCAAGGTGATCTGAGTGCTGGCCCTGCCACTTGTCTCCCTACACAGACAGCCTGCAGCTTTTCCTTTTCCCCAGCAGAAGAAACCCTAAATCATTGATGAGTGCTCCACCTAAATGACTCTGCAGCTCCTTCACCAAGAAACCCAGGCTGCAGCAGCCCAGAGTCATTTGGGGAAGTAATTCCTGTTGCCTTGTCCTTTGCCAGCAGCAGCAGAGTCTGCAGAAGCTCTGTGGTCTGGTGGATTGAACATGAAACCCTGAGAGCCTGTTTTCTAAGCCCTGTGGTGCTGGTGTCTCACTGCCTTGGTTCTGGGAATATGTCTGGCGTCTTGAAGCTGTGGACTTGTCCCTCTTTTGCCCCAGAATAAACCTAAATCGATAAAGATTTCATGTATTAATATATTTATAATATTAAATAATATGATATCTTGAATAAATAGAGATAACTGAAAATAAATGATAAATAAGCTGTTTGCCTCCCTTGCAAACAGCCCTGAAATGTGACAGATCCCTGTGACCCTGTGGAAAATGAAGTGGGAACAGGGAACAGTGAACTAACACTGACAAAGATGTTGACAGTCACTAGGATCCTTCAGGACACTTTGAAAAACCTCTGCTAAAGTTTGGTAGGAACTGAGTGATGCATGGATAGAGAGGATGAGCTGACTCAGAGGGTCAGTGTTGGCTGCCCAGTCCCAGCTGGCTTCTTGTGGTGTTTTGTTTTGGTTGGAGGAGCCAAACTTGCTTGGTGGGATGAGTGCTTTGAGCTTTTGAGTGTCTTGAGGAATGTCCATGGTGTTTGCCAGGGTGAAGAGCTGGGGAAGGTGTTGAGCATCTCCAAAGCTTATGGAAAGGTAGCTGGGGAAGCAGAAGAAACCCAGCTGGGAGAGGGGACAGCAAGAGCTGAACTTGGTCTTTAGGTTC
>NW_005054339.1:2389890-2448764 GCF_000277835.1 Geospiza fortis | reverse complement strand
CTGCTGACAGCAAAGCTGCTGATTTCTTGGGGACCTGCTTCCAGGACTGCTGCGGCTGACAAGTCTAGAAGGATCACACAGACATCAGAGATCATTTATGAACCTGATCTCAACCAGGCTATGCTTTGCTGGGGTTTCCACTGGGGAAATGTTGGCTCTGTACTCCTAACTCCTCCTCTGAGGATCCCAATCCCTTCTTAAACACCTGCCTGATTTCTCAGGTAATTTTCCATTTGCATGAAGTAATTTGATTTTTGGAGAGGGAGCACAGAAAGGACTGATGAAAGGCTATTAGCTGTTCCCTCCTGACAAATAACACAGTGTGAAGGGAACCTTGAAATTCCAAGCCTGAGCCCTTGCTCTCCATGCAGCCAGCAGTGGGGTTTCAGCCATATCCCCAAAGAGACACCAGTGCAAGCAGCACTTCTTCCCCTCTTGAGGGGGATTTGCCTTGTTGCTTGGTAATGTTCCCCATGATAATTTGCCAGCAATTCCTTCAGAGCTTTTCTCGTTCTGTAAACAGCCTGTCAGCTTCAGGTTCTGGGCTGAAGTGTGTGTCTGTGCAATCCCAAAGGCACCTGGTTTAGGGAAAATGAAGCCTGGATCTGGGATGTGTTTTCTGATGGATTGAGTTAACTGTGTGGCTCAAGCCTATAATCACCCTTAAATGCTGCAAATTAGCACTAAGTGCCACAGAGGTGGCATCAGCACCCAGTGATCAATGAGGGCTTTGCTCCATCCCTGGAGTGGGATGTTTTTGGGGGCAACCAGTGCCATTCCTTCCCAGTGCAGCTGATTCAGTAGCTCTTCAGCTTGTTCTCTCTCCTTTCCCTGCATTTTGTCAGTAATTTAGCTTTTACTCTAGAAAGTGAGATTTCATGTAGCTGGTGTCTTGGTGTTACCAGGGAAGGAGATGTAGGGCAGTTGTAAAACTGAGTTTTTCCGCTGTGCAATACTTTTATTCCAAATGCTTTTCTTGTCTTGCTCTCCCTGCAGGCAATGAGCTGTAGCTCTGACCGTGCTCTCCACCCTCCTCTATATCCACCTGGCCACTGCACAAAGTCATTTTGCTTTGGTATTTGAGCACTTGTCCTTCCTTTGTGCGTTTTAAACATTTGGGACTGCAACACTACACCACCTAGGGTGGTTTTGAGCTAAGGGTGAGACTGTAGCTAGCTCCTGGTCCAGGCTCAGAGTGGGAGAATTATGAATCCCTAGATGTTTGGGGTTTTTATCTGTGTTTCCCCAACTTTGTATTCTGTTTCATGTGTTCTGGTTCATTTGCTGAAAACAGATTTTTGCTTTGAAGGAAAACAGAAAAAGCATCTCACATGGAAAACAGGAATGTAAAATATTCAGTGGAAGGTAAAATCCTACTGAATTTCTTTCCTTTCTTCTCATCTGTATCCAGCCCAGTTCTCCAATATCCCCCATACCTAGCACAGCCAGTCTGGTGGTTAATGGAATTTCCTGCTTCTAGATTACCAGTTAACAGTTGAGCAGAAGATGGTCTGGTTTGGGAGGAACAAGCCTAATGCATTTTAGCTCAGATAAAAAAATGGACTATTGTTTTAAGTTAGACTATTTGAAAGGGTTGAAACTAGTAAAAATAATTTGCTTCTTTCAATAAGCAGCACTTTATGGTGGAAAGATCATCACTTATGTGTCTTATCTTTTTATCACCAGTAGGATTTTGATATATTACCATTTATCTCTGGACTGGAAAAGTTCATTGCTATTCCTTTTCTCTCCAAATTAGCATAAATTAATTACTCTTCCCAGAAATGACTGTGGAGAGAATAAAAATGCCTTTTGGTAACTGATCAGACTTGGACAAAAACCCAAAAGTGAGTGTAGCTTTAAATGCAGAGAGAAGAGACAAAGCAGGACCCAGTATTAGATGCCAAACAATAAAGCCTTTAATATGTCTTTGGGATTTTGAGGGGACTGTACTGCTGACCTCTCATTCCTGCATATTTTCTACTGGCAGCATGGCAGCTTTTTCCCTCTCTGCGCTCTTAGAAACCCATCCCATGAAGTAGCAACAGGAGGACCAAAGTAACAGCACGCACTGAACTGATGGCTTTGCATGGGAGGGTGGTTGGAACTCTCAGCTGGTGCTCCTGGGGGGGAAAATGGTCCAAGCCCCCTTCAGGCTCCTGATCTGGCTGGGCCAGCTGGAAACATTGCTGCCACTCAGCAGGAGTAATATCTACAGCTCTTATGGAAGAGGGGTTGTCACAACCCCAAATTGGCTTTTTCCTCCCCTGCATGGGCTGCTAGGGGACTTCTGGCATGGCAATGGTGCTAAACACATAAGGAAGTTAGAATGGCTTTTCTTGGCCAGTATTTGTAAAAGAAACCCTAATGCACAGCCTAAATCCAGCTGCAGGTCACCAGCTTGCTGCTGCATGTAGCTCCTGAAGGTGTTCAGGCTTCTGGAGAGGTTTTGGTGATGTGTTTGCAATGGGACCTCATGATGAGGATGGGTTTGCAGAGCCTCCTTTGCACTGCAGCATGGAAAGTGGTTGTCACACTCTCACAGAGCTGCCACTCTGCTGTGTCTGTGTCACATTGGAGGCCTCACCCATGGCATGAAGTGCTCAGTGCAGGCAGAGTGAATCTCTGGCAAATGTCCCTGCTCTGGAGCCAGAAGGCTTGGGCAGAGCCTCTGTCTCCTGACAGTCACATTGGATCTGTTTGAGCTTCTTGGATACAGAAGCCTTACCCTTGCAGGAGGAGGAGGAGATGTTCAGAGTTGATGCCTGGGGATGAGCACCCTCCTTGCAGAGTGCTGTGAGTGCAGGGGCCCCACCTCTGCAGGCGTGAGGCATGGCCAAGAATAATGGTGGCATGGTTCACTTTGTGTATTAACAAAAGGGACACCTGATTAGCAAAATGGTAATTACCTTTGGATCTAATAAATGTAATTATTGAGTAATCCACTGGAGCATATAATGAGGTGGGAATATTTTTAGCTTGCAAGTTCTCTGCAGTCCCCCAGTGCCGTACTCCCAGTAAACAGCACTTAGGCAGCACTGATGGCCTGTAGCTTTTAAGAAATTACTGTGATGCATCTTTAAATCTGGCAGCTTTATTAAAAAGGGAGGTGTGGGGGATGCTATTATCTGAGCATAGCTGGGTTAGGAGAGACTGTGCATTTCAGAAGGGCCCCAGTGCACTGTCAGGCTCGTGGGCTTGAGAGGTGCAGCCAGATGCCAGAGATGCTGAGATTTGTCTGGGCCATTTTGAGCTGCTGTTCTCTGATCTGGGTGGTGGGGCTGGGCTCATCCAGTGCTGACATGGGCACTGCCTGGCCATACTGTGTGCAGTAAGAGGAGGACAAGGAGCCTTTGTCCATGTCCTGGAGGAGGCTACAGCACAGAAACCAGTTGAACTGGACCAGTGCCTTAGCCCCACTTTTGCTGCTTAGCTGACCAGTGAAAAAAGGGAGAGGAAACAGCAAATTTTTTGGTGGAATAAATTTTAAAAATATGAACACAAATATCCAGGAAATCCCACTCATGTTTGCTGCTTGGCCAGGGTATTTTTCCAACTTCAAGCAGAATTTCAGAGCAGCTGCCCCTGCTCC
This sequence comes from Geospiza fortis, assembly GCF_000277835.1. Lineage (NCBI taxonomy): Eukaryota > Metazoa > Chordata > Aves > Passeriformes > Thraupidae > Geospiza > Geospiza fortis. Next base: position 2,445,172 of record NW_005054339.1, on the reverse strand, counting down.
TCCTGGTCTAGTATCCCAGAGCACACCAAGCCCTGGGAAAGCAGAACCTTTGGGCCTGTGTCAGCACAAGCAGCTCCTCATCACCCTTTCTTTTAATACCTCTGCATAACAAATACTAATTAATATTATTTATGAGGGCAAAACAGAGATGACACTGGCACCCTGACCTGTGGTTTGATATTTCATGCTGCAATTTGTGACTTACGTGACAAATGTTATCTTTTCCTCCTACTAAAAACTTCCCTTTGCAAGGTTTCCCCCTTCCCTACCCCAACTAAGTTCACACTTTGAAGAATGCTTTTTAAAATTCAGATGAAGATGCTCAAAGCTGGGTGATGAGAGCTCTGCCAGCCAAGCTTGAATTGTCGTTTCACAGTGATGGAGATGGTTTTTTCATAGAGTCATAATCACAGAATCAAGGAGATTGGAAAAAACCTTTGAGATACGTGGAATCCAGCCTTTCACCAAACACCACCTTGTCAACCAGACCATGGCACTGAGTGCCACTTTGAACACCTCCAAGGATGGTGACTCCATCCTTTCTAAGAAGAAATTCCTACTGGTATCCAACCTGTTTCCATTGCAAATGCCTGTTTATCAGCAAAAGAGGTATGTAGAGAAGTGAAAAATGTGCACTCCCCCAAGCACTTAGGAAACACCATTAAAGAAAAAAAGAAGAGGTGTAAAAACCACTTAGCTGGATTCATTTCCATATTTGCAGAATTTTCTGTGGGAATGCTTTTCGCAGCATTTGGCCAGCTCATGCTATGAATTAGCTGAGCCCTTTGCCTACTCCTAGCCTGCAGAGTGAGGCTGTGCTGCCTCTTTCTTTCTGAGCGGACATTTCAAAAGCTGGTGTCTTATTCCAGCCTCTCCAGAGTGGAGTGGGAATGCAGAGCTCAGAACACCTGCTTCCCGCACCGGCAGCGCTGAATGGCCGAGGAGCACACGGCTGCTGAGCCTTTGTTTTGGGGCTTTCTTTTAACTACAAGGAGTAATCAGAGTTGGCTGTTAAATAAATGAGCTTGGTTGGAAGATAAGCCCGGACACCTGAGGTCTTTCATTCCCGGCAGAGCTGGCAAGCTCCAAAGGGCTTTTTCAACAAGCATCACTGGAAAGTCGCTATTATGTGTGAGCTTTACAGTCAAACACCTTTGGACAATGAAGGCACCAGAGGACACTGCTGCTCCTGATTGTCAGCAGCAGAATAAATCCCTGCTTCCTGCAGTGTTTCCCTCCGCTGGCCGAGAGGCCAATGCAGAGTGCAGAGCTTTGCAGAGGCACAAAAGGTCTCTCAATAGAGCAGAGGTCAAACTGCGGGTTCCTCCTTTCACAACGGCCCCTGATCTCTGATGCAGAGCCCTACGCGACCCCTTTCGGAAATGGAGAAAGGGCGACATTGTGCTGCTGAAGGGAAGGAGAGAGGGAGGAGGAGGGAATCCCAGCCCCGCTCCTGAAACGAACTCGGGCTGACGTTTTCAGAGCTCCCTACAGCAGAATTTTAGGTCTCCAGCTTCCAGTGGGACTAATGGGAGCTCTTACCCAAAATCTCTCTGCCAATCCTGGCTGTACAGCATCTCTCAGAGGGGAATCCAAATATCTGCAGCTAACTCTGGGTTCTGCTGGCTGGACAATTGATCCCCTGTGTGTATCAGGGGGATATACTGGCCCAGGGGCTTTTGGGAGACAGTGAGGTGTCCAAGCCCTGCAAAATGCCTGACTGCATCACCCTGGCACAGGGTCTTCAGTACCCTGGATCCCAGCTACCATCACTACCATCACTTCTCCATGTGGTCGAGGAAGCTTTCACACATCATCCCCCTCCTGTTTTTCTACCCAGAGAAAGGATGGGGTAGGCTGGTTCTGAGAAACGCACCCAGGGGAGCCTGAACTTGGCCACTGCATTCCCCATCTGTTAAGTACATCCACACAATGATATTTCAGTACGTGTCTTAAAACAATGATTTCCTTCTCTCTTATTGTTTCGGGTCCTTTGGATTCCTCGTGCAGATTAAGGAGTGTCTCTGTAGAGCTGAAACACAGCGGCAAAGCTTCTGGGGTGAATCAGATCCCATCTCCCTGCAGAGCACCAGCAATGGAAGAATAGCACTGGGCTGGCATTGCATGTTTGCTTTGCAGCCAGGAGCCTGGGGAAAGAAAGGATCCAGCTTGTCCACCTTTTAAAGAGTACAAGGAGGGAAGGGAAGACCCACCAGAAGCTCACAGAAAACTGCCACCCATCTCCAGCTTTTCTTTCTGAGAGACAAACTCCTCTGATCTCTGCTGTGCAGAAAACAGCATGTGGGGGATTCTGGTGCCAGCAGCACTTTTTGCTGGAAACCAGGATGTTTCTGTAATGAGGAAAGAAACATTCTTGAGTATGAAGTTATCAAACAACTTGACAAATTCAGATGCACTAAATCACCCAGTGTAAACATCTGTCTGGCCTTCTTTCGTGTGCCTACAGCGAGGGCGGCTTATCCGCCTCTTGGTGAGATGCAATATCTGTCCTCTGCTGCTATTTTTAGCTTGTATTTATTTGGAGGCGACTGGTACAATAATCTCATCAGGCCTGACTTGCCTTTAATTCCCCTTAAGACTGTTTTGGGAAGATGGGCAGTTAAAGCACTGCTGTGGTTGAAGCCCTTGTGCATGCTGTGATGTGAAAGCCCCATGTGTGGTTCCCTGTGAACACTGGAGCTGTTGTTCCCTGGATCATTGGTGCTTGGCTGTATTAGTGACTTGCTTTCTGATGTTGGGGCAAATGGTTTCACTTCTCCATTTCCTGTTTACTTTTTTTTTTCCCTACTGGCAAAATTGGCTGTTACTGAGTTTTCCTGGCCCTCTTCTTGAGGTGTAGCAGGGAGAGGCATGGCTGGAGTCTGTTAAAAAGCAGATATATTCAAGCAGAATCCCACTGACCTCACTCAGACTGCTCACATGTTTTAAATTAAGTGCATCCTTAAATATTTTCAGGAATTGGAGCTGGGTTAGTTTAGGCTTGAATACATGAAGAAATGCATATGCATTTGGGACCAGAAGGGAACCTGAATGTTTTAAACCCATTAAATTTAAAAGTGCAATATTGTGTGTTGGCTTCGGAGCAGGGAAACCAATTTTGAAGTCAGTATTCCCTGTTGCTGAGAGGAGGGGATGCATGGTGGCACGGGAGGGGAGCAGAGCTCTTTGGAAAAAGGCAACCACCTCCCTTCATGCAAGCAAACCTGGGCACAAAGAAGGGCTTGGTGCAAACTCACTGGTGACCACTGATAGGACCTGAGGAAATGGGCTGAAGCTGGGTCAGAGGAGGTTTAGGTTGGATATCAGGAGAAGGTTCTTCCCCCAGACAGTGTTTGGGCACTGGAACAGGCTCCCCACAGCACCAAGCCTGACGGGATTCAAGGAATGTTTGGAGAATACTCTCAGGGACATGGTGGGCTTCTTGGTTTGTCCTGTGCTGGGCCAGGAGTTGGAATCAAGGATCCCTGTGGCTCTTTTCCAGCTCAGTATATTCTGTGATCTAAATGTGTTTGCTTTGCATTTCCCATCTCTGTGCCACCATGCACAGCTTAGGCAGGGAGCCCCACCTGTGGGAGCTGCACCTTTATGGCTTCCCTGCTCCCCCCACAGGACAGCATCATAGAGATAGATTTGTAGTTTATACTGAAGGACAACCTAAAGACAGCTCCTCAGAAAGTTGCCTGCACCAAGATTTTTACCTGCATATTTTCCCATTGAGGACTCTGTTTCATGAAAAGATACTTTATTTGGGGGAAAACCTTTAGCTGTTTCTTTTGTTTGGCATCAAAGCCAGCTTAGAGGAGACTTTTTTTCTTTAATAGCAGCCAGCTGCATTAGCAGTCTTGAACCATGTTCTTCCTTCTGCTTTGAATATAAAGCCTATAGCAAGGGAACATTAGTTTTTAGTCTTGGCAATAAAAAGTGTCTTCAGCTGCCAGTAGTGGAACTTGCCCATTGACTTGCAGGAGAAGGTTAAAATAAGCACTAATGAAGAAGAAGAAAAACAAATCCAGCATTTCAGGTCTGTGTTCCCTAGTTCCTATGAATAGGCATGTACTGCTTGCAGCAATTATGGTGATGGACTGGAAATCCACTGGGTGTTGCTTGTGCAGGTATAAATCCTGCTGGCTGTAAGCCACTTCTATCAGTTTATCTGCTGCAGTGAAATGGCTTAAAATTCACTTCTAGATCCTGAGGCAATGCTCGTGTCCTTGCTTTGGCTTTTTCATGTAACAGCAGAGCATGCTTTGGCTTTTTTTTCTTTAAAAAAAGTGAAGAAAATAGGAAGAGAAGAAAGTATTTCATGTGCTCCAGGAAGGCTCTCCTACAAACCTGAATGGAGTATAATAAATGCCACTCGGGTCTCCAGCCATAAAAGAGAGCTTGTCCTGTTGATGGATTTAAAGCCCTGTTCAGGGGCTAATTCTGCACGAGCCCTGCAGTGCCCACAGCCAACATCCCAGAGGCCAGGCAGCCTCTTTCTGAGCCACCCACCACTGGGAAATGGGTGGCTCCCCTGAGATTTGCTCTCTTGCATGAGCTCTTCATGACCTCCAGTCACACATCACAGCACTTTTGGGTTTTGGCTGGTTCTTAAAGGATGTCCCGGGCAGGCTGAGCAGACACTGAGTCTGTGGTTTTCTCTCTTCCTGAGTTCAAGTCCTGTAAAGTGGGAATCCGGGAAAGAAATCAGCCTTTGTAAACTTTTAGTTCACAACTGTTGCTGGGTCTTGTATCTGTCTGCTCGTCCCAGTGCCTGTCATCACACAGCTGCCACAACCCTGTATTTATCTTGCTCCTTTTCTTTCTTCCTCAGTCCCTGGGCTTTCCCCCCACCTCCATAGTCTGCCTTGCTGCTGATTTCTGCTCCTTTTTTTCTCTCCCCTTTGGTCTCTCCTTTACTCTGTTCTTTTTTCTTGCCTGTACATTTGTTCACCACCTGTGCTTGCCCAGGCTTGTGGCAAGAGCAGAGCAGCCTTCCCTTGGCTCCCTTGGAACCTCCCAGGGGCATTCCCGGAGTCTGCAGGAGGGAAGCGAACCATGAGACAGAAATGAACTCCTGTGATCAGAGCACAGCAAAAAAACTTGAAGACCTGTTCAGAAAAAAAAATTCAGGCTCGTCTTTCCTTTGGGTTTTAATTTCCCAAGCAGTGCTGGATATCCTGGGATTTCCCACAGAGCTGGCCTGGTTGCATTACCACCCATTTGGGGAGTGGGGATGGATGCTGGGCACAGTGACAGCAGGGAGAAAAACTGCTGAGCCCCGGGGTGCTGTGGCTTCAGGGGGAATTTTGGCATCTGCTCCTGCCTTCTTGGGGTGCATAGAGTTGGAGCTGATGGTTTGCTGAGCTGCCCTTTTTTTTTTCCTGAGAGCTACTCTGTTGGGCTGTGATCCACCTGCAGTGCCCTGCCCAGCAAACCCAGGAGGGATTGGGAACATCCTTTTCTGCCCCAGGTCTGTGCCTGCATGGTTAAGACTTGTTCAGAAGCATTCCATGTGTGTGCATGAAGGAATGAACATAAAACCATTTTCTCTGCCATTTTCCTGGATCCTCACCTCTCTACTTAGTGTTTCCAAAGATATCTTTGCATCTGCTCACAGACCATCTCAGGAGTGATTTTTGGAGATGAACAGGCTTTGCTGCTTCTATATCAATTAAAGTTCCCTGTGGCATCCTGGATTTGTTTAAACCTGAAGTTCCAGAAGGGCAAAACTGTGGCAGAAGGCTGTTGAAACATGTACAAACTGGCAAGGAAAACATACTCCATCTTACTGAGAAGACCAAAGGTTTCCTATGTCTTAGAATTATCTCTCACTTTTGTAAGGGTTTGGGTGCAAACTCAGAACCTAGCTTTAGAAATTCATGTCTCTTAGTTATTTTATTTATAAAGAGCAGAAGCTCTTCTGTGTCCTGCTAAATATTTTTTGACCTTTGAGGTGTGATCCAGCTCTGTAGTTACAGTACTGAACTTGGGATTAAACTTGGATTTTTCATAGATATTCAGGTATCAAAGCTTTTGCTCTGTGCATGTGCAGTTTGTAGGAAGATTTGCAAAATGAGGCAATACACAATCTGGTGGAGTATTTGGTCACAAAGCAGGCCTACAATCCTCCTTTAAGTATGGATGAGTAATGGCTTCTGTAAATTTATGAAAAATTAGTTCTGATTGTAAACTGAAATATTTATCTAAAAAATGGGAATTTTTTGAACCTCGTGTCAAAAGGCAAACACTGTACCAGTTTTGGCCAGTGGCTGGTCAAAGATCAGAAAACATGGAGCAGAGCAGCATGTGAGCCTGTAGAGCTGCTACTGTCTCTGGCAGGCAATGATGATTTCTCTTTCAGGAGAAAAGTTTTGATAGCCAACAACTTCTAAGGTTTTCATAGTACCCATGCCAAACCTTAATTGGTTGTTTTAATCAAATGCCTCTTGGTTTTTGGCTTCGTGAAGTTTCTTGTTAAGTATAAGAATTTCCCAGTGATCTGACTTGATCTTTGGAGATGAGAGTATATATTTTTATGCATGTGTGTGTATATATATATGTATATATATATATATAAACACACAAATACATATGCTGCTTAATGTTGTCTTTTTCTGTCTCAGAAGTCTTGCGCTGAGATGCGTGGTGTACAGAGGCATTAAAGACACCCATGGACATCTCTTGTTGGTATTGGAGGGTTTTTTTAGCAACATATCTAATTCACATTACATTGAGCCTCCTCCAAAAGGAATGATGCAAAATGTCAGTGGAAGAAACCACTAATGCTCTTCAGCTCTTGCAAGGACTTGATGAGGTAAAGGACCTTCTTTCTCACGTATCATCTTTGCCTTAGCTGTGTGTTTCCTGTTAAACACATGTGATGTATTCTCAACAGATGGATGTTAAAATCCAAGAAATTACCCCCAATGCTGCCTTAGGATCATTATGACTTTTCACAAGGGCATGTAGTGACAGGACAAGGGGAATGGCTTTCAGAAACCTGGTCTAGTGGAAGGTTCTCTGCCCATACCAGAGGTTGGAACAAGATGATCTTGAAGGTCCCCTCCAACTCAAATCATTCTGTGATTATGAATCTTGTGATGTTTTTCAGTGGTTGGTCTCTGGAGGGGCAGAAGGTGTGGGTCTGACCCTTCTCTTTGCTCAAACTCCTCTCTCTGAAAGCCAGCCTGTTTCTAACCAGTGAAATGAGGGAGGCCAAAACTGGAATAAGGTTGTGTGATGGTAACAAGGCAAAAACTGTGACTGTGTTTGCGTATTAGAAACCATGGCAAAAAATCTCAAAATATTGCCCACAGCATTACCCTGGCTGCTTTGCTGGGCACACAGTGTGTCAGCTGAATTGAAGAGCAGGCAAAGATGTGTTGTGAGGTGATGTGACAGCTGTAATGGTTGTAGATGGGGAAACCCTTGAGAAAGCTGGTACAGTGTATGTGTGGTCTCCTCAATGTGCCTTTCTCATGTGGATAGGTGTACAAAAAATCAGTTTGAACTCCAGGGTCAGCTTAAAGGTCCTGAGATGACCCAGTCTATGTTGAGCTGCAGGAGGAATTGGTTCAGAATACACCTGGAGGGGAGGCAAAAGTAATCTCAAAGGATTTTTAATGATGGTGGCTTGGAGTTTTATACCTAGTTTGCCTTCTGGAGGAAAAATCTGGGGGTTTCCATAAAACCCCCATTTTCACAGCAAATATTTAATTTTTACCGAAAATTAGGCCATGAACTTTTGAGGCTGGGAAAAACACTAATCTCTGCATCTTTCCGAGTAATCGTGAGTGCCTCTCTGAGGTTATCTCACAAATTGTGCATTTTTTGTCCATAATCTGGACATTTCCCTTCATCCTTTCTGGAAATCAGCCTCCTATGATGCACTGCACTTTCTGCTAGAGGGCTTAGGTCCACACAACCCTCCACTTCATTGATAATTGCCATGATTTTCAAGCTAGATGAGTTCTTGATTAAATTAAAAGGGATGCCTGTACTCGACTGGATGTTAGCTATTTGCTTCCAAGGGTAATTAGTCATGGGTTTAAATAGAAGGAAATAATTGATGTACACATAGAGTGGAAGCACTTTTCTGCCATTATGGTCTGAAAACATATTTATTTGTTCATTCTGTCTGAATGTGAAGTAGCTCTTCTGTTAGCATGGTAAAATGAGTAGGCATTTTTATGTAAGATTGTTCTGGGTCTTATTAGAAGTTATTTTCTAATTTCAGGAAGAGTGGGTAAGAGCAAATTACTTGAATTGTTCATACTCAGAAAAGGAAAACAAAGGTAGTTTCCTGAAGAGTTAAAATGTATTGCTGACATAGTGGTTTTGGCATTGGCATCATGTGGCAAGTGTATCCTGAGGTACACATGTACATATTTGCTTTAGCAAAAACCTGTAGTTCAGAAAGGTTGTTCAGGATTTCCATCTGGGAGGTGGAAGACATGCTGGTATCATCAGCCAAAAGCACAAGAAGGATCTTCTCCCTAAGTCCTTTTTTTCCACTGACCTTGTAGTTCAGGTGCCCTGTCTTTCTTCTCTTCTTCCAGTTGACCCAGCTTGCTCAGTTGGGTGATGGCATCCTCAGTCTCATCCCTTTTATGCTTCCCTGGGATCACCCTCTATCCCCTTGCAACTCCCATGAGGTGCAGCCTCTCCTGACTCAGGTTGTTGCCATCTGTCCTCCAAGGAAGGAGGATCTTGATTATCTCTCCAGTTCTGTGTTCACCTTTTCACCTAGCTTTCCTTGGTGAGTTTTTGCAGGAAAGAAAGATCTCACACACAGGATGTAGACCACTGATTGTTGGAGGATATGGTGTCTTAGTTAGGGAAAAAAGTAGCTGAAAAACTGGACTAAAGTCTGAAATAAAGGTCCTTCAAGGAAAGATGGGACCCAATCCAAGGCTCCCATATTCTGTGCAAGAGCCTGAGCCACCAGCCACTAAAGAATAGAAAATCCTTTTGTTTGCTGCTTTGGCTCATCTGATTTTGACTGAAATCCACAGATTTCTGGCTGACTTACACTGTATTTCTGTATTAGTTTTATGAGGAAGCTGTTGGGTGAAAAATATCATCTATGTGTCGATAGAAGTCATAGAATAGCTTCCTACTGTGCTCTAAATCTGACAGGAGTTCCATCTTGCTACTGTATGTAGGAATTCCCCCTGCTGCCTGCGCAAATGCCAGGCTGCCACTTCAGACATGTCTCTTCCTGGGCTAGGGAAATGCCTTCTTGGAAACCTGCACTGTCAGCTAAGCTGACAAAGGTTTTATTTAACATGAGGCAGAACTAATACCCTTTAAAGAAAGCTGCCATGCCGTTAATTGTCACTCTGGTTTGTGTCAGATGCTTGCAAGAAGCATGCTTGGTTCCTCCACAAACACAACAGCATCTTTCACTCTTAGTGAATAATGTGTTCCAGATGTTCCACCCTGTGAGAATTTCTTGCGCCCACTGCAATGCCAAGAGAAAAATAAAGCAGTTCAACTTATTTAACCCAGATCTCAGACTGTCTGTCTGCATCATCTAACTCCATCAAGCTGATGGAGCACATGGAATGGATGGAAAACATGTGGTTTCTGTAGACTCCTGCGTTTCATGTTGGTTAACAAACGTAGCATTCGTTTACCCAAGGCCATAACAGGCCTAAGCCTAAATCCAGTGTATTCCTGGCAGGTTCTTTGTATCTTCCCCAAACCATCAGTCCTGGGCCCTGCCAGTCCTCCTGTTTTTACTCATGTTATCAGCTTGAGGTGTCTTTCATTTACCTTCTTCATAGACCAGACAGAAATAGTGCCTAAGCTGCCCTTAAAAATTTAAATGGACTGCAATCCTCCTCTGCCTAAATATTTTGTGAATGACATTGGGATCTCTTGTGTTCATGGTAGTGGCTTAAATACTCATTGCAGCATTTCCAGGCAAACAAAAACTTGGGGCTTTTATAGCAGGGTTTCAGAGAGCTCAGGAATGGGCTCTGAGCTGCCCTACCCAGGCTGCCTGGTTAAATTAAACCATGTGGGAACCTTCCCATCACTGAGGAAGGATGGGAACTGGTGATGGGAACTACTCAAGTGGATCATTGCAGGGAAGGGCAGGAAAACCACTCGTCACTCTTGATGCACTACAAAGCCCTGGATCTTCCAGCTGAGCATATTAGAAGGGGGAGATCTCTGTATGTAACCCAGGAGCTCTCCATAAGAGGCATAGCTTTGTGGTTTAGGTGTTGGGACATGACTTACAGACATAGTGACACACTGCCCAGGTAATCCCACTCCTGTGGTATGGGAATCACATGGACTTGGTTTTTCCCTTACACAAAATGGATGTGAGAGTTCCTGACCATGCAGATTCTTGAGAGGATCTTACTACAAGGATGAAGGTTTTGTGTTGCTGTGAGAAAGAAGGAATTGGTGTGAGGATGTGAACACCATAGTCTGGCAAGGAAGTGGAGAGTCCTAAAGTCTGGAAAATAACTTTAAAAATCCCTGGTGGGTTTCCAAAAGTCCCTTCTCTGAACAGAGCTCTAAGAATTATCTGGAGTTTGAATGGGTAATTTAGGGGAAGTGTGTGGTGCCTGTCTCAGGTGCAAGGCTCCAGAGCTGTCTGGGTCAGAGATACTGATGTTGCAATCACTGCTGTGCACCCTCAGGGCACCAAGGCTGTATCTTGCCCTGCAGTGAGAAGTGGTGTGAGCTGGCAGGAGCTCTGGTGTGCAGCTGGTGTGTGCAGGAGGACTGCAGTGATGGCAGTTTTTTATCAGGAGCCCCAAAAACAGGGCTTCAGTGCCAGAAAGTTACACTTTCTTCACAGATATACATGGGACCTCTTTTTTCAGTGGCCATGGAGTTGGGAGAAATTCTGTTTCTTACTGAAAGCACAGTGTCCCTTGAAAATATCAGGAGTATGACTGACTTACTTTCTATTGGCTTCTCAAAAGATCCTGGTATTCCTTTGTCCCACCTGGACTTCACTGTGGGATCCATGATCTGATTTCAGGGAGGTGCCGAGACTCTGTTTTTACAGTGCCAGGTACGTCAGAGGTGATGGGGATGTTGCTGGCATGCTGAGTTTGTGCTCCCTTCCAAACCTCCCAAACAGAAATGTCAGAGCAGCAGCTCCACTCTGTCCTCTCCTAGGGCAAGGAGAGGCCATCAAACTACTTTCATGCTCCCACCTAAGAAAGAAACTCTGCAGAAGATGAATCTGGTCACCCATGTCCCCATGGGTGTCTCTGCCAGTGCCATGCTGTACAGAATTACAAGCAAATCTTTTGGCATATTCATCTGTACACCATGGCTTTCTGAGGTCTCTTGAGGCTGGAGGACGCTGATGTTCTCTAAGCCCTTTCAGAAATGCCTTCCTTCCTTTGAGAAAGGAAGATGCAGTGCCAAAGATGCAGAACCAAAGCAGCATGCAAGAACAATTATTAAATGTTGTTAATTAGGATGTATGAAGATGGTCCCTCTCCCCTTTTCTTTTGAAGCATGAAAGCCCAGAGGGAGCCTTTATTAAAGTCAACAAAGAAATCTCAAAGGGAAAAATTCCCTTCTTTAATGTGGTCACACACATCATCTCCCGCCTGGTGTGACCTGACATGTGAATGTGATTAGGGCTGTGTCACACTGGGGCACAGGCACACTGTGCCCCGAGCCACGGAGGGGAGAGAGGAGGAGAGGAGGGAGAGAGTCCACACAGCTGGTCTCACATCCAGCTGCTGGGATCCTGTTGCTGCTGATGCCAGAAATGCAGCATCTGTAGCTTGCTTTTGATGGATCTTTTGTAAGCCGCTTTTGATTTAGCGTGTTCTCTTTCCAAAGCAACCTCTGATAAAAGTGAGCTGCAGGGTCCAGGCTAGCAGCTGGATAGTCCATCCTGGACTGTCCTGCCGGAGGGATGGATGTTGCAGTTCTCCCGAGATAAGTTTTGTTTGTGTGTTTGAAAACAAACTGGAGCCTCATAGCAACCGGATTATGGTGGTGCTGGTGGGCTCGGGGAAGCCCATCAGAAATAGCAGAGATCCTGCTGTACTTTGGGAATTGGGGTAGAAAACCTCCAGGTTCAGCTTGGTTACGTAACAAGCAGTCACAGCATTGCTTCCCACTCAAATTCCCAAATAGCATCCATTTGTAGGCATGAATACTTCGTCCTCTTTAATCCCAAATGTCAAAGACGGGATTTGAGAAGTGCTTCAAAATTTTAGCTTTCTTCCTAAAACCTCACAGGGAAAGGTGGGGTCTGGTGAGATCTGATCCATAGGATCAAACACAATGGGGTCTTGCACTGGAGCTGTATTTGCTACTGGATGCAGGTGATGAAGACAGGGTACAGTATATTGCATTCTACTTTTATTGTATGAAAATATCAGATAAACATGAGGAAATATGTCCTTTCCCCTCCCCTGAGCTGCTCTGTGGGCTGGTGAGAGCAAGGCTTGGTGGCTTCTCAGGAAAGCTTTGGTAATCACAGAGATAAAACAGGGCAGGGCCAGTATAATACTCATAGAGTGGAGAATCTGTAGCTTCATGGTCTCTTCAGGAACACTGCTGGTTGTTCTATCAGAAATGTTTTGCCTGAAGAAAATAGTGCGAGATGTTCTCTTCTTGTCCTGCTCTGTGCCATTTCTTTTGTTTGGTCTGACCATATTTTATCTAGATAATTTTCAAAAATACTAGGATTTCCTCCTCCCCCCATTGTTAATTTATAAATGGGGCAGCACCCTCACTGAGCTCTTCTACAGCTGATATTACCAACCACATCCCTCTCCATGTCCCAGAGCTAGGCCAAGGGCTTGGATTTTTCCAACCAAAATTCTTCCTGCCTTTCTTTTCTAAAGAAGAAAATAAATAATATTTTTTAAAAAAGACAAATAAAAACAAAACCATTTCCAAAGAGAAGCATCCAGACACTTCCTTCTGATACCCGGATAGCTTGGCACGTTCATTTAATCTTCTGCCTTGACTGCTGGGCTGGCTGGCCACATCTGAAAGAAGGAGGATCAGCCAGCAGGCAGGGCCTGGATCCATGAGCAACGTTGGTGGCAAGGAGGCCTTGGCAGTGGGTTCCTCCCTCAGAGCCGCCTCTTTCCCCTGCTGGAGGCTCCAATTGTTGGGCCACGGCACACGAGGCTCCCCCGGGCCTGGCCAGCCCCACAGGAGCCGGCTCCGCGCTGTGAGCAGACAATGCAATTAGCTGGGTTTCACAATGTGCCACTTCGGGTGACCTTTCCAGGGAAAATAATTAGAGGGAGACCATGTCTGCTGTTGATAATTGGCTTCATTAGCTCTGAGGTTAATTTCAGAGATGTGCCCAGGAAACAACAGAAGAGGCTCAGGGGAGGCTGCCCAGTTAATTACTTGTGAAATAAAAAAGTCTATAGGCTTTGTCCTTGTGTGCATGTTCGAGGGAGTCCACAGGGCAGCCTGGGCCAATGGGGAGGTTGGGCTCTTCTCCTGCTTATCCCAGTGATGGTGGGATCAAGCAGCCTCTCAGAATGGGAAGTTTCCAACCCCTTGGTACTGGCTTGCCTGACTATTAGGGGATTTGAAACCTGGGGTCTGGATTTGCAAGGGCCCACATGGTTGCCCAGGCTTGAGTTGGAGGACAAGACTGGCTGCAGTACAGGCTTTCATTTCTCAGATCTTGATGTGCAGAAGGGACATTCCCTATGGAGACTTGTTCTTTATCATGGCACTGAGGGTTCAGAAGATGGGAGAAAGATAGGCAGGAGGGAAAACACTGTGGGCAGCAGAGCCACAAACCCTCTCCAGACTACTTTTGGTCTGGCACCACAGACACAAGTGCCACTTTCTGTTTGTCACCAGGGCTGTCCTTGCATTGCCCAGGAGGTTTATGTCCCTGTCTACACAGGCAATTAGAGCCCAAACCTGAAACTGCACAGGCTTTGACTTCCTCTCACCAAAGCTAAACTGACTCCCAGTAGCTTTGGTGGGAGTCCCCAAACCTGGGGAGAGGCACAGCCTCAGTGTGTTCCCTCAAAGCAGCATCAGGGCAGAAACCGGTTTTTCAGGCAGGAGAGTGAAAGAGGCTGGGATATGAGCACTTGGGAATACATTCCCACAGCAAGCAGTTGGGCAGGAAAGAAGTGACCAGGTCAGAGGAAAAGCATATAAACAACCCAGAGAGAGAATCTTCTTGACTGCCAGTTTGTTTACATCTTGCAGAAGAGAGCGTCCCAAGCCGTGTGCATCTCTGGCTAAATACGACACAAAGTTCCTGTCCTTTCCAGTGATAACGAGGGGAGAGCACTCCCAGAAGTCACGTCTGTATTTCCTGCCCCAGTTTTGGCATAAGGAAGTACTGTAGGTTGTGCCCTAATAAAATGATCAAAAGGTCTTTTGTTTGCTTGCGTTTTGCTTTCCTTGGGCACACAATTCCCTGGGAAAGCTTTCTGCAGTGTGGTGGGGACGGCGGAAAGGTGGGAAGTGTCTGGGATTTGTGTATGAGAGTCAGAGCCTTCCTCTTGGCCTGAACAAACCCATTCCTGAGTGTGGCTGGACCTGGGGAGACTTTGTGGATTAAGGTTAAAAACTGCATCATCTGATAAAGACCAGGGCTTTTAAGTGAGCCAGCAGAACTGGAGATAGAGGTGCCAGACATCCCATTGGAAACTGAGCATTTTTATGCTCATGAGATTTTAGGAAAATACAGCTCAGAATTTCCTGGTTTAGGGGCTAGTCTTTTGTCCCTTATTATCCCAAGTATTCAGATCAGCTCTTGGCACTCAATTCCTCCCTATTCTGTCCCCTTCCAGCAGAAAGTGCATTCACCTGGTGATGGAAAAGAAATCATGCCTCAATGGTTGTAAATGGCTGATCTCTGTAGCATACCTTAAGATTATGTTGGATCATCCCAACTTCAAGTTTCTCATTTGTGTTTGGAGTCCAATTTTACCTTTATCAGTGATTACAACTAAGCTAATGTGCATAATGTACTTCTGTGGACCCTCTGGTGTGCATATGTTATGTGAGAGCATTAGTTCAGTTTAACACTCCCTAGAATGTTCTTCCTGTTGTGAAAAGCATCACTAAAATTCAGCATGTTTAGGACTAGCGAGGTCCAGCAAGATTTATTTGAGGTATCTGTGCTTAATGTCCAACTGGTCTAAATCCATCTAGATCCATGGAACCTGAAGTAGCCTCACTGATTTCCGTGAGCTGGATGTACCCAATAATCTGCAGCTCATACCTCATAAAAGGTCTCAGAGCCATTAAAAAAAATGTTGCTTTCTATTCCATGCTATAAGATCTCTTTTTTTCCCCCCAAAGCTCTTACAGTGAGACATGTTCGTTTGTTCACAAACTGGTTCTGGTTTTTGCAAGTGTGCTCCTGGTTAACATTTTCTCAGCAGTTGAGAGGATTTGCACCAAAGGTTTGGTCTCTGCAGTTGGGAGGGTGGGTGGCTGATGAGATCACATGCCGTTGTTTCTGCTCCACGAATCAAAGCCTTAAAGCTCAGAGTTGAAGGTCCAAGAAAAAGAAATTAATAAGTAACAGGCTTCTAGGAAAGATCTTTGGAGAATTAAGTGTTGGTCAAAATTAAGGCAGCCTTGTGAAACATTTTCACAAATACCTGAATGTTTATTAATCATCTCAGGCTGTGAAGAGACAGAAGCTACCCCAGCACTTTAGTGATGCTCTTTGTGTATCTTTTAAGTTTTTCTGCTGGCATCAGTGCAAGAATTGGTTCATTTGTAATTAGTGCTTTGAACACAGTCTTTTCCTCTAAATCACCCATTTCTTTTCTCCCTCTGAATCACATAACCTCTCCACACAGATACAGCCTTATATCAAACGTTTGGCTTCAGGCTAGTGATGTTTCTCCACCAGAAAAATACCTGGCAGGAACTCCCCAGTGGATTTGAAAATTAGGCTGTATTAGAAATGATGTTGTACTTGGTCATTTCTCCTATGCTGTCTTTGAGCAAGCATAAAGCTCACTGCTCCTTTATCCATGTCACTTATGCATTTCCATGGTGCCAGAGAAGGCACACAGCATGTTGCAAAGGCAGATTACCCAGAATAAATCATATGGTGAGAGCTGCAGTGTTACAGGCATCTGGCTTTGGGAAGATTTGATCCTGGAATGAGGTTTTATGATGAAGGTTAAATGATCACTTGCAAATGATGGGGATGCCCACAATTTATCTGGAGAACTGTGAGACTCCTCTAGCATACAGGAGATCTTTATTTGTCCTTTTCTGCTGCAATACTTCCCTCACTTTCCCCTTTCCCTTCTGGCATGGTTTAACCTTGGCAACCAAGCCCCATGCAAGCTGTTTGCTTGGGCCCCTCTGGTGGCATGGGGGACCGAACCAGAAGGGTGAAAGGGAGAAAACTGGTGCTGAGATAAAGACAGTGGTGGTTGTGAAATCAGTGACCTCATCCAAGGGCTTGTTTTGAGGCAGAATTGCTGATTTCTTGGGTCATGGACACTGCTGGGTGCAGGGAGTTTGGAGTGAGCAGGTGTGGCCCTCGCCAGCCCCTGATGTGTTTTCCCCAGCTGTGTTCAGACCTGCGTTCACCACAAGCCCCATCCCACTAAACTGCCCTTCATGTGTGTTAGTTTTCATTTCTGAACAGAAGCAGGAAACCAGCCAATGTGTGAAAAGAGGGGATAAAGGCATGACCTGTCTGAGTTTGGAACCAAGGCCTGATTTGCAGTTTCAGGCCAGCTCTGTTTGTTCTCTATTCAACTGAGCAAATGGGTTTTGGGTAAAGCACAGCCTGCGTTTGCTGGGTAACACCAGTGAACAGAGAGCTCTGGAGCAGAGCTGGCAGCTGTGAGGGTGAGCTCACCTTCGCTGTGGGATTTTACTGTGCTTGGACGTGGCCTCAGAGAACCACCACAGTGCAAACACTGGCCAGGAGTAAACATCTGGAGGCCAGAGCTGTTGCTCGGTCCATGTGTGCAGTATCTCACACAGAGAGGTCCCAATCCAGGCGAGAAATGTGTGGCAAATAATAACAAAAAGAAGAAAAGCATTTTTTTGGCAAACACAGCTAATTAGCCCATCATTCTTCTGTTCCCTGGAGATGACCTAACAGAGTTGTCTTCAAAATCCAGTGATTTTGTAAGAATGTAAATATTATTTTAGTTGTCTTTAAAATCACTTGTGCAACTGTCAAGAATAGCCTGTCTCACACTAATGCCATTCTTTCAATTGCATTTCCTCTTTCCTCTTCCTGCCTCATAATTTTTCGACCCACCTGTGTAGACTATTTCTCAGTACCTTTCTTTTTGTCAGCAGGTTATCTTGGCACTAGTGCTGGGAGGGGTTCTTTTCTTCTTTTAAATAATTTTTAATGTCACTTTCTTTCTCTAAGCTCTGAGATGGAAGGTTGTGAAATCTTGTCAGAATTCCAGAGCTCTGCACTTTCCTCACCCAATCTGACAGGCATGGTTGAGTAGTTTGCACCTGGCCCTGAGGGTCAGGGCACCTCGACCTATCTTAGGTCTTTCCTGTATTTACTGTGTGACCCTGAATGAGTCACACCGCAAAATGTGACTGGAAATTGCAGTAATGAGAATTTCTTAAGCCTTGGCTTGACTCTGCAGTGAGCTGGGTTACCCATCTCACTGTTCTTGGGGAGAACTCTCAAATTTATACCTTGGACCTACACTGGTGCCCAGTATCCTGAGATTAGCACAGGGGATGGACACTGCTATGCAAGGAACAGCTGCTTGCCAGGGACCCTGTGTCATCAGGGCTGTCCCACCTCCACTGCCTGCCTGTGGGCTTTCAGTGGTGTTAGGAAAGCCCAAATCTTTTAAAAAATATAGTGAAACTTGCACAGGGTTTTATGGAAGCCTCAGGTGCTCCACCATGCTTGTTTGAGGGCCTCAGGCTTTCCACAGCCATTTTCCTCATCAGCTGCTGAATGCTGTGAGCAAATGGATGTCCAGGGCCTTCCCCACAGACAACTTCATTTTCTGCCACTGTCACCTGGTGAAGTGCCTGCTGGGCCAGGATGCACACAGCGACCATGGCAGTAAAAGGCAGTCATTTGAAGAAGTACCTGAAACTTTTCAGTGTATTACAGGAGGTGCAGAGGAAACAGAGGATGTTGAAGGCCCCCTGGGTCAGTCATCTTGTAAAACACATGGAAAAGTTGTCTTCATTTCATGAAATGTCTGCTTTCGCAATATGGGCTGTGGTTTTTTAGCAAGTCAGCAGAATTTCATGCTCTTGTCTCCTTTGTGGGCGCTAAACACAGGAATAATCTATGCAAGTGGTTTGTTCCCATTGTCCTGGCACTGCTCATTCCCAGGTACTGGTGCACAGAGGCACTCAGGCAAAACAACTGTAGTCCATCTAATCTCTAGTTAATGCAAAAGCTCTGAAAACACTCTCAGCTTTTCAGAGGTGTTGGAAGCTGAGCAGTTTTCACACCTCCCTGCAAAGCAGCAATGCTTCCTGCAGCCCCATTTCATCCCAGGGGTCTCCTCCAGCCCAGGCTGTGATGAGGTGAGGGAGAGCCATTTAATGTAAGGATGGAAAAAACTGCTGTGTTTCAGCTGTGGACTTGAGTACACTGGAGGCCCTGGGTGCTAAGCAAGGAGTCTTCCTCACCTCTGTGATGTGCCTGATGAAGGCAAGGAGGGAGGCCTTGGAGAGGGAGAAGGGTGAATCTGGAGGGGCACTGCCCACTCCTGCTCGTTGCACTTCTCAGTAGCAGGAACCAGGGGTCTGAGAGTCTCAATCCTGTGTGAGTTTGCAAGAAACACTTGGGGAGGGCTTGTTTGTATTTAATAAAATCCAGGAACAACAACAACAGAAAACAGTGCCCAGTCAGCCCAAGAACTGAGCAGATGAAAATAAACCAGTAAAGCATCGGCTAGACACCAGCAAGCAAGGAGCACATGGAGGGGATGTGTGGGACCCAGGAGGATGACAGAGCTCTGTGGAGAGCTAGAAGAGGTTATACAAGGCTTCTCAGGAGAAATGCTCACTTTGAGGGCTTCAGAAGGGCTGGAGACTTTTCCCCTGTACCACAAGAGCTGTGAGAGGTAGCAGAAGAGGAGGAGGAGGAGGAGATAACTGTGTTTCATCTGGCAGGGCAGTCTGAAGTTGGGAGATAAAGCACAAGGACTCTTTTGTCTGTGCCTTCACACTTTTTCCTTGTTGTGTCTCCCAGTGTCTCTTGCCATGTGTGCTCTCTCTTCATCGCTGTGTTTTGCAGGGGGAGGAGCAGGGACTGCTCCCTGGCTCTGGTGCAAGCAGGGATAAGTCAGGTGCCAGCCTAGAAGTGCCTGTCCTGAACACCTTTCTCCCTCTTCCTTTGGGCAGATAGTGCCAACACTGGAGTTGGACACCTCAGGACAGAGCAGGTCCAGGAGATGTTCTTTGGTGGGTGGATGTTGGAACCTTTGCCTGTCCTTTCCCATCCCTCCCTTCAATCTTGCCCTTCCTTTCCCACTGTGGGAGATCTCAGCACCGTAATTTTCAGCCCCCTTCCGCTACACACCACTTTCACTGTGGGATTCATTCATTTCCCCCATCTCCCCACTGCTCTGCTATGTGATGCTTGTTGCTAATGCCATTTTGGGGACATGCTGGGTCTTTGAAAATAATGTGACCTTGTGCGATCCCAAGCATTCAGATAGGATATTTACTGCTTGATTTTCTGCTTAAACATTGTGTTTTCTGGGGGAAAGAGCCATGAGATCAGACTGCGATGGCAAAGAATGGTTCTTTCCAAAGAATGCTAGTTTCCTTGGGAGAAGAGACAGGACTCCCCATGTACAAACCATCTTTTCAGACACATTAGGAATAATGGCTGTCAGATGGATGCAGTGAGCTGGGGATACACAGCCAGTGCAATTAGTTGGTGTACAACTGGATGGAATTAGTTAATTCAGGCTTTGATTCTGTCCTCTCAGAAGAAAACAGATGAGAAGACATGCCATTAGAGGAGATGAGTTGTCATCACTGGTTTGACATTCCTGTTCTTTCTGTTGGACACCTTTTATCAGCAGAGATTTTGGTCTGGCTGAGGGTGCCAAACAGGCCCTGCATTACTCCTGGAGGAAAAGTCGTGGCATGTTAGCTCATGGCTCAGAAACTCCCAGCAAAACTACACTGGTGTAACAAAACCCCAGTGTTTGGGGCAGCCTCAGCGTGTGGAGGCATTGTTTACTGAGGGGTAGGAGAGATGCTAACATGATTTTACTGCTCTAACCCGGTGGTGTGGTTGTGAGGGGACACTTGGGACGGAACATTTAGGGAGGTGGACGTGCCAGTGGGCGTGTTGTGACTTAGCTCACAGTATCTGCTGAAGGCAGTGTGTATTTTCCTCCCCTGTGGATATATATATTTAAGTAGGCAGCAGTTCTGCGGCATTGCTCACATCAGCCCACCAGCCCTACCTACCTCATGGATAGAAGAGTGTGACAAGGTCAGATTTTGGGGAAATGCTGTCAGGGCCTCTGCCTGTTGTCAACCTGTGGGGTTAGGACTGGTCATGGGGAGCCATCTCCAAGGTGGGTGTTGGACACAAGGATTTCAGCCATCCTCATGGATCTGTGGCTCAGCTGCTCTCCTCTGAACTATCAACCAAATCCTAGCTCTGGCAGATCCTATGGATCTCAGTGTGCTTCTGGCTAAACTCACAGTGGCACAGATTTTTACCTGAGGAGAAATCCTTCATGTAAAAGTCATAAGTAGAGAAGCCACATTCAGCTGGAGGGAGGCCAACCTCAGAGCAGTTTTAATCCACTCATACAGGGGACAACCCCAGTGCAGGGATTTTCTTGGTCCTTTTCTGTGGTCCAATAGCTCAAAATAGATGTGAGTAGCTCCACTACCACTTTTATTAGAAAAGGGGGTATTTGGAGGGGCTGGGAAGCAAGGTGTGAGAGGCAATTACACACCCTGAGCTTGGAGCCCAGTCGTGACTTTTATGATCTCATTTCCTCATCCACACACAAACGCTTGGCCCAAGCCCAATCTCTGCAAATGAGCTTTGGTCACCACTGGTTTTAATTAGCAGGAACAGTCCTGTGCAGTGTTCCCAATAAGTTAATGACAAAGTATCAGTCTCAGTCTCTGGCAGTTTTCTCTTCTTCATCCTGCCAGAGGGCTTTTTCTGAGCCCCAAACCAGCCCCTTGATCTTTGCTTCCAGGAAACCTTTATAAAATTCAGACCAGATTCTTGAGCAAGAACCAAATGTTTCAGCCAGAAAGATTTCTTTTTTTCTTTTTTTTTTTTTTTCATTTTATTTTTGGGAAGGGTGAATGGAGGATGATTAAATCTGAACAGATGATATTTTCAGTGGCATGTTTAGCATTGCTCTGAGAAGGCTCCAGTGGGCACAGCGCTGCCATTGTTTTCTTAAAAACGTCACTCAGGCCAATGTGTTTAAACAGGTTTGGCTGTTACCTTCTTTCCTCATGTTTCACAAGTACAACCAGTGAGTCATGTGCAATATTATTTATTTGTATTCCAGCACAGCAGTGACGGGCTCTTGTGGGAGGCACTGCAGAAAGCCCAGTAAGGGAACAGCTTTGCTTTTAAAAAGGAACCCAGCAAAACACCCAAGGTGCTGGCTGAAATTGCCAACCCCCATCCTTAGATAGGGATGGTGGTGGCTGCCGTCCCATGGCATGTGCCACTGCACAGAGCTGATGTGGCTCCCCGTGGGGCACTATGGCCTTGTTGGCCATGCCAAAGAGGGGGCAGAGCTTCTCTGAGCCAAAGGATAACCTGGTGCTGCTCAGTGACCACCTGCAGTGGAGCCAGAGCCCAGGCACTGCTCTGAGCCCTGCTGGGGTGCCACAGGGGGTGTTACACACACACAGGCTCCTGTCCTGAGCGTGCAGTTGGGTGAGTGAAGAAAGCCTGATGTACCTGGAGGTCTCTACCTTCATTTGAAAAGCCCCCAGTGTGTAGCACTGAGCAAAGGCAGCATTGCATTGCCTGTCCATCTGTGCCCTCTGGGGGATGTGCATCATCCCTGTGTGTGTAGATCATCCTGCGTGTCCCTCACCCAGCACCCAGAATGACTGCCCAAAGATGCTTTTCTGTATTAAAGACTGTGCCTCTCCAGACCTTAGTTAACTTCTCGATTAATGCAGAATCATGAATTATTCATCAAACCACCAATGAGGCCATTAAGTTTCCCATCCTTTGAAGACACCGGTACCTATTCCTAATACAAGAGCAAAGGAGGAGGCTGCAGATCTAATTGCAGGCAACAAAGTGAGGAAGACTCCTCGTCTGCTGCTTTCCTAGTGAGCCTGAAAAGCCTCTCTTTTATAGAGGTGTCAATAGCAATTTCATTCTCTTTTCAGAGGAACAAGTGCCTTTAACCATTTAAACCCACTTAAACGAACGGCTTTTGTGCTTCGATTAGAGACACAATGCAGAGAAAAGCAGCCCCGCTTGGCTGCAGGGTCCCCTGCTGGGGAAGGTCCAGCCTGTGGCCAGAGGGGTCGTGGGTGCTGCTCTGCCCTCCTGACCCACCGACCTCTCCCAGCTGGGACAAGCCTCTCCCTGCTGATCCGAGCCTGGATGTGGGGCTGCACCTTGTGACACAGCCATAGAGCAGAGCCTGTCCCCTCTGAGTGACACCCTGCCTCATCCACCAGACACTTCCAAAAGCCCCCACATTGCTGCAGGAGGCCTGGCATCTCAGGAGGTGTTTTCTCTCTGCTTTGCCTTCCCCTGCTGGCTTTGTCCTGCTCAAAACTGCTCATGAAAATGCCCTTCTGGAGCCCATGAGGGTCACTTTGCTGCAGAACTCAAGCCCCTCCAGGCATGGTGGTTCTCTTTGTTGCTCAAAATACTCCAAGAGCTCTGGACTAAGTGGACGACAGCAGAGTTAATAAATAATAAAACACATCAATAGTTCTGGGGGATTTTATAGCCACTCCTATCTCAAGATCTCAAAAGGTTTCACAAATGTTAATTTCTGGAGCCTTACAGATGCTCTTGACAGACTGAGTGGAAAAGAGTTGGGATGTTGCAGGAGAGCAAGAACCAGATCACAGCCTCTGCCCCCAGTGAACCTTTTGGGCCACAGCTCTGGGCAGTCTGCACTTGTACAAACATCCAGGGATGCTGCTTTTTCTCCCTGATTTTTCTACACACAGCACAATTTTGGTTGGATAGAAACAAAATTAGGAAGCCTTCTTCCTCTTGTTGAAATTTTTTCCAGCAACTTTCTGGTATAAACAGACCAGAAGAGTGGTGGTGATACCCACCAGTAAGCCCTGGCCTGTTTGTGTGCTGTGAACCATGTCCTGAAGGGAGCATAGCACCTCTGCCATATTATTTTAACATTAAAATGCAATAGTATTAATTGATAAGGGAAGGAGATTGCCTGCACCAGAAATCTCATCCTTCAGGTAGAGTTAAACAAATTAATAGTTAAACAAGGAATTTATTGAGGCTTGGGGCTAGTTTGCTTTCACAGTCCTTCTGTCAGGGGTTGTATTAAACCTGGTCCAATTTAGCTCATGGCTGGAGTGAACTTGAGGAGGCTTTGCTGGACAGGCTGAAGTACCACAACTGTAGGAAAACCTGGAGGAAGACTCCCTGTCTTTCTTTCTACATGCTTTCAAGGTGTTTGCAAGCTCACCACATTGAAATGTATTTCTTTTGCCATTGCTGTGGCCTTGACGGACTTGGTGCTTAGCTTGGTCTGAAAAGGGAAGCAGATGGCAGCAGCTGAAAACTAGAGTAAGAAGAGTCTTCCTGAGTCTTTCAGAGTCTGAGTCTTTCAGGGAATAAAGTCCTGCTCAATAGCAATATTAACAACAGGAAAGGAATGAGATCTGAGCAAAGAAACATTAGGGGGTTTGTTACAAGTAGAAAGACACAGAGGATCTGTCTGCTTAGGAGCACACACAACTGCCCAAAACCCAGGGCTGCTTTTGGGGCATGTCTGTCCTTGTATGGTCATTTGCATTTCCTAAATGTGTTCAGTTCAAACACACCTGATGTGTAGGTAATCTCTCCAGCTGTACCATGACTGGTGTGACTGCTTGGCACCAGGGTGAGCTCAGGGGAAGGGAAGGATTGTGGCAGAAAAAAGAGACTAGTGATGTCTTTCTCTTCATCCCATCTAAAACTGACTTTTTAGTCTTGGCACAAGGGAAGAGAAGGGACAAAGCAAGGCTCAAAAGGCATTTTTTTCTCTTGGCCTGTGCTTGGGTAGCTCCTCTCTGATGGCTCCCCAGGACAAACTCCCTGCGCTGGCAGTCTCTAGTGAGGAAGATCACATCTCCTAGGTGAAACCTTTTTCACCCACTGAAGATTTAGTTGTTTTTGGACTGAAGGCCAAAACAAAACCCATGGAGACTTAGTTCCTCTTGTGTTTCCAGAAGCAAGGAGGAGAGGGAGTGATTTCCACTGCAGCAGCTGAGTACATGACAACGTGACTGTTCATGGTCCATCCCTGGGCTGCCTTGCTGCACACTAAAAGTTGTACCAATTAATGATCACTAAAAAATGTAAGTGGATTAAAATAACTTCAGAAATAATTTCCAAGAAAAACCATAGGAATTTAGCATCTACACTTATCTGCTAGGCTGCAAAGTAGTGATTCTGGTTCAGGAGTGATGCTGGAAGCAGTTTCTGAACTGTGTTAAGATCCTTCCTGGCTAATACAAGCTCAAAGTGGCTACAGCTAAAGCAAAATGCTTATGTAGCTTTATAGAAAGGTTTCCCAATTTCCTGAATAACAAGAGCAAAGGAGAATCCAGTTGATTTTGGTTTGTTCTTTTTTTTTTCTTTTCATCAGCCTCAATTTTTATTTTAACCCACCTTGGTGGGAGGTGGATTAATTTGGCAAATGTGCTGCTATTGGTGCTGCTGCTAAATGCTGCGGCATCCCAAGGTTCAGAGAGGCACAGATGCAGCCCTGCCCCTGGGTTTTTACCAGCTTGTCTGAAAAAATGGGGAAGGCACAGCACAGAGCCACAAAAAGAGAGGAGAGCTAGAGAAAAGAGATGTCAAGGGTGAGAGACCTGTTTAGCCAGGCAGAGAGAAGCAATTTGACTTCTGTGCACAAGTACCTGCACAGAGAGAAAGCACCAGATATGGAAAGGCTCCTTAATCTTGGGGGGTAAATCAGGGCGTGCATCCCTGGCTGGTGAAAAGAAGCAAAGAAAGTTCAACAGGGCTTGTGTTTTTGGCAGTGAGGACAGCAAGCCTTCGGGAAAAAATCACCCACAGCACAGGCTGCTTTGTCTCAAACACTCTAATAGTCTCCCTTTTGAGATAGGCTAATCAACAGAAGCCATTAATCTTAATGTTGGGGTAATTAAGCTTAATACAGGGCAATTGCATGAAAATGAATAGGCTGGGATGTATGGGAAGTCAGATGGGATAATTCTTTGTGGCCTTCCAGTATACAAACAAGCTTTGTAGTCCTAACATGAGCCCCAGAGGCTCACTGTTTTACTGTGAAAAGATGTGGGTTTATTAACACCAGATACCCTTCCAGTCCACTTTCACAGAAGCTGGAGGATGTTGCTGGTGTAGAAATGGCACTGGAGTTTTTTAGAGTGTTGGCAGATCCGCTCCCACTTTCCTTTCTGCACCCAGAGCCTGCAGGATGTGAAGGGCCCCAGGTCCAAAGCTGCAGCCAAGGGCTGCTCTCGCCCAAAGCGTGCTGGGCCCTGGTGTTGGGGAGGGGATGGGCAGTGCCACACGTGTGCTCAGCAGCTGTCATCCCATGAAAGGTCAGCCCCCACGCTGCCATTTGCAGCAGGAGCCAACCAGAAAGATGTCTGTGGTGGAGGTGTCCCTGAGCAGGGAGGGAGGCAGCGCCGGGGGCAGAGCACCGAGGGATCTCCACAGTGTAAATGTCACTGCCCATCCTCCTCTGCCCAGCCCTCCATGGCCCTGTGATGGAAACCTCAGCTTTATCAAGGGAAATGCATTTCTTTCTGTCTGCTTTCCCTTTTGCAACTGTGCTGTTTCTGATTTTATAGCCACATATTTATTTCATTAATTTTTAAATCGCCATTCGTTTCAGCCACATTGTTGTGTTGAGCGACAGAAGGGAGAAAATGTGAATATGCTGTTCTCCCCAAACCTGGAGCACGTACAGCCAGGTGGCAGTTCAGGCTTGGCTTCTCATCTGGAAGCTGGAGCTGTGTTTCTAACAATACAGCACCCACCCAGCATGAAATTGTAATGGATCACGCCTTGCCCTAGGTCCTTGGCTTATCCTTGGTTGACACTGAATTAAAGGACATGATGTGTGGGACTCAGTAAATTCCTAACCTGCTGTCCCAGAGACAAATATTACCAAGTGCACCATGCTGACACACGAGATTAGTGGAAGAGGTGCCCTCAATGCCACAGGCAGAAATGGGTCAGCTCCTATTTGGAAAGCTCTCTACTTGAAGTGAGTAGCGATGCAGCCTGTAGGAATAAAAGGCCAAAAATCCTGTGTTTTCTGCCTTGCAGCCCTGCTGAGATTCACAGGCAGTGAGTCCTCAGCAGCTGAACAGGACCATTTTTGTGGTGGATATTAGATTTGTGAATGGTCTTTTATTAGAAATTAGGAAACAGTCCCTCTTAGGAGCTGCACTTAGCAAGTGTAAAACTCCTTCCTACCACCAAAGTCCCTAAATTTCTATAAAGTATATCGGCCAAGAATTTGTTTATTAAAGGCTTTATTGTAAACTTTTCAAATGCAATACCAGTGTCCCCACTGCATCTAATAACTGAGTGCAACAACAAGACAAATCTCATATCCATTCCCTCTTCCCTTTGCCCTAATCAAATCCTTTATTCATGCTTTTTCTGACATACCAGGTTTTCTGGCTGGGTCAGCAGTGACTAAGTAGCTGTACAGTAACAAAACAGTGGTGTCTTTGTTCTGGAAAAGTGGAGAAATGAGATGTATAATCTCGAACTAAGGGAACTCACAAGTGAAAAGGAAGCCACGTGTATTCCAGCACGAGCTGGGTTGAATTTTCCAATGCTGCCTAGAAAGAGAGCAAAGAAAGAAAACAAGCTCATTTGTTGTTTTGTTTTACCACCTCTTACTGACCTAAAGCCCATCAGAGCTGATGGTGTTTTGCTGGTTAAACTGATGATACTCATCTGCCTCTCATACATTTGCCGTATTTTCTCCACTTGGCTCCCCCACTGTCTGTTTGCTCTCCCACGCTGCACATGCTCATCCTGCCAGTTGGGATCACGAGGAGCCCTGATTTTGTTCTTTCTCCTGTGTAGAATCATGTCTTCAGCTGGTATTTTGGACGGCAAATCACCCCCAAAGCTGCACTTCACCTAGGACAGCCTACAGTACTTCTTCCATCATGTGGGCCCCTCCAAAGGCAGCTCAGTTGAGCAATGCAATGTAAGGAAACCTGAACTGTAGCTCTTCCTGGGTTATTTCAGTAAGTCCTATTGACTCACCATGCTTGTAGACAGCAAAACTGAGATGTAAGATGTCATCCCTGCTGTGTGACTCCTCAGGACAAGATGGCATATCCTGTGTGCTTTCCATGGTGTTTGAATGCCCCCAGTCTGCCTGTGCTCCTGGACTGGCTACAGTCCCTCTGGGAGCACACAAAAAGGGAGAGGTCATCTGCCACAAAGGTGTTACTGCTGCAAGTGCACGTGGGACAGAGTGGGCAGATCCACTCGAGCTGAGGACAAATCCCTGCTCCTCCCTGGAGCTGGTGTAGCTAAGTGCTGAGCTTGAATGCAAAACCCTGTTTTGCTTGCTGGTAACCTTGCAAAATCTGCACAGACATTCAAGGCATGCAGCAGGCAGGAGAGGGGAGTGCAGAAAGGGTGGAAGCCAGATTGAATTGGCTCATTTGAAGGTTTGTGCACAGACCTGGGCAGTATTGCTTTGTCTGCTCTTTTGAGTCTGCCCCTTGAGCCACTCCACAGCATGTGCACCAGTGATAGAGTTAATTCCCCTGGGAAATTTGGCTCCTCCAGCCATCAGTTGGTATGTGTAGTCTGCTCTGTGTCCAGTTGGGATTCTGTCCTGGTGGGATGTGCCCCTGCTCTAGGTCTGGCCCTGAAAGGCAGAAAGATCTGCCCTCCCAGAGCCTTCTCTTTGGGACAAACATCTGAGTTGGCCATGGGGCACTGAGCCTAATGGGGAAGGGAGGCAGAGACAGCCTGACAAGGACACAACTGCCTGAGAAACCAGCTGGAGGCTCCTCAGAGCAGCAGAATGTGGATGCAGAGCCAGGCCACAGAGCTGATGGGAAAAAAAGACACCTGGAGAAGACTGTATTGAGCTCACAGCAATGTAAAAGGCTCACTAAAAGCAAGTCTAAAAGGAAGGTCATAAGTAGGAGAGGAGTTTGTTTTAATCCTTTTTTGGGGAGTAGTTTTAACCCTTTCACTGCAGTTCTTTATTCAGGAGTTCATTGCTCAGGAGTAGGAGGCAGTCACAGCGATGTTCTCACAGCAAGGGAGGGCTTGGGTAGACCCACCTCAAAGGTCTTGAGCTTCTGAAAACCTTTGGCCAGATTTATCCCAGCCAGTTTCTGTGGCCTTCTTTGGCCAGTCAGGACTGGTTACATCAGCACCAAGCCAGAGCAACTTCTTGGCCCAACCAGTGACCCAGTGGGAGGGCAGCTCTGGTGGACTGGAGTGTGCAGTGTCCCTGCAGCACTTTGCAGAGCAGGTCCTCAGGTTTCCAGCCTGCTGGGATGTGATGCTGTAGCAAATCATGTCTCCCAGATTTTTCTTCACTGGTGGGAGCCTGATGAAACATGGAGCTACCTTCTGCTCTCTCCCATATCTTCAGGGTCCTTTGGGTTCTGTGGGCCTGTTTTCTCCATCAGAGTGGTTTTCCTGTGTGTTCCCCATGGGAAGAGCCATCAGTGTGGTCATGACACTGGAACTCATTATGAGATGTCTGTGACAACTTCAGGAAATAAACAGGGGAGCAGATGGGCTTCCAGAGACCAGAAATCCCATTTCTCTATGAACATCCTCAATAATTGGATGTGTGGAAAAAACAAAGGAAGGAAGGAAAAAATGCTGAAGGCTTGGGACAGCCTGCGGGCAGAATTGCCTTAACACATGAGTGAGCCTTTTCTGGTGGCTGCAGCGTGGAGGGCACCTGCAGAGCTGTGCATGAATCACCTGATATGCTCTTTGTTTCATTGTGCTGTTACTCATTGAGCTGTTACAGGGAGTTTTCAACCCTGCCACCCCAAAGCATGGTTATCATTCAGGACTTGGCATTCCATCAGCTGTGGTGTGACCCAGTTACCTGATTGAACAGGGACAGGTTTTTCCTCCTTTAAGGGCACTGTTGTGAAAATATTCTTTTTGCTTCTTTGGTCTTGAGGCAGTGACTGAACCCCACTCTCCTTCCTCCTTCCCCATCCCACTCTGCCCATCTGTAAATCCTGTCATTCTGTGTTGAAATGCCTTTGCTGCACAACAAATTACATCCTCAAGGGTGGCATTTGGGAATATATAGAAGACAGGAGAACTGGAGAAGGCTGTGGAGGCAATGGACACCCAAAGCATTAGGCGCTCCTCACAGCAAACCCTCTTGGCTCAAACCCTTTCTTGCCAGTTTTGATTTTTTTCTTAGAAGGGATTTTGGAATTTGATGTCTAAATAATTGTTGTGATAAGTTTTGTGTTTTCCACAGGACTTTTGAGTTGTGCAGGAGAATGAAAAGCCCAAAATGTATTTCATTATTGTTTTATGAAAGGCCTCAATATTCTCAGGATAGGGAGTCAATCTTCCACTTCTGAAACTGGTGGTAACTTGCTGATTTTCTGGAAGTGACATTTGGTGTCTCCCAGAGGGCTAAGACACTCAGTGATACCCTCCTTCATGTTGAGAGTGTGCTGTCCTGGGTTTGCTCCCTGAGAAGAAGCAGATTGCCCTAAAAGTCCCTCGAATTGTGCTCCAGCCACCACTCAGCCACAAACTCAAAGTGCTTTATATTGCCAGTGCAAATGAAAGTTGTTCCAAAGAGCTCCTTGTCTGTAGCAATAGACTAAAATGAAGAGCTCCAAAATATGCAAAGATGCAAAATAATCCTGGCAGGGGGGAGTTAATCAGGCATTAAAACCCAGGGCAGAGTCCAGGCAGAGATTAGAGAGTTGCTCTTTAATCAAAGCAGCTGAGCTCATGTATGCCTGCTAGTAACACTGCTTTTCAGCCTGGAATTGGAGTTAGAAAAGCAAGGATTTCCTGTAATTCCGTTAATGCCATTATTATTTGTGCAATGATCTGGAAGCATTCTCTTCATCTGTGGTGTGGGATCAGGGGCTGTCAGCCCAACCTCCTGTTCCTGCTTGAGCAGCAATAGAATGGGAAGATCCTGCTTGGCTTGGGCAAAGTTTCTTGTGAAGAGGATCAGCTCCCCTGGGCCCTGCTGCAGCCCCCACCTGTGCTGGTCACTGTGAGGATGATGCTCCTCCTGAGGATGATGCTTCTCCTGACCTGCCCAGCTCTGGCAGCAGCCAAGTGCCAGGGCCTGGAAACCACAGCACAGCAGAGATCTGCTTGTGTGCAATGCCCAGGCCCTGCTCACAGCATTTGGTGTTTGGTGTGTGAGCTGGGAGCTCATCCCAGCAAGCTTTCCCTCATCACCTGTGCTGGGGATGATGCTTTATGTGGCCTCCAAGGCTCCATCACCAAACAGGAGTGTTGCTGCTGGGTGGCTTTAGCCCTCAGGCACAGCCAAGCACTGGGCAGAGCAAAACAGGACCAAAAGCCACTTGAAGGTGTCAGCACTGACTACACAGAAGTGCCAGCAGCTGCCTCCTGCCTGATGGAGCTGTGCAGATGTGAGAGCACAGGATTAGCAGGGCCCTGAGCTCCTTGCTGTCAGGATTTAAGGATGGATTTGAGCTGAGCAGCTCAAGCACAAGGCAGCTGCCCTTGTGGTCAGTGTTGGTTTCTGCTGGCCCTCCTGCCCTGAATACCAGTGTGTTTCATTTCTCACCAGGCTGCCTCTCTGCACGAGTGCCTCTCTTCCCAGCCCTGGCAAGGTCTCCACTCACCAAGCAGAGCTGGTGCTTACTGGAGCTTGCTGGACCCTCCTGGGTGCTTACTCAAGCAAAACTCTTCATGGCACTGGGAAGGCTGCCGGGTCTGTGAGAAATGGCACCAGGTCTGCACCTCCACATCCACATGGTCACTGAGAAATTGCGGCCCAGACTATTTGATCCTTCCTAGTGCCTGAGCAGGGTGGGTTGTAGATAAGGAGCTCCTTTTGGTAGTTCTCAAGGTTTTCATGGCTCAGGTTTTGTTCAGGCAGCAGGTCAGGCAGACACAGGTTGGCTTTGCTTATCTTTGCTCTTGGAAAGCTTGTTGTCCAAACCTGGCTGCAATCTGTGCCTTTTGCCTTCAACCCTCTGCATTTCCGCGCTGATCCATTTGAGCAATGGCATTTGAATGAGCTTTGTCCACCAGTTGCTTTGTGATACTTTCAGGAACAGAGAAACAGAGCAAATCCCTTTGTTTCCTCCAAGGGTTTTCAGGTGCCACAATGACAGCTGGCTTGAGAGACTAGATACAAGTCTGCTTGCTTCCTAATTTTTTAACTAAACTCCAACTATTTCACTGTTCATTGATCATGACCTGCCTCCTCCCTAGCAGATGGATGTGTATTGGGAACATTCCTCATTTTTCAGGTTGAGAGAGGCTTTTCTCCATCCTAGCCATTATGCAGCCATGAGAAGTGCTTGCCAGAGGCACTGTCTGCAGATGGGTAGTGAGCAGCTCACTGGCTGACCTGGCACTCTGCTATTAAGTTTGGCTTTTCTAGATGTTAATGATCCTCACCACTTTCCAGCTAGGATAGTGCTGTATGTTGTGGGCCATACAGAGCACTAAAAGGAAATAAAGCATTTGGGAATTGGCCCATGTACACAAAACTCAACTGATCTTCATCTTGAAATTCAACAATAAATAAAAGGAGGTAAAGATATTTGCAAGGACACCACCTTGTTTTTTTCCATGCTAAAAGGCTGTGAAATAAGGAGTGGAGATGTGTGTGCAGACACATGAGGATGCTGCTGGGCAGAGTGATCTCCAGGTCCTGCGCTGACACCCTGCTCCTCTCCATGGTGATGGGCTGCAGTACCCACTCCTCGTTGATTGATGCTTATTGCCATCAGGGCTGCAGGGCAGAAAATGCACTGAAAACAGGCCAGCCACAAAAACAGCTCTTCTGAGTTGATTTCTGCCGTGTTAGGAGAAAAACAGTCTATAAAGGAAAATACAAGAGAGAGCAGGGACAATCAAAGGCAGCACAGGGGAGAGACTGCTGAATAAAAGCAGTGGCAGTGATGTGCCCCCAGCGAGGAATCACTGCCTTCTCCATTAAGAGTTAACACTGGATCAGAACAACCCCTGTTTTTAACTGTCTCCAGTAGTTTCCTGGCAGCCTGCTTTGACTGGGTTATGCTGAAGGCCTGCCTTAATGTTAGTGCCATTGGGGAAAAGAGGAATTCCTGTGCTGGCCCGGGAGCAGCAGGACATTCCCAGTGTGTCCTGCTTTGCTCATTGCCTTTTCCAGAGCTTCTGTCTGGTTGAAATAAGAGCCCTTCCAAAATTTCCAAGCAATTAAATTAAAACTCCTTGGAAGGCAGGCCTGGATTGCCTTTCAGGAAGGGAGGCTGACTGCAAGCAAAGTTAGCAGTGCTGGTGTTGAAGTGTGCAGCAATGCTTGGAGCAGTTTGCCCTCCCATGGCCAGTTGGAGCTTGCAGCTTCTGCTCTCTGATGCTGCCACAGAGGTTTCCTTTGGCTCAGATGGATTCAGACTCTGGATTAGCATTATACTCCGTCTGGGTCTTTACTCCAGCCCCAGGATAATCTGCCTGAAAGGGAGAGCAGGAGGTTTGCTGGAGCCAAGTGCTCTCATGGAGAGTGCCCAGCGCTGCCTTCTCCAGCAGCAGCTGCTTCCTTGCAGGCAGTTATGACTTCTTGGGGATACCATGGGCCTGCTCTGCATTTTATGGTCTGGTCACTTGTTTGTGGTTTGTTGAGGCTCTTGTGTAAGCTCCAAAATACCCAGAGCTGTTGCAGCTCAGTGCAATCACCTGTCAGTGATTGCAAGCTGGAGCACTGCTGGGTACAAGCTCTCTGGACACTTCTGCATTCACAAGACAAGGGAAAATGGCCTCAGGCTGTGCCAGGGGAAGTTCACGTTGGACATCAGATAGAATGCTTTCACTGAAAGGGTGGTTTATCATTGGAATGGGCCACCCATGGCAGTGGTGGAGTCACCATCCCTGGAGTAGCTTGTTCAGAAAAGGAGCAGACATGGCCCTTTGTGATGGCCCTTTGGTTTAGAGGGTTTGGCAGTGTTGGGTCATGGGTTGGGCTTGAAGATGTTGGAGGTCTTTTCCAACCTTTATGATTCTGTGGTTCATGGATCCTGTTGTGAGGTCATTCCTCCACTCTGGGGCCAGATCCCTCACACATCTCTTACATTTGAGCAACCCCACTGCAGGGTGTGCCTGCAGCAGGGGTGAGAGAGCAGGCTGGCCTGGCATGGATGGGATCAACAGAGCCACAGAGCAAAATGGGGTGAAAATAGGAAACTATTTTGCTTTTCATCAAGGTTTTGCAAAGGAAAACAAGAGATTGAATGCATACTCCCAATTTCTGTGCCTTTTTTTTAATTGCATTTCCTGAGATTCAGACTTTCAGGCATTTAGGCAGAAGACAGACAGCAGTAGATAGGCTGATTCCTCCTGCCCACCATCTTCAGTGACATCCCAGTAAACAACCAGGTATGAAGCACTGATGCTTCTTTCCTCCATCCTTCTGTCAAAAAACTTTTTCTAATTTGCCCTTTGAATTTGTTGTGTTTCTCTTCCCCATCATCTTCAGTAGATCCCCAAACCCCAGCTATCCCCGCAGCCCCGACTATGTGCAGTGGATTTCTAGGCAGTGTGTTCATGACAGCAGGTCTCTCCCTGGTGTCCCCAGCCCCACTCTCCAGGAGACAGAACACAGGAATGGGGTCCCTGCTAACAGGCCATTAGCACCAGCAACATCCCCAGCTGGATGTCTTGGTCTTTGAGCAGCCAGCAGTTACTGTGCAGTGCCCAGTGCAGAAAGTGTGGAAAGCCAGATGATTTTAATGACAGGGTGTCCATTGAAGTGTCTGGTTTGCAGGAGGTTGTGATAATTTCCTCTTTCTCCCAGATAAAAGAAATGCAGACTAAGAGAAGTTCCTTGGCCACTGCTGGGTGGACACTTTGAATATCTCATTTAATTTACTAGATAATGATCACATTTATAGAACAGCTTGTTTCAATTTTCTCATTATCACTAACTGAGATGATAGCTTATTTAATCCACTTCTGCACCACTTCAGAGACAATGAGAAATGTGGGAAGGAAAGTCATTCAGAAGAGCATGTGGAGCCCTGGTGTAAGCAGGTTGGTACAGATGAACCTTCAGTGTGGAAGCCTCAGGTTTCTGATGAAGGTCACTAACAGGAAACCGTATGGAACTGAGTCATTTTGCAGGACCTGTGCTGTTGTCCATCCAGGACTCAGGTCATGCTGGGGTTCAGTGGCTGAACCAGATGCCAAAGCTTTTTCTCTGAGAGAGTAAGAAGCCTGTGCAGTTTAAAAGACTGATATATTGTCTGCCAAGAGGACTGAAGCAAATGATGAATGAGATCAGAGATGAATTTGCTCTAATACTAATACGTTCTATGTAAGAGCACAGAGTGTTTCCGCTGATTCTGAAAGAAATTTAATCCTCTGCCACTGAGAAGGAAATGGGCTTGTGAGTCTGAGGAAGGAATGCATCATAATCCCAGAAGAAGTAGGCGGTGATTTCTTGGCACTGGGGATTTGGCAGGATTTTGAAGTGGAACAGGAGCAGGTTTAGCCAGTAGATTTCAGCAATGGCAAATGGAGTGAAGGACACCTGTGGTCTCTTGGCTGTCCCTGGGCTGTTGTGTCTGTTTTCATATCCTTATCCATATAATGGTAGCAAGATTAATTATTCTGAGTTTTCACATGGAAGAGAGCAAGTTCTCATGCTGCTGAACCCCCTCCTTCCCGTTCTCTTGCTGCTGACCCCCCTCCTTCCCTGATCACAGTGCATGTAAAGCCCTGCCATGGGAGAGGATGGGATCCCAGCTTCACTGCCAGCCATGGAGGAGAATCACCTGATGGCCCAAAGGGAACTGCCAGAGAGTGCTGACATCTTCTCTTGATTTTTCCAATGTGAAAAACAAACAAACAAACCTACCAGCTGTCCAAAGCAGAGCAGGGAGAATGTGACCGAAGGATTATCTTTACCTTCACACCTTTTCTGAAGGCTTATGCAGACTCCTGAAGCATAAAGTAAAATTATCCTTCTTATTTCAGTTGGCTTCTGAAGGAGGAGGTACAGAGGAGGGGCCTGAAGTATTCAGACACTGAGCTGTGATCAATGGTCTCTCCCTAGAACCTTCTGGAGAAGTCAAATGAAAAGCCAGGTGTGCATTGCAGGGGGATTTGTTTTTCCAAATAGAAATTATAAGATGAGGAGAAAAGCTGTGTTTTCAAAAGCAAGGAACTCTTTGGACTCCAATTGTAAATCAGACTTTCCTGCATCCATTATATAAAATATCTGCTTGACCTGTAGCTGTTTAGGAATCATTCTTTAAATATTCTTTTGAGCACCAGCATCAGAGCTCTGTCTAAAAAGCCCTTTATAATGGGCTGTTCTGCCTTCAGCTCCTACTCATTTTATGCTAATTGCTGACAAGTCATAATTTTCCAGTAAACCACTCAGAATAATCTCCATGCAGATATTAATGATACAATAAGTCTTTGAGCAGCCACTGAGACTGAAACATGAAAAGCTAAAGGCATTTCCTTTTGGGATTTGACCCCCCGATGTACTGCTTGTCTTCTAGGCAACAGGCACAACTTCTGTGTGTGGATGGCTGGTTTCTAATCCCCAGATCACAGTGATGAGTTGAGCAGCTGCCTACAGGATTCGCTGCATTAGGATGGGAGTGCTTGGGTTGCAATTCCTGCCCAGATTTAGGGGAATGAGGTGCCCAGATCCCACCAACTCTGGTAGCAGGCAGTGCCATATTTACTGAGGATTTTTGGAATCCAAGCTGTTACCTCTGGCACTGCTGGCTGCACTTCTGCTGCAGCCTCACAGAGGGGTGGCTGTGAGCTGTGTGACATGTAGGGGTGGCCAGGGTGCACTGATGGTCAGTGGAATGGTCAGGCAGGACTGGGGGTACCACTGCTGCCTGAGGAAAAACCCAACTGCAGGCAGGCCCAGGAAGGGCAGAGCCAGGAGGAACTTCTGGCCAGACCACCTAAGCTAAGGAGTCAATCCTCCCGTGCATTCAGCCCTGCAGACACACATCTGCTGTCCAGTGGCGAGTGGGGGAAATTCTACAGAGTGAGCTCATTCCAGGAAGCTTTAGTCTTATTAGATTTTGGAGGAAACCCAGGAAAAATTCTATTGGAAAGCTGAAAGCTGTTATGGCAGGAGAGCTGCTAAGTGACTTGGTATTTGCCCTTGGAGACCAGCTCCCCCAGCTTTATGAAAAATTATATAATCTGATTCTCAGGTTTTGTGTCACTGCAGGCCCAGTGTAGTGTTTTCTACAGAAGGATCATGATGTTCAACAATTGCCATTGTATTTCCATTCTTTTTTTATGGTAGAACAAAAAGGGAAATTAGAAAGAAAATGCTGAGAATGTAAAGTCTCTTACTGACTTGCTTCTCCTTAGAGTCCAGCAAGTTGTGGAATACAGTAGATTTTTTCAGTCCTCTCAGTTACTTTAATAAGTAAATCCTAGTATCACTTATGGGTGTTTAAAGAGAGGACAATGGGATTTTTCCTGACCACCAATTAATTTATTGTGATTAGCACACAATCTTCAGGGCACCATCCCCACCTGTGGGCCTCTCCTTCTTCCTTTGCTTTCCACCACAGCTGGTGTCTCTGTTGAGCTGTTAACTCAGGGCATTGTCCCCACCTGGAGATGGCATTTGTTGACATCTTGTCTGGAACAAGCTGAGGATGTACTTGGGAGGAGATGTTAAAGCATGACAGAGCTGTGCTAGGACTTCAAGTGAAAGAGGCAAGTAATCAATTCTTACAAACAGCTCAGCCTGTGGTGGGGTTGAACTGGTTAGGAGCTGATGAATATCTTTCTCTTCCTTCCTTTGGCTTTGAATGGGCAGGCTGTGCTGCTGGGCACAAGCTCTAAGCATCTCTAATTTACAGGGAAGGCTCTGTTGTCCCTTTGGGCCCAGGGCTGGCACTGGTTGTGGCTGGAAGGGGATGAGGGGGCTCAAACAAGTGGTTTCTTCTACTCAAAGTGACCATGCAGCGTTGCTCCTCTCCCTGCAGTGCCCTGCCCCACATCCTGCCTGGGGAAGGCATCAGGAGGGACCTGCCAAGGCCTCCACACGGCTCTTACATCTGTCCCATCCCCTGGGCTTGGGCTGAATCATCCCCCAGGCAGGTCCTGACAGAAAATCCCTGTGACTCAGGAGGTGCCAGGAGCTCTTCCAGGGCTGGGAAGAGCCACCAAACAAGGGAGGCTATCTCCTTGCCACCACGCTGCTGATCCGGGGGGCACACAGGACATTCAGGCTTAGGGAGGGAAAGGAGTGAATAGAAAACAGGAGAAAAGAATGAGCATAGGGGTGGAAGGAGGAAAGCCATTTGGGCCTGGCAGGCTATACAGCTGCCTAGACCAAAGTCTCTACCCAACATCCCTTCTCACAGTGCAGAAAGCAGAGGTTGGAAAGCTTTGTTAAACACTGATGAGCAGTGCCCAACACAAGAATTCTCTGCTTCAGAAGATAGTGCCCAGTGTTGGGAGAGCAGTGCTGAGCCCCAGCCCGTGCTCTGGGGGCATTCTGGGTAGCAGAGGGGCTGGTGTGTGGCAGTAAGCAGGATCTGGGCAGGGTACACACCATGGGCATTTTAGAGGGCCATGGCCATTACCAGGAGGGAGCTAATGTTGCACCTGGTCAAAGAATGAGCCAAAATGAAACTGTGGCATGGCCATAGTTTCTCCATTTTCTGGAGTGGCCATGTTCCCTATGATGAGAGTGGGTGAAGGGAAGGCCAGCCTGCACTTCCCAAAAAGTGTTATATTGTGTGTCATTAGCAGGCTAGGCAGCAAGGCTAAGGATTAGTCCTTTGAAGTTCTCAGTCCTCTCCCACTCTGCTGTCTTGTGCTTGGGGCTGTTTGAGGCCAAGCAGTGTCTCTGTACTTGCAAGGAGCTGTCAGGCTGTCAGGAGCAGTTAGAACTGACAGATACTGCTTGATTTTACATTACAACCCATTTTTTCCCTCCACGCCGACTGTACATGTCTCTTCATGCCCAGGCTGTGTCATTTCCGTTTGTTTCCACTTCTTACATCTCTCTTTGGCTGGGCTCTCTTCCTCCCTGCCTGCAGAGCCCACGTGAGCTTTGGGCTGTGCCTGGAGCTGTGCACACTCCCAGTGCTGGGACTCTGAGCTCGCTCCTCACCGGGCGGGCACAGGGCAGGGGATGGCACAGCCTGGCTTGGGTGGCATCAGGCCAAGAAAACAGCTTGCCACTGCTGCCATGGTAGGTGTGGTATGATTAACAGCAAAGGTCTAAGAAAAAATGAGTTATCACCCGTTCAGGCCCAGCAATTTGGTCTTTCATAATAAAAAAAAAAAAAAATTAAAATCCCTTTGTGCTCCATTGTTGCATCCTAAAGGCCACTAAATGTCTCTGTGCTGAGCTAGATAATCTTTAAGGTCCTTTCCAACCCAAACCATTCTAGGATTCAACATAGCCCTGTCATCAATGTGAATCTAAACCCCCCTGTGCTCACAAGCTTTGTGCGCAGACAGCAGGGATGTCCTGAGGTGCCATCAGGCACAAGAAGCCCAAGGGGGAGATTGATGCTCAGCTTAAATCCTCTGAGTCCCAGTCGAGATCCTTTAAGTATCTGGCCACTCTTTCTCTCCTGATCTGGAAAAGCAGCAAAGCATCTTGTCCAGAGTTAAACACACCAGTAGTTCTGCTTTGATTGGCAAAGCCTGTGACCACCAGATGAATTCATTTTAAGGTGTCCCAATTTAAGAAGATAAAAATAAAACTTATTCCATTTAAATAATTTGGCAATTCATTTAAATTTTCCAGGAGTAAAGGCCAAGCTGTACAGCTTGTGTTAAAAGAAAGAGCTGTAAAAGTACAAGGATTTTTTTCCTTCAGGAAAAAAAACCCACCATTTTCAGATTGCCATGACAAGTTTTTATGTATTTATCTTTTCCTTCCCCATTGAGGTGTTGGAGATAACTAATAAGCTGGTGAGGCTGATTATAATAGATCCAAAAATAAGACTCAGAGAGATTCCCCGCAGCCCGTATCCGACAGGTCTTGTCACTTGGATGCGTTTGTGAAAAGCTGGTTTGTCTCTCAGATGACAGATGCTTTGATGAGCTAATCATCTCATTTCCGTGAACTGCACATCTGTAAAAACAAAAGGGAATGAGACTCGAACAAGTGACTAAGCCCTGTTCTTGTTTGCATTGTTTCATTGCTGTTATTGGAGTGGAGCTGCCGTGCCCCACGCCAGCTGACAGGTGATGTGACACGAGCTATTTTGAGCAGATTACTCCTCTTTAGGGTTCTGCTCACCACAAAGCCCACAAGTGGTTTTTTTGCCCACACCCTGGTGGTCTCTGACACCCCAGGAGCAACCAGCCTTGGCTCAGCCAACCTCTCATCTCATGGATGTGTAACTCCAGCTTAGGAGGTAGATGAAAAGGGCAATGCTGAGGAGGTGACAGCGATGCAGAGGTTCCTGGGGGTGACAGATGCTCTTCTCCATTTCTCCATTTCCTGGGGGTAGGAAATGCTCTTCTCCAGTGGCCAGTGTTCATCCCCACTGCTGGGTCTCCCCAAAGGCCACAAGCAGCAAGAGGCTCTTCCTTGTGCTTGACATGTGTGGAGCAAGTGCTGGCCAGGGGACAGGGGTCAAGACCCTGCCACAACTTTTCTGCCAGGGCCAATTTTGTGAGGTCACCTGCTTCAGGAGGCAGTAGCTCTCTCATCAACGTTACCTTGGGCAGAAGCTGGATGCTAAACAGGTGGTTTCCTGCCTTTGTTATTGCCAAGCCATCATTTCCCATTATTTTTTCAGTGTTTGTGCTCAGCGGCCAGCGAGGTACAACGATGAACAACCTCTCTGAGGCTTTCTATACATTTTCTGTGCTTTTTCTCTACATTGTGACCCCTTTCAGCTGAAGCACCAAGGGTTCTGAGTTCCCACAGACTGCAGAGGAACTAGGGGCAGTTCAGTGGCTCAGTCCTGATGGTGAAAGTCCTCATATCCATCCTGTGCATCAAACCCTCCAGCCTATGAATCCATTCTGGAGAAGGCTCCAACAAAAAAAATTTACTGTGTGGTATCTAATTTACCTTTGCTGTCCATCTCTAATGAATTTAGATGAAATTTGCTGTAGGTATCTTGCCAGTCATGTTCTCTTGTTTCAGGGTTTTCTGGATTAATTTTATAGCAAAATAAATTGTAACTATGTCAATCCACCAGTATGATTATCTGAACCAGGAAGTTTGTTTTCTCTTTAGTTTTTTCGTGCAATATAGCTGTGATGAAGGAGGAGCAGATAAAGATCCTTGAGGGAGGAACATGCCCAGCTACTGAGGCTGCAAATCCTCAGAAGTTTGTTTCCTTTTTTCAGTTCAAATATGAATTTATGAGAAGTACACATTGTATGTCCCCCGCCTCTGCCTGTCCAGAGCCATTTATTTCAAAGCAAGAAGGTTTTTTCACTCTGAAATGGAAGTTTAAAAGGAAATTATCAGGTACTTTCTAAACCAGTTTTGCATCTTTGTTGCTGCTTTATCTGTAGTAATTTGAAATGCTGGGGGTGGAATGCTTTTTGATGGAATGCCAGCAGAAAAGTAAAACCCAGCTTTAACCCTTGGGGTCTTCTTGTCATAGCTTTGTACCTCAGGATCATGTTCTGTGGACTGTAAAAGTTCCTTGCCCTTCTCTGGCAGATGTGAGGGAATTCAGGGTGTGTGTGTGTCTTTGCCTGACAGTGGACACAGAGCTCTGAGGGTGTTTTTGCAGGGCCAGGGTGGTGTGAAGAGGGCTGGCAGAGCT
This sequence comes from Geospiza fortis, assembly GCF_000277835.1. NCBI lineage: Eukaryota > Metazoa > Chordata > Aves > Passeriformes > Thraupidae > Geospiza > Geospiza fortis. Next base: position 2,404,063 of record NW_005054339.1, on the reverse strand, counting down.
GATGGGGTGCAGTGTGTGGGTCTGTGGCTGTTCTCTCCCTGCTCTGTCTTTGCTGGTGTTTTGGGCTGTGTTTTCCTTTGGTGGGGGTTGCAGAGGAGCAAGAGGAGCTCATGCTGTGCTTACTGAGGTGTGTCCAGGCTGAAAATCCAGCACTTATGCATTAGGCAAGGTTCCTGGAATGGGGTGCTGGTACAGGACTATCCCAATCCACAAAAATGAGTGGCACAGTGAGCAACCAGCCTTGGTGAGTCTCCTCCCTCCATGTCCATGGATCAGCCCTGGAACAGGGCTCAGTGGTGGCTCTTTCTAAGCAGGTGGTTCCTGTTTATTTGTTTGTTTGTGTGGGGGTTGTTTGTTTTTGTTGTAGTCATTTTGGGGTTTTTGCTGTTGTTGTTTTTTTCTTTTTTTTCATTTTTTCTTCTTTTGTCTCAGTTGAATATATCAACATCAGAGCACTGTGGGCAAATGCTACTGCCAAGCAAGAGTTAAAGCATGGCCATTCCCCTTTTCCATTTCCTTACTGACAGCTTCAGACCTCAGCATCTATCAAAATAGATGCTGGACCCAAAAGCTAACAAAGGTGGAAATGATCTCTGCAGGGCAGGCTGCTGTTTCCTGTGATCTGGTCTCAGGCCAAGCAGATTCAGCTCCAGCTTCAGCCTCTGCTTGTGCTGGAGATGTTTGCAAAGAGCTGTACCCAAGGCTGGAGCAGCCCAGGGAACTGCCTGTGCAACATGAAAACAAAACAGAGCCAGGAAAGAGCAGATGTCCTGCCTAGAAGTGTGGGTTTGGACTGAATATGCATAAAAGGATGTTATGGTTGTGACTATGTAAGGGTCACCCATCCCTTGGGAACCAGCTTTAGCTACAGAGCAGTATGGTAGGGAGATAAGTCTGGAGGGACAAGAGTGTGCTGGACCTATATCTGAGCTGCAGAAATGCAGGAAGGGCAGCTGCTTCTGGTCCCTGAGGTGTGTGATGGGAGAATTCCTGCCCCTGGAACCCCATTTAAGGACACAGGAAAACCAAAAACGTTGGGAAACAGGCTGTGAATGAAAAGGGTGTGCGATCGCATCAGGCACTTTGAGGCTTGTGGAGGGAGCTTACCTAAGTCAATTAGCAATACTCATGTGCCCTGGTATGCAGGAACCCAGCCAGCAGCACTGAGGCTTTTAAAGCCAAATCTGATACAGTTTTGGGCACTCCTGGAAACAGGAAGGTGTGAAGGTCTCCTTTGAAAGTGCTTCACGCTGCTTAACTCAGTTTTTACAGGGCTGCCAACGCACGTAGCTCCACCAGTAGAAAAGGAGGAGAGGTTACACGGGTCATAAGAATGGTGTACAGACATCCAGTAAATTTTAAATCAGGCTCATCTTGACTTATTTAAAGTTGATCAAGAAAAGGCTGGTGTTGAACCACAGTAAACCACTCTCAAAGAAAGGGAGCAATACAGATTAATCAAGTAGGTAATTAGCTGGATCTAGAACACCCAGGTTGCATCTTTGCCTGTCCAGTTTTCTGTTAGGTTTCCTTTTGCATTTCAGACTCTCTCTATTATTTCCTCTGTGCCTGTGAAGTCATTTTAGATACCTGTTCTTTAGTGGTTTGGATTTTTTCTGTGGACATTTTGTGCAAAAATCATTTAGCCCCGTATCCCCTGAAGCTTGTGCTAAAATCCTTCTCCATGCTCACTCCTCACAGCTCCGTACCATGGTGCATTCTCTGCTTGGGAATACTGGGGGTTAGAAATTCAAGCTCTGTGCACAGAGGTTTTGCACTGAGAAGAGAAGCAGAGTGTTCTCAATGTCCAGAGCACCTGAAGGGCAGGTGTAAGTCACTGGTGTCATTGCACCTGCAAAGGGCTTGGTATTGACAGAATTTTACTTATGGCTCTTGCCCTAGTGCAGTTAAGATCTCCTTGAGTTTGAAAAGTGCTTTGAGATCTTAAGATGGATTGGTCCTTCTAGAAAGACAAAGCATTGCTATATTCACCTCCTTTTTCAAACCTTTTATTATAATTGCTCTCTGTGAGCACCAAATTCACGGAAAAAAAAAATGTATAAAGCATTAAAAAGTCATTGCTGTCTGTCTCCTTTCCCCCACAGATTGCTGAAGTTTCTCAATTTTGTACTCAGTTTCCATCACTTGGGAGACACATACATCAAGCCAATAGGATCCATAAATATTCTTAATCCCACTTTGCTGGCAATTTTTTCTTGCTTTAATCTAATGCAAATGGGATCCCAATTCATGTGAGAAGCCACACTTCTGCCTGCCTGCCTTGGCAGCAATGCCCCCCCAGCCCCAAATGAATCACACTTATTTCATGTTTACATGATCTCTAGACTTCAAAACCCTTCAAGGGCACCCCTAAATACACCCTCAGTTTGTACCAGTTTGCAGGCACTGGAGGAAATACTGGAGGCTGTTCAGCACAACAGCCTCAAGGCAGGGACTGGGATGGGCTGGAGACTCATCTGGCAGTGCCAAAAAAAGGAAAAGCTGAGTTTTGGGAGGGTTTCTCAAGTGCTCCCCAGCACAGTGGGCGTGGGGGGCTGGCAGTGTTGTGAGGGTTGAAGCAAGTGGGATCAGCCAGAATTGGGCTGCAGCTCCCAGCTCTGAGCAGGGCTGTTGCCTCACCAAGGTGTGTTCTGTGCGTGGCAGAACATGCCACCCTCATTAAGCTCCCCAACGTCACGCAGATCTGGAGCTGCTGATTTGCTTCTGGGACCACTGCCATGCCTCGGGGTGCCTGACGGGAGGATTATTTTTGTTCTTTGCAGAAGACACTGTTTTCCAAATGGATCATAAAAAGAAAAATGTGCTCGTAGGTGTTGAAAGAGCAAATGCTTTTGCATTTGACTGCACTGTGCTTTTTCTGGTTTCTCTGCTCCTTGGAAGCAAACGAGGGCTTTCATCAGGATTTTAAACTCTGGGTCCTTGTGGACTGGCTTTGTCCACATAACTGCAGTGAGGATGTGATTTTGAAAGGAAGGCAATTGAAGCAGTTTACCAGACCTTCTCAGGCACCCTCTGCTCCCTCAGCCAAGCTTTGCCTTTTACATTTTTCTGGGTGTTTTTGGTTTTGGTTGGGAGGCATTCATGGTCTCACACCCCTCAGGGGGTTTCTAGAGCTTCAGGACAGCAGCTGTGCCTGGTTTGAAGCTCATTTCACCATTCTCAAGGAAATGCTGGTGACCCACTCTGCAGTGCTCTGGGGCAGCCTGACATGCCATGTCCTGCCCATGGGGCTCTCATTACCTGCTCTTTCTCTGCTCTGTGCTACCAGAGACCCTCCTGGACCCATCTGTGCCTGTCCTGGAGGTTGCTCCTCGTGCATGTTTTTTTCCATGCCTTTGACTGTTACCTTGGGTTTCTCCAAGTCCTTCCCATGAAGTCCTTGGCACCTCCTTATACACTGATTTTGGAGGATTGTGGCCCTTGTTTTCTGCACTGTACTGTTTGGATCCATTTGGAGATTTCTTTGTTAGCAGCTCCCTGTGGCTGGCCTGCTCTCCTACACCAGCAGGTTTCTCCTCAGCCTCCAAATGTGCTGGTGTGTCGTGAGATCCTTCCCCTGACTCATCCCTCTGATCCTTTCAGCTGCCCACTCCAAAAGCACATTGTGGGCTGGGATGAGGAGCTCACCCGGTCATGAGCTGTGCTGGTGCCTTCATCCAAGCCTCTCTGGAGCTTCTGGAAAGGAGATGGTGGAGACTGGGACACGAGTTTGTGTCTTGTCTGGGTGCTCAGGAAAAGTCCTGAATTTGCTGAAGGAGAGAGGGCTTTACCTTCACCTGCTGGAAGGCAGGTTTAGCTGGGAGTGTCTGGGGAAAGGCTGGGTCTGATGGTCAGGCACCATTCTCTGCTGCTGGTGTTTTGGGTATGGTGATATCTCCTCTTTCCTTCAGTGCTTTCAAAAAGCTCCTTTTTGTGAAGTCAACAAAAACAATTTCTCACTGCATTTTTCACACAGTGGAGGAGAAGGAGCTGGTGGGGCTGAGTCTGGGGGTGGCCCTCCCATCACAAGCTGGGTCCTCACCAGGCACTCTGGAGGCTGAGCTGGCACTCAGTGAATGGCCAGAAAGAAATCAACAGTATCCACAGCCTTTGCCACTGGATATGCAGGGTTATCAAATATTTCCTGCTGTTAAAACCCCATAGAAATGGAAACAGCAGCTTCAGGGAATTTTTTCTTTCTGTCATTTCATTCGCCAACCATCTGAGCTCTGGTTGCAGGGTCTGTCTCTGGAGAACCTTCCTGGGTGGGTGGATATTGTCTCTTTTCCCTGTGAACTCTTCATGGCACCTTAGATCTCCTGACTTAAATTTTTGGTGCAATTAAGGAAAGCAGTATCATCAAACTGCCTGTGCAGGAAAGTGATGATCAGTGACAGCCTGAATGTGTCACATCAGCAAACTCCTGTGAGGCACTCCCTACCTCCACAGAAGTTATTTGCAGATAGTTTTAGTTACTCTTTGGCTTGCCCAAAGGGAAAAGAGTTGTTCAAAAATTAAAGGGGTCAGTGGAGCCTGCAGAGATTGCCTCAGATTTCTGTGTGGTCTTGGGAAGTCCTGCTTTCCCAGCCTGTGAAAAGGAGGATGTTCTTACCTGATGGAGGTGGGAAATGTGGCGAGATGAGCAGCACAAGTGTGGCAGAGAGAAAGGCAAAGAGGCCCAGTGCTCTGCAGGGAACCCAACCCACTGGGGCAGAGACTGAGCAGAGGGCAAGACACAGCTGAGGGGCTCCTTGCTCCAAAACAGAGTCAAAGGGGAGTGCACCAAGCAGGCAGCCATCACCAGGAGACAACACAGTGCCTGCATGGGGCATGTGTCTCTGGGAGACATGAGTGACAATGAGCCTTGCAGAGAATTGTTATTACTGGTGCCTGTGTTTGTGTGTCTGTTTATTTTATTTAGCCTTCAAACAATGTATTTGATTTTTTTTTTCATTTTAAATACTTGTTGAGCCCAGCTTCAAAGTGACCTCCTGAGGTAATGGTTCAGATAATTCCTGGCAGAGAACAACTTTTGAATAAAAGCTGGACCCCCACAATGAGGCCTCAAAATATAAAGCCATCACTTCATTTTCCCCAGGTACCTGAGTGCCTGGAATACATCCTCCTTATACTCCTTTGTTTGAACCTAGAATGGGTGACAGTGTTATTAATTAAAACTGTGGCATGCACAAGCTTTGGAAAGGGAACAAGAAATGCAAAAGCAGTGATTTCCTCCTCCTCCTCTCCCTCCCCTGCAACTTATTCTATTCTTGGATTTCCATGTGATATCTTGTCCTGCAAATAAAAAACCCAACCCACGTCCTCCATCCAGACTTTGAGGAGGAGCTTGGAACACCTTTTCTTTGAATTGTTGCTTTATTTCCTGGTATGAAGGCAGCAGCAGGGACCCACCCACCCGTTCCTTGGATCAGGGGTATTGGCACCATGCAACTGGAACACAAAAAGACAAGTAGGCAGTCAATCCCTGCTCTGGGGATATGAGAGAAGGTCACTTCTCTCTGCTTGGGTTTACAGCCTTTTTCTTTGGGTTTACAGCCTTTTTTGAGTCAATGGTGGCCACTTATGTTGCCTCCACGTAGGTCAGGCTCCTGAAGTGGAAGGATGTAGAGGAAGTTACAGGTAAAATCAAGGATCCGCTGCAGTCATCTCCTCTACACCACAGCTCAGGGCCCATTGTCCAGTCTGGCATTCTCCAATGCTCTGCATCCCACAGAAAACCTTTTTTGTAACCTTCTTGCTGCTGCTCCCCACTGCTAAAGAAAACTCTCATTTACTGGCCTGGGTGCTGCAAGGAAAAGTTCATTGTCAGTAGGGATGTTATTTAAAAAAAAATTAATGCATTAAAAATGTTTCCTTCCACTACAATAATGATAATCTTAATTTTTGAGCTTCCTGCAGTGGAACATTCTCTTAATTGAATTCCTAATACATTGAACATCTCTAAAAAGCATGAACGGCAATTTCATCTTGCTGGCTGCATTTTCCTAAGGGAGGCTCTTTGGGGACTGTTCACAACACAGAGACCTTTTTTCCTCTCAGGCCAAGGTTTTACCTGCAGCCTTTGCTCACCAGTCAGCACCAGCCCCTGTTCTCAGTGTGGTGGGTCCTTTGAGCTCCTGTGTCTGTCCCAGGGTACAGATACAGCTCTGCAAGAACTACAGCACCACTGGGCTGCCTCTCCAGCAGGTCCAGCAAATCTTCTCCTGCTCACACAAGCACAAACCCTGCCTAGGACTTGCTTGCACCAGATGATTTTTGCACCATTCCCTTCCCAGGCGTGTCCTGATGCTGGCAGAACTCCTGATGGGGGGCCTGCTCCACCATGCTCTCATCCCAAAGTGCATCCAGAGAGATCTCTGGTCCTTTTAGGTGCTTAGGAGCTTTGCAGAGTTAGTAAAAGTGCCTTTGGTGGTGTTACAGTTGCCTTGTCTCATTGGAAATGAGATCAATGGAAAAGAGAGGGGAAAGCAAAGAGAGAATGGGGATGCGCAGAACTCCCCAAGAGATTGTGTGCCATGCTGGGTCATTTCCTCTGGCAGAGGTTTCTTCCATGATTACTTGGTAATTGTACTTTGTATCTGTCATGTTGTGACTCTATGGATGAAGCATTTTCATTTGAAAAGTTATTCCTTAGATTTGGCAGAATTGGCACTTTGCGGGGGAGGGGAAACCAGAGAAAGTACTGGTAAATAATCTCTTCATGGGAGGTCTGAATTCTTCCCTCTCCTCTGAAGGTCAGAGTCTGTCCCCAGCTCAGCTGCAGCACAGCTCCAGCAGAACACCTCTCCCTTGGTATCCAGCTTCATTGTGGCTCCTGTTATCTCCTCCTCTCCAGGACAATTGTCCTGCCCTGGGCTGCTCATGAGGGCAGGGAGCCCCACAAGCAAACCTCTTGGGCATGGGAGAGTCCTGGTGGAAAGCTCTGTGTGTGCAGTGGGAAGATGCCTACTTCAAAATCACTCTGCAATCTTCCCCTGGGATCCCTTGAAGTGTGGCAGCAGGCAGGTCAGTCCTCTTGGGTAACAGAGAACAGTTTTTTACCCCTAAAAATGATTGAGTGCAGCTGTTTAGAAATAAAGCACTGATTATCTATATTTCACACCAGGTCTGTGGGCCTAAGTGTGTGCAAAAACACCTTGAACTCCCAGGGCTCAACACATCTGCCATTAGAATAAGTGGTACCAGGGACTGACTGGACTGCTTCACTCTTCAGTGGTGATTTTGCAGAAAATGCACTGTACTGAAGATGATTTTCCATTTGGAATAGCACAGGAATGCTCTCCTAAACCACTGAACACACCTGGTATTTTTAACTTAAAATGTCTGCTCAAAATACAAGGAAGAGTGCAGGTAATTAAGCCCCTGATCACTTAAAATTAGAGCATGTGGCTCAGAGAACACAGCCCAAATCAATGAGAGCACAGCACTTTGCTAAAGGCGTCTCTAAAAACAGGTGCTGTGGAGTAAAGAAAGGTCTAGAGACTTTTCAGCTCCCATCTACAGAACAAAACTATGCTCTTTTGTGGTAATTTAAATTTTTTTTTGCTAGTGACTTTGATTTGCTGTGTAGAAGAAACAAGAGGTAACAAACACCAAATTGTCTACAGCTCCAGTGTTGTATTTTCCAGCTGCCTCCTTTTTCCCTGGTCACAAGTATGGAGTGCAAGACACATTTTACTCAATGCCAGAGCAGACCAAAAGCTCTCAGTATGTTTTATATTTCTTCAGTTAGTAACTTAAATTAAAAAATGTACAGAGAGATGGTGACTGCAGCTCAGCCATGTCCCTCTGACAGTGGTCTGTAGGAAAAGCTAAACAACCTGTTATGGGTGTCAGAGGAATAAATCTCTTATCTCAAAGGGCTGATTCATAAAGGATTGATGATTCAAGCTCTGCTCTCAGACAGATCATTTTTGCTACAAAATGTAAATGTTTTATCAGCATCAAAACATCCCATGGACTTACTGAACCTACAAGAAGCCCCAGGTTATCAGCCCAAGCTTCTCAGATTAAAGGCAAAGCCCATAACGGGTTTCAGTGTCACAGGCTGGGGTCCTGCATTAAAAAAAAAAAAACAAAAAACAAGTCCACAGTTGAGAATTTTCAGGAGTGATCAAACCCCCTGACACCAGAGAAAGAGACTGACATGACTCTCTGGCTCAGACTCTAAGTAGTCAAGGTCCAATTATTAATAGAGAAGGTGAGCAACAGATTCCAAATTCTCCAGTCAGGCTGCCTCCTGACATTTTCTGTCTGTAAAAATAAGTAGCCTTTCTCTATTTCTAACAAAAATCTCTTCCTGGCTCTCCTTGACGGTTTCCTCTCCTGTCTCCACCTCCAGAGATGTCTGAACAGTATAATTTCCTTTTATTTTTAGCCATCTTTCATAATTGAAAGTATCTCTGTGTCAAATAGAAAACGTTCCCATGAATTCCTCAGAAGGCACTTAGAGCAAGCAATTGATGGGAATGAAATATTTAATGGGGTTTTGTACCTGTGAACTTGGTGACACCAGTGCATCTCAGCAGCAGAATTTTCATGACATCAGCATGGGTGGGCATGAGGCTTTCACCTCCCCAGCTTCTCTTTTGGGGTCAGTCCTGGGTCTGGCCTGAGGGGTCTGTGAGTCAGTGGCAGGTGAGCTTTGGGAAGCAGTGGCTGCTCCTGACCCCAGAGCTTCCAGTTCTTCCCACTGAGGACCCAAAACTGCTGCCTGGGGCAAAGCTGATGTTTCTCACTTATCAGAGCACAGGGGATGACTGCAACTCTCTCCAGGGATGCAGCCACATCCACAGGCAGTAATTCATCTCATCTCAGCTAAGAACCACTTGGAATCAGATGCAGAGTCCAACCAGCTCCTTTTCTTCTCTTGCAAAGTAGCCAGAGCAGATGTCTCTGGAAAAAGATGACACAGGAACTCCTTCAGGTCTCCTGCATACATGTTGCCCACGCACAAGTTTCCACTCAGGATCTTCCTGAGGCACCATTTTTGCCTTTGTATTTGATAGCCTTTGAAGGATTTTTCGTCCCTGGATTAGCTCATTTTTTCTCAGGCCTGTTCTGTGCTCCCATTTTGATGCTCAGGGAAACAGACCCTGCTCCTGCTCATCCCCAGCAGCTCAGCTGGATTTTGCCTCGACCTGAGGAGCTGCAGCAAGAGCAGTTCAAAGACAGTGGAGGAGCAGAAACAGCCCCTCCATGGCCCACAGCGAGGCAGGAGTTGATTCAGTTTAATGAAGCTACTAAAACTGACCCTGAGGATCCAAGGTTTTAATTGCACCCGCTTCACAAATCAAGCTCTCTCTAATCAAACTCTCTTGTTGTGACTCACCCCTAGCCCAGAGCCAACTGCTGTGGAGACAGAGGAGACAAACCTCAGTTCTCTCTGCCCTTTCCCCCTTCCTAACCAGCCAATAACATCTCCTGTCTATGTGCCCCTTTTTGGCTGCCTCCCCTCACCCCCACATGTCACCTCCCAGGTGGCTCATGCACCTCACAGCACCCTGGCGGAAAAGCTGCAGGGAACTCTGTTTTGTCCTTAGAATTAAGGAGGCTCCTTAATGAGTACATGGACATCAGCCTTGGGGGGTGTCCTGTGTCAGCCCCTCATTGTTTTCTGTTGCTAACTGTGGAGGAGTTTTCACATGCTGAGTCCATTTGGGAACCATAACACCACAGGAATTTGTGAATCATAATGAATCACCTTGCCAGGTACAGGGAGGATTATCCCTGTGTGATCTAATAACTCCCGGACGTTTAATCACCTGGGGCAGGTTCTGAGCACGTTGCATGACAAGAAACAGAGCTGACCTTTTAAGGTGAAGCCACAAGAAGGTGTTTCTCTCACAGGTCTCTCCTCCCCAGGTTTGTTTAGAGCATCCCTGGGAGCAGCAGGAGCTCCTGGCCTGGCGGGAGCAGGAGGGAGCTCCTGCCCCTCGAGTGTTGTCACACCTCAGGAATTTCCCACTGGGATTTCTACAGCGATTTCAACATCAAGGAAAGGAGCTGAGTCTGAATTGTGCTTGGGGCTGTTGTTGCAAGGTGTCCATAGGCACTCAGAAGCCCACATGGTGTCCCAAGAAGCCTGGAAAGGTTCTGCCATCCCAGGGGAGACGTGGCTGGGCCTGACCCGTGGCTGTAACCCAGCCCCACAGTGTGTGTGCAGGGGCAGAGCTGCCAAACCCCTGCCATTTGGGCATCCTTCATTCCCTCCTGCCCCACAACACAACAGAAACACTTTTCCCCTATGAAGAGCTGCCTCTGTCAAGAAAATATGAATTCTGAAGATAATGAAGTGCCTCTTTTCTGTCTGTGGCAGTCCCTTCCCGCTGCCCCCCAGCAGCTCAGGTGGGTGCCACCAGCACAACATTCCCAACACCTCGTGTGCTAAGCTGAGCTTACCCAGCACAGACACATCTGCTGTGTGAGCACAATTGCATTTAATTGCTGAGATAAATTTAAAATAATTGCCTGGGTAACGTTCTCCCTTCCAGGGGTGTTTGTGGATGAGCAGGGCTTTTCTGGGTAGGCCCACGCTCTGCCCAGGCACTGGCAGCAACTTTTCCAGACAGCCAAAGCACAACTCCTGCTCTGGAACGCTTCCCCACGGCCCTTGGATTGGTTTCAAGTGAAAAGCAAACGGCGACATTTGAAATGCTGCCTCCCACACAGTGTCTCTCTTCAGCCTCCGTTGCCACTTGCTGCGGGTTCAGAAGTCTCTGGTGGATCAGTCTGCCCCCGGAAAACTGTGGCTTTGCTAAAATAGAAGCATTTTTGCAGAAGGCAGTGATTTGGATGAATGTTTTGCCAGCACACATCTCAGGGACTTGCAATTTGTTTCAGCATTTTGTGTTTTTATTTTATTTTGGATTTAGTTGTCTTGTAGGCAATACTACCAAAACAGAATATTTTAATGTTTGTAAATAATTTTGGTGGGAGGGACGGGGGGAAAACCATGATTTTCAAATATGCTTTGAAATGCCAAGATTGCCTACCCAGCAGTAGTCCCATTTTTGCTCTCATCTCATGGTATCAGCTCTGGTTACATAGAAGTTAATGCCACTGGGAAAGGACCTGAATGTCTTTCCCAGTAATATGCTTTACTTTCAGGATGGTGAATTATTTAAAATTCTTTCTATGGCTTTAGTTTGTCCCAAGTCCCAATCTCATATTTCGTTAATGTCAGTCTCATAATCGATTATTCCTTTTCTGGTAGCAGCTGGCATCTCCTGTCAAGGACCAAGGAGCAGTTGATACCTTCCTGGGTGGTGATGGAGAGCAGGGCAGATGGAGGCTGCTGTGATGCACCAGCTCAGCCGAAGCTGGGGATGTCCATGACCTTCACAGCCCAGGGTGAGTTGGAGGAGAGCAAAGCCAACAGCTGAGCAGAGGATTACACCAGGCAAGTGAAGCAGACCCTGGGGTTGGTGGATCCTAGAGAGAAAGGATGGGATAAAACAGGAAAAGCCCTTTCAAGACAATGGGAAGCATTTGAATTTGAAATGCCTTGGTAAGTGCTGTTTTCTGGCATCTGGGAAAACTGCTCAGTAGTCATAGCAGGAAGAAAGAGCAAGGAATAGTGTGTCCAGTGGAAATTCCTGCAGCTCTTGGCTCAGCAAAGCAGAATTATTGGAGACTGGAGCCTGCCCAGGGCACTGGAGCTAACATCTCCACCTTTGCAAGAAGTGGGATCTGGGGTGACCACAAGAGGCAAGCTTGGGATGTCATTAAAATGCACCTCCTGCAGCAGCACAGGGCCCAGAACTCCCTGCTGAGCAGTTTCATCATGCTGCAAACTCAGAGGGAAGGTGCCACCTACTAAATCACCCAAATCACTTCCTGCAGCACCTGTTTTTAACTCCCATCTCCTGTCCCAGTGGTGGCTAGACCCATGTGCAAAGTGCTGGGTCTGCAGCACATGTGCTGCCATTGGGATGGATGCAGGAGCAGTAACACAGAGTAACCCCTGTGCCCTCACATGGGCAGAACCAGAGCAAGGCCCTGCTCCATACTGCAATGCACTTCTCCAGCTTTTGGGCTGTGACCCTCTCAGCTGCCTGCTCACAACTCAGCTTTCTCTTTCTCAAGGGCTTCAGGAAGCTGCAGAGGTTCTGAGATTTTTCTTTTCCCCTTTCCTGAAAGTGTAGCTAAAAATAAAGGGAGTGTTGAAAGCAAGCCCAGCCCAGAAAGCAGTGTGTAGGTGTGATGCAAACCAGCACCTGGGGCTGTGAAGCATCCTGGGGGAGCTGGCACCCATCTGGCAGCAATGTTCTCTCTCTCTCCTCACTCTTTCTTTGGCACCTTGGCAAAGAGCACCCAAGATGCTGAACCTTAAGTACTCCTGTTTGAAAATGACCTAAACACATTGTTAATGAGGAGAAGAGAACAAGGAGAGGACAACAGTTTTCATTTGCAAAACTATCTGGGACCCCTGAGCTACTGCTGTGCTCTCTGGTTTTATTTCCTGGCTGAAGGTTTCTAGAGGTGGATGGCAGAAAACAGTGAAGGCAAGTACTGCTCTGAGGTGGTGGATGAGGATATTTCTGAGGTTCTGCCCCTGGCAGGTATAAATAGACCAGCAGACGACATGCAGTGCACAGGGGTGAGTTCTTGGACAGGGTCCAATGGAAAGGAGCTCCTTCAAGTGTCACAAAAGCGTGGAACTTCAGCTTAGAAGCTGTAAGGAAGGCTGCTGTGTCTCCTTAATTACAGGTTTTCCATGGCTGCACAACATGGGCATGGCAGCCTCACAGTGCCCCCTCATTCACACCCTCCCAGCAAGCCTGTGGGCAGGTCTTGGGGTGTGATGGGGACTCTCCCCTGAAAATGGGGGGTTTACAGGGACTTTCTACAGCGAGAAAAGTCATAAAACATGTCCATGACACTACCAGGGAGCCCCAGAGGAGCCATGTCTGCACCCTGCCAGAGCAGAGGGGATTGGGGCAGGGTGACCATTGATGTGTCAGTCCTTAAACAGCCTGAGGACTACAGCTGCCATGGATTAAGGGCTGTGGTAGACAAACACTTGGTGTCATCCCAATGGGGTGGAGATTGGTGTTTGATACAAGGAGAATGTGCCCCTCTTGGGTTCAGTAAATTGCTTGGCAGTACCATGATCTTGGAGCAGCTCTGATCCTCCCTTTGAGCAGCCAGGAGAGGCTGTGTGCAGCCATAGGGATGGGAGAGTTACCCTGGGACACAAAAAGGGCCTGGATTTGGTGGGTAAAGGTAGCACAGGTGGGACAATGCATGTACAATTGAGTGTTAGGAGCTGCATTGGTCTGCAATAACCTACACAGGGGCACCTCTCGGGCACCTCAGCAATCTGAGGCAGAAATTCCCCTCTCCTCTCTGCCTTCTCCATCCCCAACACCATTGGCAGGACTGGACAATGGTAGGAAAGGTAAGCTGAGTCAGAGAGCAGTGAAGGTGGAAGGAGGGCTGTGAAATCCAGGTGGGAACCAAAGGGGCACCTTCTCAGGAAGGGGCTTCCAGGGCCAGTGCAGCTAGGAGTGTCTGTGGACACCAGCCAAAGAAAAGGCCATGAGAGCTGCCAAGACCCTGCATTAACCTGCCCTCCCCTCATCCCCTGCCCTTGCTGATGTAAGTGCAGGGCTGGAAGCAGTTTGTTCCCCACCAGCCCCTTCCTGCTGGTCGGGAGGCAGCGGCGAGGGCAAGAGCTGCTCTCACAGAGGGACCCTGCAAATCCTGGGATGAACGCCCAGCCCCGGAGCTGTTTCCCAGGGGGATCGAGCTGGATTGGATAATTAATCACAGCTTGTCTGGGGGAGGATAAGGAAGTCTGAATAAAGGTGTTAACGGCTCTTAAAGGCTTTCCTGGTTCGCAGAGGGTGCTGCCTCAAACAGATTATCTGGAAATATTATTAGCTGGAGTGGGAAAGGTTTTTTTCCTTCTCTAGGCTCTTTGCAGCAATCCTAAATCTGCTTGAGCTGAGGAGACGGGTTTTATTGTGCAGGGGGAGGTGGGAGAGAGGTGTTGGCTGTCAGTGGGTCAGCAATTAATTGGTTTATTCCTTTCTCACGGTTATTTTCCACCCAAGATCAGCTAAAGCCCCTGGTGCCCACTTTGTCCCAGCTCAGGAAACAAGAACCTCAGGGATTTGCACTGGGGGGACCCCAGGCCACGAGATTG
>NW_005054339.1:2357883-2389880 GCF_000277835.1 Geospiza fortis | reverse complement strand
GGAGGATGTGATTAGTGTTTGCTGCCGTGGGATGTCAGCTGGGGGATGAGAGCTGTGTGCCAAGAGGAGGAAAGAGCTGCCACAGGCTGACGGTGACTGAAAGCAGAGACCTGCCCTTTTTGCTCCAAAGCAAACTTCCCTTCAGATGTCTCTGTGGCCCATTAGTTCAGACAAATGCTCTTGTTCAGCCCTGTGCTGCCTTCTGTCCTGGCAGAAGTGACCCTCGGTGAGGGTGGGCTCTCCTCCATCTGCTGCTGCCATCTGGGAAATCATTTCTGATTAATCCAGCTTCATTGAAATGACATTCCTGTGTACCTGTGGCTTTGTTACAATTCTAGAGCCTACCCAGGTCAGAAGCAGAGGGTGCATGAAAGCAGAAGCCTCGTGCCCTGCCAGCTCAGCCCAGCCTTTGCCACCAGCTGTGCTGCAGTGGGTGGTGGGGCTGTGCAGGCACAGCTGTGCCAGGCAGTGGGGCTTGCTGTGAGCACCTAATGGCTCTGATGGTGCACCTTGAGCTGACAAACCACCCTTCAGGCCACAGCAGGGATAGAGAAAGAGCATGGTCTGAAGGATTTCAACAGTTGTAGCTTGGCATCATTCTGGCTCAGAGAGAAAAGCAGAAATTTTGAGTTCTAGAAAGGTGATGGAGTGGGAACTGTGGAACTGCTGGTGCAGGGCAATCCCCTCTCTGAGCCTTCCTGGCCTCCACAAGGCCTGCTGGGCAAGTGGGAGAACACCTCCATGGAGAAATTAATTTGAAATCACATTGTCCACAGGGAACACTCCCTGTTGCAGTGCTGCTGCTTCTCTTCCTATTTATTTAATAGGAATTAGGCACTCTCAGCAAAGTCTCATGGGCTGCTTTCTTCATGGCTGCACTGATTTCCAAAAAGTAAGCTAGCCCCAAGGACAGCCTAATGGAAGCAGCAGATTTCCAGGCCTCTCTTTTTCCTTTACAGAAAGCTGTCCCTTTCTCACATGAAACACAGCGAGCCCAAACCCTGTTCTCCATGGGGATCAACCTGCAGGGATGATGAGAGAAACACAGTGAGTGCCCAGCTCTGCAGAGCTCAGCTGCAGAAGGATTCACCAAAGCCCTTCAAGCCAGCCCATTCTTCTTCCCTCAGGGCTGGAAATAACACAGGTGAGGAGAATCCAGGACAGAGAACTGAATAAGCCTCAGTGCAGCACTGCTGGCTCCACAAGCACTTCTCCAGCTGCTGGGAGGCTGCAGCAGCACTCCCTGGAGTGACACAGGCACAGGTGGTGCTGGCATGTGTCTGGAAACAGCCCAACAGTGACAGGAGGCTGAAATTTCTGGTTGTTTGGGCCCTTCCCCTCTGCCATGGGACCTCTCACCAAGCCCTGTGGTTTCCAGACAGCCCAGTGTGTGCCCCTGTGGGCCAGGGGCTCTGGGCTCTGTGATTTGAAGGCAGTGTTGGCAGAGCAGGGAGATAATCTGTTTCCTGACTTAAAATTGCTTTTTCCTCCCAGATCATCCTTCAGGATTCCCAAAGGTGTCAGGAGCAGAGGGGGATTTGGCAGGCCAGCCTGCCAGGCAGTGCTGGGATGGAGGGGAAGGGAGCAGGCACTGCCTGGGTGGGCACTGGAGACAGCTCATTAACCATGGGAAGGGAATGTTGGCCAAGGGCTCCAGGGAGCCCTGAAAGCAGCACATGTTTTTGAGTAGCTCCTATGGGCTCACACTGAACCCAAGAGCTGTGCAAGATTTATCTCCAAGGGCTCCTGGAGAGCGTGGAGCAGGCAGGGGCCAGGAGAGGAACAGGCTCTCTGGTGTTGGACTGGTTACTGTGTAACTCACAAGCAAAGGGCCAGTGTTTCGGGTCTGCAATGCAAGCTCTGAACTAAGCCAAGCTCTTGCATGTTCGGGCATTCCTTTCCTTCTTGTAGGATGTTTCTGGTATCACATTTCTCGTGGAATTCAGACACATGGTCAGGAGGGGGGCACACTGAACCTGACAGTGCTTGATAAGGCAGATTGATGCTCCAGGAGGAGTAACTGGACAAGGGGCTTGTCACAGGCATCTCCACCCATATTCCCCTGTGCCCTTCACTACCCTTCAGCCTTTACCTCTGCAAAGCAAGCTGGATTGTAGCCCCTGGAGCTGTATGCATGGGGCTGCTACTCTTGTGCTGCCCACTGCAGAGATAGATATGCATAATGTCTGTGATGGAGAAGAGACCAGCCACTTGCTCTTGCCTTGAAAAGCCTCCTGTTGCCAGGCAAGGACCAAGGCTCACACCCCAGCTTGTGTGTCATCAGGAACCTCTCCTGCTGTTAAAATTGTGTTGTCTCTCTTAGTCAGAAAAGGCTTTTTTTTCCCACACTGGAAAATGAATTCAGCACCGCTGGCAAAGCTGGGGGCTGGGAAGTTTTAATTACTGTTTGTACAGTGCTCTGGGGTGAATGGTGCTGGAGGCCTGGGAAGGGTTATATTATATAGTAGCACTTTATTTTATTTTATTTGTGAGTTCTGTGGGCTCATGAGCAGCTCCTTCCTGATGGCCCTGCAATGGGGCTTCCTATCACAAGCAGTACAAATGCCCTTCTCCTGTCAGTTACTGCTGCTGAGCATCACTGCAGAGTGAAAGGGGAGCCTAGAAAGTCCAGTGTCCACCTACAGCCAAAATAGACTCAACCAGAGCATGCCTGTAAATACCCACCTGCTATGCAGGGAAGAACAGCCCTAAAGCTCTCTTCTCACAAGGCTTTTCCCATGAAAACATCTCTTCCTCAGGCAATTCAGCCACATTCTGCATTAACCTTCCTGCCCCTTCCTTGTTCAGAACAACACCTTCTTAATTATAATCCATCAAATTCCTCTCCCCTCTACCTGGAAAAAATGGGATTTGGGGACAAGGAACAAATAGGATGTCATAAGTTTATTTTCATGGGAAAGGAAATCAATCCAGCACCCTGCTGGGAGCCCTGCTTTGCCTAAAGCCTGGCAAGATGCAGTAAGAAGTTAAGGCTCTTAGCAGGCAGGCACTACAAGAGCTCCATTAAGCACAGCTCAGGTCTTTGTGGTCAATGTTCCTGCTGCACCCAGTGCTCCCTACTTGGCACAATGGGGCAATTGTGGCAGCACCCTCTGCTCAGGGAACAAGCTGCCCAGCAGCCCCTCACAGCCCAGAGCCAGTGCTTTGGGACATGATTTGCAGAGGGATATGAGTGCTTTGATAGTGGCAAAGTCCTGGGAAAAGGACACATTAGTTATCAATTAGTGCATGCCTGCATGTGTTCAGCTGCAGGCGTGTGATGGTGTCTAGGCTTGTGATGCCACCCACGTGAAAATCACTGAGAGAATATGATCACTTTGATCTAACATTTTCTAGGGTTCCCCCCCACCCCCCCACTAGTGTTTAGGTGGCACACTTGGTTTTCTGACAGAGACTTCCGAAATATTCCATTGATTACTTCAAAGGGCAAAACTGGAGTTACTTAAAACTTGCCTAAGCTTACCAAATGCAAACTCCTCTCCAAAAGACGTGCTTTCCCTCTCTAGCCATCTGCCACCTGGTGGCTCCTCCTGAATGGTGGCTGCTGGGATGGTGGGCAACCCCTCGCTGCCTGTGCCAGGCACAGTGGGCAGGACAGACAGCCCAGGGAGACCCCAGGGTGAGGGCACAGCCCAGGGGTGACAGCACTGCAGTCAGCGCCCAGTGGGTGACATCTCAGCACTGCTCCCGATGTTTTCCTCACAATACAGGACAGACAGAAGGCAGGAAGAAATTTAGCTGAGCCTCTGTGCCCCTGGTGCTGCTGCTCAGGAGGGTTTCATTTACTGCCAGGTCCTGCATGGCTTCTGCCAGGTGCCTGCTGTGGTTGTAGCTCTCATGGCCCTGTCACTGAAATCAGGCAAGGAACACATTCACCAGTGCTCCCAGCAGCACCAGAGTGTGCCAGGGTGTGAGGGAGCCAGGGAAGGACAGGAGGGGACAAGGGTGACAATCCAGCTCACATCCCACCAGCACTTCCCCACTGCTGAGCAGGTGTCAGAGGAACATATTTTGGAAAGTGTTTGTTCAGTTTGGAGTAATTCCTCTCTCAGGATATTCTTCTCTTCAGCCTGCCTGCCCTAAAGAGAGGAGGGATTCAGTGTGAAGCCACAAAAGCAATCTTGAGGAAGAAACACAGATTGTCTCCTGTCCCCAGCCCAGCGATCCAAAGGGGAGAGGCTGTCCATGGATATCCCCTCAGGTCAGCACCCCTGGGTGCTCAGCAGCCCCTTTGGGTGAAGTTCTGTTTGAGCTGGCTGCCACTGATCCCAGCCTGTCTTCAGCTCACAGATGATTTTAGCCTCTTGGGGAGGGGTCAGCATGGCCAGAACTGCTGAGGACAGGGCCACGATTCAGCCACATCCCTGCTCAGGGCATGGACTGTAAACACAGCAGGGAAACCAGGCACATCCCAGCCCAGCCTGGCTGCCTGCCTTGAGGTCCCCAACACCCAGAATCTGGAGCTCACCTCTTTTTCCATTACCTCTAAGCAGCAGTGGTGAATGTTTCAGTGATATTGCCCAAAAATAAAAATGTCAACAGAAAGAGCCATTTAATAACATGAGTCTGTGCATCTTTGGGCCCTGAGCAATCAACAAGCTGGGAGAAGAAATGCTGAAATAGCCCAGGAGTGTGAAGGTAGAAGTCCCTAACTGCCCATGGACCTGCTCTCCCCAGCACCACCTGGGGCAGGAGGGCTGTTTGAGGACTGAGTTCCCTTTTCTCCCTAGGCAAATAGCCAGTTCTCTCCAAAATCAGTCCATCTGTCTGTTACTCTGCTTGACAGAAGAGTCTGTATCTGGATACAAAAAATAAAACCTGTGTGACCCTGCCAGGATTCCTGCAGTGTGGCAGTGCAGGGTCACTGTTCTATCACTCACAGGGGTGGTAATTTTCTGTTATGGCTTTCTTTGGGAAAAGATACAGGCACCCTGTGTTAGATAGGGCTTTGCTAAGCAGGAATACATAAACCAAGCTCATAATAGCCTTAAATATCAGGAGTGGCTTTTGATTCTAAACTCAGGAGCTGTCTTGACAGTGGCACAGGAGAGAATCCAGAGAGCAAATACTTTGTGCAGCCTTTTGGGGAATGACTGGATGAGCTGCAATGTAAAGATAACTAAATTAGCTCCTTCTGGCAGTTCAGGAAATGTTAAACCCCTGCAATTCAGGTTTTTGGGAAATGACCCTTCTTGGCATTCTTGCCTGCCTTCCTCAGGCCTCATCTGTGCCCATCAAAATCTCTGTCTGGATTCTTTACAGCAGCTGGGGACAGGAGCTTCTCCCCAGCAGCTGAACACAGGTGGTGAATTCTCAAGCAATGAAAGCTCTGGTATGAGCTTCATTAACCCATCTTTTGTGCCCCATCTAAGTGAGCAGGTCTGAGGGCTGTGCTGCACGCTTACAGAGCCCAGCTCAGTGCAGAACAGGGCATCTGAGGACACCAGGAGGACACTGAAAGCCTTGTCATGCAGCCTAACGTCTCACAGCAAGTGTCTATTAATAAGCTGTGCCCACGCTTCCTCCAGGTATTTACAGTGCCCTTTCTCCCTGTTAGCTTTGAAAACCACAGCTCTGTTCCACAGAGCAAGGCTTCTTCTTTTACTGATGCATTTGGTGCCACAAGTGCGTTTGACTGGGGCTGTGTGCTGGTGAAAACCTACCTCATTTTGGGAAGTGAGCAGGATTTCCCTTTAAAAATGATCTCTATCTCCGGATGGGCAGCTCCTGCCTGTCCTCTGGGAGCCTCTGCTGTGGAGTCGGTGGCTGGCTGCCTTTAATGCTGGCTGAAAAAAGGAGCCACCAAGCCCACAAAACAGAGTGGTGACAGCATCAGTCCAGCCAGCAAGGTCACCTCCCCCTGGGCAGGTTATCCCAGGGGAACAGGGACAGGTGGGGATTCCCAGCTGCTTGGAAGGGGATCTTTGGAGGCTTGCTAGTGCATGGGGACCCCCATAAACCATCAAGGGTGGCTTGTTTCTTACCCTTGCCCAGGGCAGAGCTCCTTGTGCCACACTGATTCTTGGGCAAATTAGCCAAAACCGGCATAGCTGCAAAGTGGGGCCAGCTGACAGCTGGGATAGGCCTGGCCTGTGAGTTAGGTTGGGCTGGAAAGGTAAGGAAAGAAGCATTTGCAGCCCAGGGAAACAATGAAATGGAAATTGGGTCCTCTGAATGCCTCTACCTTTCCCCACAGAGAGCTCTGGGGTGGAGAGAGCAGTTCCCAAAATCCAGCTCTGTTATAACTCAGTTGTACCCTCTGAGAAATGTCTTTTTGCTGTTAGATGTGGAGTTGCTGCTGATTTCCTTCTCCTCAGCTACAGCTGGAGACAAAGGACAGAATCTTTGGTAAAGAGCTATTTATGGAGAAATTGATCTTGATTTGCATCACTAATACCAAGGAAGATGGTGCCATGACTTTCTCACCATGGTTAAGGACAGGACTCAGAGGAGATTGAGAGCTTCAAGGTCCTGTGAATATTAGGATTGTGTTTCAGCATTGCAGGGTTGCAGGAGAAGAACCCCATTTGCCTCACTGGAAAAACAGCCCTGCAGAAACCACAAGAACCCGTTGTTCTGGCCAGGCCCTTGGATTTTGTCAGGAATTTTTGAATACTCCTTCACAATTAAAATTCCCACTGAGCTGTCTTGCAGTTTACAAGGCTGATTGGGATTGGGATGGTGCAGGTAAGCTGGCAAGCAGGATTGCCCTGGAGCATCCAACTGCCTTCAATTAGCCCCCTGTGCCTGCAGGAACATGGTGCTGGCAGCTCATCACCCCTCCTGGTAAATTAGATATCGCACGGGGACTTAGTCACACTGGAGAAGTACAAGGCTCACAACTTGCTGAGACAAATTTCTCCCAGCTTTAATTAGCCATGAGATGCTGAAGTGCCTGAAGCTCTCTCTCTGCCCATGTTTACACTCAGTGAATCAATACAGTTTGGACTGAGGTCTCCAAATATTTGCTGTTAGCAAATATTGCTGTGTTTTGCCTTTCCAGCTCTCTGCAATTAGCTGGAAAACAATGGTTTGTATCCCCAGTCTTTTCAAAAACAAAAGGGTGGATGTTCAGGTCCTAGGACTTCAGTAGGAGAGCCAGTGCTGCTCATCCAGCATCTCTGCTGTGTCCTGGCCCAGAAAAGAATGAGAGGAGGAGAAGTTTCTGGCACCCCAAGGATTGAGCTGGGACCACTTAGCAGGAGCTGCTAATACAAGTGATGGATCTCTTAACATTTGAGACTTGATCCTGTCTTTGCTGTGTGTTTTTTTCCATTTGAGGACACTCTCTCCTTTCCACATCTCCTCCCCTCCTGTCATATTTCTCTTACTGGCATGATAGCAGCCAGGTAACTGAGGTGACATTCTGATGGTGGCAGGAAGGTTCCCATCCAGCCAGCTCACACTTGCAAGTGCTGGGATTTTCCCTTCTCATCTTTCAGTGCAAGTGCACTGAAAAGCTTAAAAATAATCTGCATTTTAACCATGGTCATGCTAAACAGCTTTTAGGATGCAGTGATGCAAAAGATGCAGTGATGCAAAAAGTGCTATTGGCAGCTGTAAAATAATTGTTTAATATGCAGTAACAAAGCACATGAAATCCATAAACTCTGCTAAGGGTAAGTGTTGCTTTTCTATAAAAATGCACAAGGTTAATTTAAAGATTGCAGGTGTGCTGACCCTCCAGATTGTTGTACAACCATTGTGATGTGTAAGAACGGATGTGAGAGGCAGCCCAGGTGGGTTTACATGTTCCTGCTGGCAGCAGAGAGCTGCAGTTGCTCAGTGGGAAAGGATGGGTTTGAACATGCCTGGCACAAGGGCACACACTGAAAAACCTCCAGCTCATAAGGACTCATCCCTGCTCCAGGGGCTCTGTCTGAACCTGACTGCAGTGAGCTGTGCCAGGTAAGGCTGGGACACTCACCCTCATGTCAGCTGGCACTGACTGTGGCACTGACTGCCAGCATGGCCCTGGCTGGTGGCAGCCCTGCCTTGGCACTGGGGAAGCAGCCCCAGCACAGCAAGGGGACAGCTTGGCTCTGTAGTAGGGGAGAGGTAGAACCTGTTTGGCTCTGATAAATGATGCTGTTCTCCTCAAGCTAAAATTGAGTTTGGGCTGGTACTTTATTTCTTTCACCCAGACTCAGAAAATGGGAGCCTTGGTTGCTGGGATGTTCTCATTTGCCAAGCCTCTGCACAGCTCAGTTTTAGCAAAAAGTAAGCCCTGAGACATCTGTGTCAAGGATGTGGTCCTTGGTAAAGGTTCAGAATGTAAATTTAAGCCTAAATGAGTGACATGGAGGGCAATCCCATTGCACAGCCTCCTGGGTTTCTGCCTGGATTTACAGCAGTGTGAAGGAAAAGAGGGGCAGGAACAAGAGGAGGAGACAAGAAGGTGACTTTGCTGTCAGGAAAGCAGAGGCCTGACCCTGCTAATGTGGTCCATCAGGGTGATTTGCTCATTTGGACCCTGCAGCATCTTTGCTGGGAGGTGCTGCCCAGCCCATTATGCCCAGCCAGCTGCTGCTGTGATGGTGGAGCTTCACCATTCCCCTTGTGTTGCACCTTGGAAAGGCATTTGCTGTGTGTGCTGTTGGTTGTGCTACTGGGGGACTGAGAGGGCTTTCTCTTCTCCAATTACCAGAGTGGCTGAAAGGCACAAGTTCTGTAGCACGTGCTGTTTTATCTTCCATCTGTCTCTGGGCTGGAAGAAGCCAAAAAGGGAGTAGAGGATTGCATTTACCCCTTCTCCCAGCGTGGGTTAGGAGAAGCAAAACCATAAATCAGGAGACATTTCAGCACTTACCTCTTGTTTTTACAGAAATCACTATACATTACAAGTGCCTTTGCATATGTTATAGCACTTTAAAAAGCCAATGTAGCTAATCTGGAAGTTCGCTTGTTCAGAGAAACACAAAACATGTGCAGCCATAAAAATCCCTCATTTGATGTCAAGCTATTGCATTTTCAAGTGTCTGAAAGGCAATCACAATTATGCATCCAAAAAGTTTGCCTTGAGTCACCCCAGCTCCTCCTGGCTGGTGAGAACAACAAGATCAGCAGAGCTTTTTGGAAAGTTGTGTTGAGTTGTTGCTGCGTGGGACAGATGTTTTGGTAGCAAAGGCAGCCCCCATCCAAGGGCTCACCTTTAGAAGAGGAGCAGTGTGGTTTTGTGCAGTTGGGAAAGGAAAGGTAGTCTGGCTGAAAAGGACGGAAACAAGTCAGGTGATGCCAAAAAGTTGGAGGACTAATGATCCTGGAGCAGCTGAAATCCCTCTCACATGGGAATGTGCCTGATGAGGGTTTGGGGCTGCAAAGGGCTGTCCCATCTCTGAGAGATGGTGAGGGGTTGGATATTTGTAAGTTTTCTCTCTTCTGGTTCTTGCTACTACAAAATCTGTGGGAATTTGTCTTTTTTGGAAAAGCTGTTTCTCTCTGCCTACATAGACCAAGAGGTTTGGCAGTTACTGGTGGTATCGATAAGATCTGTATGTGCATGTACAGATAGGGTGACCACATAAACCCTCATCCCATGGAAAACCAGACAGAAAACTGGCCTTTCCAAGTACTTGACTCAACTTTTACTCTAAGGACTGCTCCCAGATCCCCTCTTTATTGTCACTAGGACATTTGCTGTGTTTGATTGCTGGAGGAAGTGGGTGGAGGACAGGTGTTGGTGTTAATAGTAAGGGATGCTGGTTGTCTCCAAAAGTTGCTCTGCCCTGATCCAGGTGATGACCAGGTCATCTTGCTCCCTCTTCTGCTGCAAAGAGCAGCTTGCCCAGGCCCAATCATGTTACCACCTTCAAAAATTGTTCCAGATGGGGAAGGAAAGCTGTCTTCAAAGGGGGAAGGGGGTCGGGCGTGCCGAGTGTGTGGGTCCAGGGAGGGGGACAGCTGAGGGCTGGCCCACGTGGCAGTGGCAGCCTGTTCAGCTGGAGCAGAGGACAGCAGTGAGCTGGCAGTAGCAGTTGGTGTATTTCCTGCCTGTAACCTACTTAAGGGGAAAGCTGAAATCTGTTGCAGGAACAAGCAGCCAGGAGCATTGGATGCTGCTGAAGGAGGAGTATGATTCAGCCACCTGAAGGCATCTCCCTGTAGGAGAATTACCTTCCCTATAAAGCAGCAGGCATTGCTCTTAAGTGTTATCAAGCTTAAATCGGTTCCCTAGGTGACATCCCGGTAAGTGGATTTCCCAATTAAGCACATCCCGATTAAGTGGGATGTTCTGTAATTACAGAGCGCTCAGCACCGGCAGCAAATCAGATCCGTTTGCAGCAGAAGGGCCAGATTGAAGCTCTTCCCCAGTCTGCAGTGGGCTGTACCCAGGCATTTCTGTCAGCATGGATGTGGGCAGGCAGGAGATGGGATTCTGCAGCCACCCCCGCCATGCCAGTCAGCAGAGTGTTCCCTGCAGGAGGAAGAGGCTGGAGGAAGCCCTGGTGTCACATCTTTAAACACTCTGCTAATGGGAGCATCCTCCTCTTGAGGGGGCACTCCTGTCTCCTGCTAGTCCACTATCTGCTGGGTGAAGCCTTTGCTCCTTTGCTAATACACATTAGCAGAGATGGCTGCCCTCACCAGGCAGACAGCACAGCCCTTCAGGGCCAAATTCCCTCTGCACAACCCAGGTTTTTCTGTCATGGCTCCCTGCCCATCCTTCTGACTTCCTCCTCAAAGTGGGAGGACTTCCTCCTCCCACTCCCAGCATGAGGTCTCATGGTCCTGGGGTCAGACTGGAGCTACATGAGCCCACTCCTCTAAAGCCTTTGTGGTTCCCAGCTACCACTGGGACATCAGGGGGAGAGGAAGAAGAAGCTCCTTTGTTTGTTGGCTATTAGTGAAAGGAAGAAGAACAGAGCATTTACTGCCTTGGACACATCAGAGCATTTTTAGCTGGATGGGGATATGAAATCTAACTGGAGACCTGCTGGCAATTAACTGGTCACTGGAGATGGGACATCAGGTGTAGGTGAGGTGCAATTGGGGTTAAAATCTGTGTCAGGAGGGGTGTGAGGAGCATGACCACTTTGGAACTGGAGCAGAACTCTAGATCTTGAACATGGACCCTCAGACCAGGCCAGCCTCTGGTGTAGAGCCTGTTTTAGCACTCTCAAGGTTTACCCAGCTGTCCCTGGATCCTCAGCTCCCCCTTGGCCAGGAGGTGATGCAGGTCATGCAGCACACTTTCCCTCAGGGCTCCAGTCCCCAGGGTCATGCACATGTTTGGTGGCCCTGGTGCTTCCAGGGGTCCTGTGCCTGCAGGCAAGATGGTCCAAAAGCTCTCACACCTACCATGCCATGTCCTTCACTGGGGCTACAGGCTGAGGACAGGAGCATGGCCACTTCCCAGGGGTGACCCCTTACATTTTTGGGTGACACCTTACATTTTACACCTTACATTTTAGGGTGACCTGTTAGGTGATTTTTAGCTGCATAACATTACATAGGAGAGCAGGGGAGGCTGAGGAGCTGCTCCTACCTTTGAGGAGGTTATCCACACGGACATGAATTGGCTCTGTCCCATGTGGACGTGGATGGATTTGCAGTCCTGCTGGCTGGGCTGACCCCAAACCACCGCAGCCCCTCGAACCCCTCCGTGATGCCTCCTTGCCTGCCCCTGTGCCTGTTCCTCTCCCCCCCAGCAGCCTCCCTGCTCCCACCAGCCAGGCTGCGGCGTCCCCACGCTGCCCGTATCCAACCCACGGGAGATGTGCAGCGCTCTGTGAGTGCGGCGTCTGCACTGCTGTTCCACCCCCAGGCCCTTGCATTGATGCTCCCTCCATTCTGCTGGTTTTGCAGTGCCACCCACTGGCAGAGGCTCCCCAGAAATCCTCCTCTGCAGTTTTTCCCTGCCACAGGTGATGCTCCAAAGATGAAATATTAGAAGGATAGCTCTGGTGGGTATAATTCAGAGTACGTCCCATGAGTGCCGGTCCTGGACATCTGGAAATCTTCTGGCATCCTTTTCAGTGTATACTGGGCCCAGGCTGCAAGGTCACTGTGTGGGCAGAGTCCCAGGTCTCAGCTCAGGCTGTGTTTATGTTTAAGGGAACTCATTCTGTCTCACCTCAAAGGACCATCCAGCCCTGAGTGCTGCCTGCAGCTGGTGGGGCAGGCAGGGGAAAGGAGCTTCCCCTCCCTGCTTGCTGGCTCTGCCAGGTTGGTTTATGGGGGCTCTGCATTCCTGTTCCCCTGTGCAGGATGAAACACAAAGCCCTGGCTGACACCGAAACCCAAACCTGTGCAGGAGGGAACATGCATTCCAGGTGGAAATGTGCTCTCAGAGATGCAGATTTGGGGACTCCTGGGAGACTGTTTTGGGGACTCATTTAACAATTGCCAGGTCTTTCTGAATTTTCCTTGTCCCTGTCTGATCCAATTTACAGCCTTGTCTACGTCCTCAGTCAAGAAACAGGAGGAGAGGCAGCAAAGGGACAGAGCAGTGCAGTTCTCAGGGTTTGAATGTGGTGACTGCCACAGGCAGGGGCTGCTGCCAGCCTGGTACCCCATGGGGCAGCCAGAACCAGCCACTGCCCAGATGTGATTGCCACGTTCATGCAGCAGCAGGGCACATGAAATGTCAGGAACTGTCTCCCCAGCCTCCCAACGGGCAGGGAGTGCTCCTTTTAAATAAAGCCTGACAAATGGCATCTTGGGGGTGTCAAGTCCTGGAGCAGTGTCTTCCAAAAAGTATGAAAAGCCCTGGAGGGGAGGCTGGCACAGCCTCCCAGATGACAGTAATTAAAGGCTTTTGCACTCAGGCAGTGGGAGCCGCTCCTCTTGCAAATTGGCCTCGACTGAAGAGAATGATTGGGCTGAAGGGGAGTGATGGGGGTGGCAGGCAAAGAAAATACGAAGGTAACTCTCAATTTGTCTTCTGATTTTTTTTCCCTCTTCCTCTCTCCCAAACGGTGTCTGTGTGGGTGGAGGGAGCAGTGCTCCAGCTCCACACAGCCTGGGCTGGCTCTGCCTCTGAGCTCTGGGGAGGTTAAGCTGAAAAGGAGCAGCTCTGCTCTGGTCCTGCCCACGCAGCCCCAGAACATCACCCAGTGTTTCCTGCAGCTGGCCCTGTTCTGGAAAGCTCTCCAGGCTGAATGGCACCAGGGTCACCCATCCTTTTGCAGAGCTGGCAAAGCAGCTATCCCCTGGCCTGGGTTATTTATAGCCATTGCTCCCAGCAAGGGCCATACCACCATACTCCCTGTAAAGCTGAGGGGTTACAGACTTTCCCCTATTTTAAAGAGGATTTTGATAGATTGTTTAATCCAGGCTTTTCCATGATATGTATTTTAGATCCTTGGTTTTTATTAAGTTATCTGAATATATTTAGGTTCAGTGCTAAGCCCTGCATCAGCATGAACAGCTCCTGAAGGGTAGGTGATGGCATTACAGAAATGTGCTCCCTTCCTAAAGCTGTGTCCCTCCTCATTCCCACAATCACCAAAGATGTCCCAGCTCTGGCTGGGGTCATCCATGGGGCAGTTTGTGTTGAAGCATTTGGAGAAATTACTGTGCTGGGAACATGGGTGTTCCAAATCCAACCAGGTGCTTCACCATGCAAGGCCAGGGAGCTGGTCCAGAATTCAACCAAGAGCCTTTGACTCTGAGCCCAGGCCATCAACAGTCAGGGAAAGCACCTTAGCTCAGGCTGTGGCAGGACAGAACATCTCCTTGGCCATCTGTGAAGGGAAGGTAAACAAAGGGTTGATTGAATGCAACTCCAGCAGTGAGTTTTTGAGCAGTCAGCCTTGCTCAAGGAAGCTGCTGGCCCAGTTTGCAAATGGATCCTCTCAGCAGGGTCCAGTCCTGCAACTAGCCAGACTCCTTGTGGAAAGAGGGGGAAGCAGGCCATGGCTCTGCATTTGGTGCTTGGTTAATATTTGGATGAGCTGAGTAGTGAGCTGGGCCTAGTGCAGTAATTGTGTTTGTTATAGAGCAATAACCCTGCAGGGTTACCATGAAATTTGACACAGCTTATATGAGATGCAGGTTGATGCAGAGGCAGGGCAGCAAACCCTTGGCAGGAAACCCCCCTGTTGTGCTGGGGCAAACCTTTGAATCACAAAGGTGATGTGACTGAACAAAGGCACTTTATCTGCTGCTTCAGGTGAGGTGTGAGGACCAGCTGCCCCCGGTCCTCACACAATTCCCAGGCCTGGCAGAGGGGAAGCTGTTTGCTGGGGGAAGCAGGGTAAGTGAAAGAGGCAAACCCAACCAAGCTGCTCCAGCTCCCTCAGCAGTGGAGGTGGTTCCTGTGTGAGCAGCCCTGGCTCATTCAGCACAGCAGTGCTGTGTACCCAGAGCCCACACACAGCAGCCTTTGTGCTCTTCAGGTTCACTCCAAAAACCACTCAAAGCCCACAGGTGATTCCTGAGCTTTGCATCCGGCCTCAGATACTCCACCAAACACCTGTAAGGCAGCTCGGTGGCCACCTTGGGAATGTCACAGCAGTGAGCAGCTGTGAATTGCCAGAGGAGCACCTACATGATGTTAGGGTGTGACAACAGCCCAGTGCCATGCAGCCAAGTGGGGTCACACTGGCCTTGAGGGGGATCAGTGACCACGCCTGAGTGGGGCTGGATGCTCCTTTGGGCAGGGTGTGCTGCTCCTGGTGGTCACACCAGGCTGATGCAGGATCACATCCCTGACTGCTTTTCCTTCAGAAGGTGGAGAAGAAGAGAGCACCCTTTCTCCACCAAACCAGAAGTAAAGCTGGATTCTCTTTCCTCCCCAAAGCATCCAGGTTTGGTCCCTACCCTGCTTTGCATTACCAAGGGAGCAACAGCATCTTGCAGCTCCTTTCCATTATCCCCATTCAAACCATCCTGGATCCCAGTTTCAGCCAGGTTTGCCAGTGGGTTCAGCTGATTGTGTGCTAAAACACCACAGTAAAACCTCCAGAAAATATTTTTTTCATTTCCACATGCTCTGCCACAGCTGCCTGCAAGCCCTGTGTGGTGCTTGGCTGCAAGAGGCTCCCTGGGGCTTACAGGGAAGGGTGGAAAGAGGGGTCCTGAACACGCCCCCCCCAGTGCAAAAGGCACCTTTGTGGCCCTGCTGCTCCTCTCTGCAGGTTATGCACTGGTGTGACTCGACAGCAGATGACAGAGGTTAGGACAAGGCCTGGGGTGGCTGGGATGCTGTTGCCATGGAAATCACCCAGTGTCTGGAATAGCAAGAAGGAGAGCAACTCAAAAAGTAATGATCTGTCACATCGATTAAGGGGGAGTTGGAGGGATTTTGTTTGGGGAAAACCTCGTGCTTCAAGTAATGCGAATCTATATGCCACATCTCCCTGTTTGCCTTTCCCTGAAGGGCTCTGTCAACAGGAAATAATCTGATTTGTTTTGACCAGGGGTTTCTCCAGGGAGCACCGACACGGTGCCTGCCCATCAGCTGTGCTGCACTGCTCTGCCATCCTGGGATGAAAGGCACCAAGTCAATGCAATATTCATTCACTTCCTCTTCCCTCCTTCATTCATTTCTTCTTCCATTCATCTGCTTCATTCACATTTCCCCGGCACTTTAATGAGCAGTGCTTAGCCCTGCAGCCTGCAGAGCCTTCCCTGGTGCTCTGTGCTGCAGATGGCTGGCTGCAGCCCTAGTGATGCTGCAGGGCACAGCTCGGGGTGGCTGAGCAGGGCTGTGTCATGCCCAGCTGGCACTAGGATCTCTGAACCCCCCACAATACCCCCTGGGTTTTGCTGTTCCATCTTTCACATCTTGGTGTGATTTCCATGTCACCCACCTCCTGTCCTCTCCACGGGAGCTGCTGTGGCACTGACACCCGTGCCCATGACTGCCCTCCTGGGGGCAGGGCGTGGCTTGGGGCAGGTGGCATGGCTGGGGAAGCAGGAGGGAACCCAGCATGGAATGGGCATCACTGGAGAGCTGGTGCCAAGCACTTGGTGCAGGGCCAGAGCCACAAGCACAAACATCCTCGGGGCTGAGTCACTGCCCACCTGCTCCCACTGTGCCACTGCCTTTGTGGCACTTGAGGAGCATGGGGTGACTTCTTTTTTTCTCTGCCCCATGTCCTGCCCTCAGAGACCAATTCATCAGGGGCAGGTGGGTAAGAGTCTCTGTGTGAGCTCTGAGCTTAGACCAGAGCAGCAGAGCTGTGGGCCAGGAGACACAGGGCAAGCAGCCAGACCCCCAGTGTGAGCAGCTTGGGCAACAAGGGGGCACAACCACGTGCAGGAGCAGAAGCAGGAACAGCAGGCACCTGCACCAGGCACAGGCGAGCTCCTGGTTTTAGGAATTTTCCTCATTTAAGAATGGCTCAGCCTTCCTGTTGCCCAGTCTTGAGCACTCCGAGGGTGTGGATGTGGGGAACAAGCACGCCTGTACCTCAATGCCCTTTTTTAACCAGAAACAGGCTTGCAATTCCCCCCCACTGATATGCAAACATTTCTCTTGAAGAAAAGAAAAGAAAATGCCTGGGTACCAGCTGGGTAGAAATCCAAGAAAGACTAAAAGAAGAAAACCAATTTTCCTATTCATGATCTCAGCAGTGAAGAACGACCCCTTCCTCCCCCAGCCCCCTCTCGCTGTGAGTGCGGGTGAGCTGTGCTCTCCAAAGAGCCAAGTGCATTTCTGAAATGAAGGAAGCAAACAGAAAACATCCGCTCTCTGTAGAATAGAGAAAGCTTTCTCTTTTGTTCCCTGCTTTTTATCAAGTATCTGCTGCCATTATTGTTACTCACTGGGTTATTACCTCCAAGTGGCTACTTCCATCAGCACAAGCTGGTTTATTGTCTGCTCAGAGCAATTATGGATGGGGATAATTCCTGCCATGCTGCTTCATTGTGGAAGGATCCGCTGTGTTCTGTGGCCAAGGTAACTTAAGGTGATTTGTGCTGCTGAGTTACCCATCAAGTTAATTAGGAGTGGGTGGCTGGTGCCTCACTGTGTGCTGGGACAGAAGGAGCAGCAGAGGCTCAACCCAGGCATCTTCTCAGTATCCAAAGGAAAGTTTGTTCAGTGGAGCAGACACCAGGTTAGGTTTTTTCCTAGGACTAATTCATCTTTATTTGCAGGTTGACAAAATGTTGGCCAATGCATCCTCCCTCCAAGGGTGTGGGGCCCCTTTGCTCTGTGTGCGCAGAGCACAGGAGTGTTCCTGCAGGAGGACTTGCAGTCTGGTGGAAGACACTCGCTGTCTGGCTCATTGCTCATCTACAAGGTCAGTTATTTCATCATCTTGTGGGGTAAAGACAAGAGGAGGAAACTGTTCCTTGGTCTGGGCAGGATTGCCCCTTGGGAACTGCCTCACCTAACTGGTTGGAGAGGCAAAATGAGTTGAAAAGGCTTCTCTGAAGTCTGCATCAAGACCTTGTGCTGGGCCTCATGCATCTGTGCAGATCAGAACCCCAGTGTTGTCTCTTTGAACTGAGGGGAGTTTCACCCCAGGCAGGAGCACCTGGATTCATGGCAGAGGGCTCAGCCTGCAGGTTGCAAAAGTACCTGGTTGTTTTAATTTCTTTGATACTTGATCTACTATCAAAACAACTTATTTCTTTCTCTTTTACTTCCTAGGAATCCCAACAAACTTGCCACTGGCAAGAACATTTATTGGTGAGGCACTGCCAAATCCCCCAAGCTGTCCATGTACAAAGGGTCATCCCTCGTGCAGCCCCCACAGCTGCAGCAGGGCTTGGCACAGGATTTCTGCTGAAGATGTGAGGGTTTGGTCCTGCAGGAGCAGCTGCGTGGGTTTTGCAATGCAGATACTCAGGTTGGTAACAATGTGTCTATACATTCACTCTGTAATAAATAAACACCAAAGTGTGACACTTTTAATCCCTTGCTAAGGCACTGACAAATGTGTTTTTCCCACAGTTAGTAACCTGTGGATTAGGAAGCCATGGTTTTTATTTATTTTTAATAGCACACCATGAGAACAGATTAGCATGAAACTATAATGCCATCACATGGTCCCCAAATCCTCTGTGCCAAGACCCCTTCCAGGTTCAGCACAAGCAGCAATGAGCTTTTCTAAGGAGGCTTGATGATAAGGAGTGCTTTTTCTTGCTGGCTTAGAAACTCTAACAAACAGGGTTGGATTTTTAGAGTTGTATGTGTGCAGAGAACCTTTCAAAAGGACATTGTTCAGTTATTTACTCCACTTTTAAGCTTGTCTGGCCTGCATCTGACACAGAGCAGTCCTGCTGGACCCTGTCACCAGAGCTCTCTTGGGTTTGATGCTCAGCTCACACCCTGGGCCAGGTCAACATTTGCCCATTTCCCAGTATTTTCTTGAGCAGAGCATGGCTTCACACTTGCTTTGCTTTTCAATCCTGGCCCATCTGAGTTCTCAGATATCCTTTCTGAGAAATTGATGGTTCAAACTGATCAGAAAGGACACAAAGATTTCAGTCCTGTCCTGCCACAGGTTGGGCCCTGGCAAATGTCATTTGGGAGTCAGGACACAGTAGAAAGCCACCTCCTTCCTGCTCCTCTGCTCTGCCTCTGGCTCAGTAGTCTCTAAGGGTCTGGGAATCTGTCTTGAAGTTTCAAAACAATCTTCCTGGTGTTCTCCCTGATTGGTCTGAGTTTCCAGAGCCAAGGGACATGGTGTGTGGCCCTCAGCACCTGGGGGTCTGCAGGACAGCTCTGCCTTGCCTTGTGAGGGGCAGAGAGCAGGCAGGACTGTGGCTCTGCTGCTGTCCCTGCTGCCTCCTCTCCCCAGCAGCCATGTCAGACAAGTTCCCCTTTTCTGCTCAAAACACTGCCTGGATCCAGGTTTCACAGCTACTCTGACCATTGCAGAGTGTACAAGGCAGGACTGATTTTCTCCACAGGTGCCTTGGTGGATCATGAGATTCCAGGATGACCTGGGAGACACATGGAAGCCAACATCCACCTGCCAGCTGAGGATGGGCTCCCTCTGCTTTGAGGCAGTAACATCTCAAGTCCAGACCTGCACCAGCAGTGGCATCTCGGCACTGAACTTGAGATCTCCAGCAGATGGAAGATAGTGGAAGTCTCCAGACACTTTTCCTACATAAGGTTGTTGTCTTACATCTCTTTGCCCTCATATTTTTGGCTCCTGGCCTGCCCACTCAGCTTCTTTGCCATGCCCCCAGCTCCTGAAGTAGCCCCAGGGCTGGGCACGCTGCCTGCAGGTACCTCCTGAGTGCCCATCTGTATTCATGGAAATAGTCCCATCAGGATCTGATGGCATTGGTAAACATTTGCATTTTGTAAGGAAATACCCTGTTTAAACATAGGTTGATATTAATTCCATCTTCTTTAAATTCCCCCACATCCTTGAGCTCCGTTCACCAGCCCTGGCCCCTGAGACAGCTCTACTGAAAGCAAATATGTCAGTCTGCACTGCACAGGGAATATTTTAAGGCTCTGAAAACAAAGTTTCTTATAGCAAAAGCTGCCAAAAGTGTAACCACTGCCATGCTAAAATATCCTCTGCCTCCTACATTTGTAACGTGGGAGTCTTTTATATCCTCTTTACTGTTGCTGAACCATGCATTTGTATTGGCAGCAGATGTATATAGACTGGGACCTATTTCAGTGTCATGCAAAAGAGCTCTTAGGTTAAAAGATAGATTACAGCTTACTGGAAAGCTTGAAATTAACTGTGTGATGATGCCACACGAAGATAAAGAACCAGCAATTTTATTGAATTAGGATTTTATCCATATGGGCTGAAGGCTTGAACTGTATTAACATCTCCAGAGGTCTCCAGTTGCCAAATTAACTATTGAGGTTTTGGACAACTAATTGGAGACAGGAAAAAAAAGACCTGATTTAACTGTTTCCAGAAAGTTAAAGGACTGTCTAGAAAAGCACTGCGCCCTTCTACACTGTACAGGACTTACCCAAAAAGAAGGCAGCCAAACACAGCCCCTGCTCCGGCCCAGTCTGGGCAGTGTGAGGGAATCAGGGAGGGCAGAGACTTCCTTGGCTTTCAGGCACAGTGGCAGGAGAGACTCAGTTGGTCCCTGCTGTGGTTATTATTAATAGCAAACCCATCAATGTCAGAACTTCAGTGGTCAAACTCCTCTGCAGTGCTAACAGACCTCTGTAGATTTAAGCAGCAGAGCCAAAGGTGTCCTTGGAGAGCCCAGGATTTCCTTGGGTATCTGGCAGTGGTAGACAAAGGGTTAATGATGGAAAAACACATATAGATTTAGGGGAAGAATGAAGGATTTTTTTTCTTAATATATGGTTTTTTGCTTCACATTTTAGCTCTTGGCACAGCGTCCCCCACCTCTAATCACACCTTATAACTGCAGTTTAAATCAAAACCCACAAGGCTGGACCAGTTGGATCCAGTTTCTATTAAGCCATTGGAGCTGTGACTGAGCAGACTCGCTGTCACCAAGCCAGTCCCCTGCCTGTGCCTCCACACAAAGAGGCTCCCGGGAATCCATGAAATCCCGGCTCGGGAAGCATCCCCTGCACCGGCCCTCTCCTCTCCCCCTCTGCAGGCAGCCGGTGATGAGGGATGGACCAGCACGGGAAGAGGCTCTTGCTGGGTTGTGGAACACACCTGAAAAACTTTGGCCATTTCATAGGTGCACAAGAAAAAAAAAATTAAATTTAAATTTAAATCACAAGTTAAAGCGAAATGCCGTTTTTGTCCCTCCCTGTAATTTGTTGGGTCATTGGTGCCCTGAAGAGGCTGCTGGTGGTTTTGCTGGGCAGGGCACAGCCCAGCCACGGGCGGGTGTGCGGCTGCACACGATGAGATCCCACCCTCTCCCCGGGGCATCGCTTCTCCTGCAGGCTGCAGCCACAGCTGATGGCACTGCCCAGGACCCGTTCTGCTCTCTGCCGGGGCCAGCGAGGGAGCTGAGCTGCTCTCCTGATTTATAGACCTCAAAAGAAAGTCACCGTTTGCTCCCTAACGTGGCACGGCCAGCGATGCACACAAGGCTGTGGAGGAAACAGTCCCAAACACAACCCCAGCCACCTCTGCCCTGCTGCTCTGGGAACTCTGGAACACAGGGCAGAAGGATGGAGGGGAGCAATGCCTTGGCATCACTGGAATCTCATTTAACTCCTACTTGCAGGCATTTTTCCTCCATTTTGGAGGAAAAATAACATGAGCCACAAAAATCCAAGCCAGTCTCTGAAGTCAGATGTGTTTGAGAGTGGAATTACAGCTGTGACAGGGGAGGAGTGCATTCACTAGTACTTCCTGCCTTCTAAACCAGTCTTTTAGAAAGCACTGGTTTGGGTGGGAAGTTTGTTTGGGTGAAATTATTGAGGAGGGAATTGGAATTATTAATGGGATTTTTTTTCTTTCCCTTCATATGTCACTGCACTACTCAAGACAGCCGCAGACTCCAAACTGGGAATCCCTACTCCCGGACTCTGAGCTCCTGAGGATGATTTTACCACTTCAATAATAAGGGGAAATGATGTGGATTGGTGGCAGAAGCAAGTTGGATGGTGAGTGGAGAGGAACACATCTCCAGAGCCGGGTTACTGCTTTAGACACGGCTGCAGCAGGCTACGGCGCCCGGCTCTCCCAGCACAGACAGCTACAATGAATGACCCAGGACGCCTGGTAAAAATTAATTGAGTTAATTAATTGAGCATCTGTGGCATGGCTATTTTCTCGGCATGCCCTGGCTCTTAGTCCTCATTTCTGGGGGGAGAAAGTGCCATTGAACCAATTTATTGGCAGTGCTGGCTCTCTGAGGCAGAAGTTGTCACCCTCAGTGTCCCAGAGGCTCTGAGATACTCATTGCAGGTGCCTGAGCCTCCCATGGGACTGGGCACCTTTTGACCTTGTGGCAAGGGTTTCTATATGCAGAGAACACGGAGAAGGAAATATTCTAGAGAATTTCTATGCTGATGTTCACTGAGAGATGGCAATGCCTTCCCTCCAACTGCTGCCAGCCCAGGATGGGACATGGTGCTGAGCGCACCTGCATGGGGTAGGGCAGGCTCGGTGCACAATGTGCCTCAAGACCCTTCAAAAATTATGTAAACCCAGTTCTTCAATTTCCTTTTGTTATGTGCAGCAGGTCAGGTCCTGCTCTGGAAGTCACTGAGTTGTGGATCAGCCACGTGGCTGATGGAAGTGTTGCTGCTGGCCCGTGGAAGGGTTTTATTTTTCAGCCAACACATACAGGAAAGAATAAGGTTTTGTTTTCTTAGCCATCACTTTTTGCAGCCTGTGTCAAGCTAACAATGGCTGGGTATTTCTCTGAGGTTGTAAACTAAGCTCATTCATGCTGTCATTTCTCTCTATTTGTTGTAAGAAAAATCTACTGAGCTTCTCTTAGCTCTTGAGGTGGAGTCTGTGGCATGGCACCAGCAGCCAAGCACTGCTCTGGTCAAACATGAGGGCAATGCCATTTGTGTTCCCTCCGCCACATGGATGCAGGGAAAGGGAAATGTCAGTGGGAGCCTTTTGTGGGCTCCTCCTCACCAAGGGGAGCCTCCCTCCCTCCCTCCCTGCTGCCTTTGCTGTAGCTCTGCAATTTCCACCAAGGACAGTGCAGGGAGTAGTGGCCACCTTCCCACAGAGTCAGAGCTGAATCACTGCCCCACACTGAGCACAGGGGCCCCAGGGCTGCTGGAGATGCTGCTTTGGTGGTGGTGGAAGCATGGTCTGCATCAGTGTGGGGATGGATGGGGGATATTGTCACTTGGCACCTAGTGGTGGCCTGTTGTTGTGTGGCATTGAGGTACAGGAAAAGCTGAGGGGGAGATGATAAAGTGACATCTGTGTCTTTGGAAAGAGAGGCAGCCAAAGATTCACCTCACTCCCTGAGAGGGGCTTAGTGGAGGAGTTTGGATGGTATCCCAAAACTGGTGACAGGAGACCAATGATGGCAATATTGCCAGCATGGCTGTGGGACAAGGACAGCAGCACCGCAAACAGCTTTACCTGCCAGGAACAAAATGCTTCAGGAAGTATAGCCAAGCATTGGGAAAATCTTGCAGGATTTTCAGGGAAAATGTGGTTGAGGATATGGCCATCCTGGAGAGCCCCATGGACAGCAGTTGTGTATCTGCAGCTGCAGGCAGAGGTGGGCACACAATGACACAGGACTGGGCCCAGATACAGTTCAAATGTCAGAGCTCATTAGCAACATTGAAATCCTGGTGGCCAGACATAGCTGAAAATCAGATCTCACTAAAAATTAGGTGAACCCATGGGCAGATGGACTTTCCAGGTTTGAGGAGATATTTTATCTTGAATCATCTGGGCTTAACCCATGGGCACATCCCAGGTTGCTGACAGCCAGGTCTGGCCAGAGCTGCTTGGCCTGGAGGGGCAGTCCACAAGTAGGAATCACACCTGGGGAGGAGGAAGACACACAGAAATGGTTGAGGAAAAAAATCTCCCCTAACCTTTCAGCAGGTTTGGGGCCTATTCTTTGGTGTGTTTTGCTGGTCCAAAAGCAGAGCAGCCTCCTGTCCTTAATTCCTCCCCAGTTCTCCCATCACAGCATGGCCAGTATGAATGCCAGCAGCTGGAAGACTGAAATAGCAGCTACCATTGCTTAGGCCCCACTGATTTGTCCTGTGGTTTTTCCATGTCCTTTAATCTCCAGTAAATAATCCCTCACTTCCTTGTGGTCTCTCTAATTCCATGCTCTGTGCTGGTGCTTCCTGTAAACAGCAGAGCTGGTGGCCCATGTGTAATTGAGGCTCTCCCCTGCTGTGCAAAGGGCATGTGACAGGGCTGTTTGTCGGGCTGGATGGGGCTGTGTCCAGGGGCTAAATAATGGAAATGCCAGATTCTCCTCTCCATCAAGCCAGGAGAGGTCAGGGCTGGTTCTGATGAGGCCATTGGATCATACAGGTGTAAAACCAGCACATGTCAGAGCATCAGACACTCAATGAATTGCACCATTTGTTTCTGGCACCATGACTTCTGGCCTCTAGAAATCATGATTGGGCCAGTGCTTGAAAGAAAACTGGGCTAAATTATAGAAAATGAGGTCCCTCCAGCACATGTTTGCACTGGTACTTGATCTCTGGTGCAGGAGCTATGTCCCATACAGCTGTGACCAGACCTTGCTCAGCCCTTAATTGCCACATCTGTGGCCAAAAATTTTGGGTGGAGTACTAAAATAAAAGGAAAAGATTAAAGGTCTGTGCTGAATGAAGGCCCTTCCTGATGTTGGATCCTTTGCACTCTTGTAGGTAAGAGGCTACCAGACCCTCCAGGGACAGCAAGGGAGGCTGAAATTGGATTTTTCTGATCAAAATGTCTTCAGCTGCTCTACAGGGGCAGGAGCTGTAAGATTTGTATATCAAATACCTATCCTCAAACCTAAGAGCATTTCTTTCCCCCAGTGAATTTGTGTTAAACCAACGGTGGATCACAGAGGCTTGTGACAAGAGCTGGGCTGCACTTTTTGGGTGGCACAGCTTTTTCTCCTGTCTGAAATCTCTCCTCTCTGGGTTTCTGCTGACGGATGGATCCCTCCACAGATACCTGAGCATCCAACAAACTATTTCTACAGGGACTTCTCTGCTCCCCACAGATCTTGGGCTCTCACCTGTGCCTGTCCTGGCCATCCTTCTGCAGGGGGCATCTGCACATGCCTGGCTGGAAGATGACAGTGTGAGAGTGTTTATGGAGGTCCTAGTGCCGTCAGATGGGTGCAATTCTGCCAGCCCTGAAAACATCTGCAATGTGCAATGTCAGTGCTGAGGTATTTACACAACCATGGGAGGGATCCTCCAACCCTCTACACGTGCTCCTTTCCAGCACAGCTGCTTCCAGGAATCTCCAGGTTTCAATCTGTTGGTTATTTCAACCAAGTCCCAATTTATTTCTTTTCTTTTCATAAGCTCCCAGCAGCCAAGCTGTGACAGCCAAGGGAATCCTGCTCAGTCTTTCAGCATTAATGTCTCAATTATCAGAGCACTGCCTTCTTCCACACGGGGATTGAATGTCTGTGTGTTGGAAATCCTTGAAGCATTTTCAGAACTGAAGTGTAAGCAGGGACTCAATTTGGAGTGGCACTGGAGGTGCTCAGAAAAGTGCTATGAGGTAAAGTCCAGCCTCATTTGATGCCACTTAATGTCTGTCACCTTGTTTAGAACAGGACAGTCAATAGCAAATATGCAGCAGAGCTGAGTTTTCCCTTTAATGCTGATGGCCCAGCTGTATCTCACTGTGGTGCTTACATCCCAGGAATTGCATGGATCCTGCAGTGGCTCCTGTGCTGAGGGCCCATCCTACTCCTCACACTCTGGTGTTGGCTCAGGGACATCAGGAGGGCTGATACAAGGCAGCAGGTGGGAAATTTGGGTTTCTGGCTGCTCACACAGCCCCAGAATGACTGAATTGTTGCAGAAGCAGTCCCAGAGCATCCCATGGAGATCAGATGGGGAATATAATTTCCCTGCCCCTTGGAGGACTGGGAATTGCTGGTTTTTTCATTGCCACCTTTCCCTTGTGAAGTAGATGCCACATTGTCACCAGGCTGGGCTGTTTTGGCTGGAGCAGCCTTATGCAAAATTAGACTGAAGCAAAGCTCCTACTAAAGCAAAGTTTGATGGTTCACTGAGCCCTCCCAGAAGTGTCCCAGGTGGGGATGAAACTCCCCCATCCTGCCTGCATTTCTGCCCGTGCTCCTGGGTCTCCCTGGCCTCGGGCTGACCACGTGCCTCCCCCACTCGGTTTGCTCTCACAATAGGGATGTCAGAAGCCTCCAGAGGAACAGAAAGGCTTTGCCCAGGCAGCAGTAGGAGCCCTTCAAACCTGCAGCCAATAATCGTTGCCTGGAGCTGGTCCCTTTGGCTCCAGGCACTGCTGAATTCGCTGGTGGAGAAAACCACTGCTTTGGATCAAAGCACTGTTAAAAGGAGACTTCACAAAAGTGAATAGCTCATGGTCAAGAAGAGCTGCCAGACTCCTGCTTTCTCAGTAACTAATAAAAGTGCTTTTTAACACAATTAATGTGATGTCCTGCTAAAGACCGAGGGAAATTGGAATTGAGACATTTGTATTTTGACAGACTTTGTGGAAAACTTCTGTTCAGACTGGTAGGAATGAAACCAATAAATTTCTGAAGAAACTTTCTGAATTGAGCCTTCAAGATAATAGATAGGCTGTTCTGAGTGTGGATAAATAAACTCTGTTTTTATAAGTGCCCAAAGACCTTCAGGATGACGAAGTGGAACATACTTCAAGTCTCCAAAGATGGGAAGTGGCTTCTGAGTCAAATGCCCTCCTGTGCCAGGGCTCGTATTTTAGACTGAGATCACTCTTTTGTGACTTGTTGACAGGTTTTTTGTTGTACTTTGGAAAAAAAAAAAGAAAAAGGAAAACGTCCCAGGCTGAAAATAGCAGTGAAACATTCCCCAACTGGCCAACCTGTTCTTCAAGAAAACTTCCCAGGGAACATAAAGCTCCAGCTGCAGTCCCAAAAACACTGGCTAAGAAATGGCACCGTAAGTAATAATTACAGTGGAAAAAACCTATTTTGGGTTACTACAGCCCCTGCCTGAGCATTGCTCATCTCTTATCTTGTGGTGCAGGTGATCACCTGCAGAAGGAAGATTTGGTTCCCACCAGGAAATGCTTAGAGGGTGGACTCTGAGCATGGGAAACTTAACTCACTCCCTTTTTGCCTCCCCCTCTCATGAAGAACAGCTCTCCTTGCAATTCCTGCCCTCCCTAGCAGCCATCCCAAAGGCAGGTGGTAAAAAGGCTGGATCAGAGCTCATGGCATTCTGGAAAATCAGGGCAGGTCTCTGCATCTGTGCAAGGCCAGGGCTGAACTCTGCAATGAACCCAAAGGAGATGCAAGCAGGGCCATGGGTGATGATCAACATGGAACCCTTAGCACCAAGCTTTGCTTGCTTTGCTCTCCAGCTGCCTGCTGATGGGAACTGCTGGATGCCTTGGCCAGCAAGATATGCTTTATTTGAAACAAAGATCAAGTCAGTGGTGAAGGAAAAAAGAGATGTCACATATTCAGAGTGGAGCCCAAACCAGGCTGATGGGCTCTGAATGGGTTCCTGCAGTGGCCAGAGGATGGTCCTGACACAGTGGTGGGACACTGGAGCAGTGCACCTTGGATCAAACACCAGCAATGGCCAAGGAGCTGAGGCTCAGAGAAGAGGCACCAGCACATTCTCAGAGCTGGCTCAAGGAACTCTGTTCCTCTGGGTTCAGAGAGAAAATGAAGGGAGAGCAGGTCAGGGCTTGTGATGTGCAAAGGTGATGGAAATGGGGGAGTAACTGGGATTTAGAAGTCTTATCAGGTGGCGAGAAATGGGCACCAAATGGATCCAGCCTGTGATAAGGGCTCTGCTATTTAAAAATCATTACCCAGGGAAGTAACTTTGCAAAGCTTATGCTGATCCTCCTCTTCTGAGAATGGTTTGATCACGACTGGTCCCTCCCCACCAAAGCAGATTCTCTGTTTCATGTGGAAATGAATTCAGGTCTGAGTTGCCCCAGGAATGAGCCTGGATGGCTGCAGCAACCCACCCTGCCTTGGAGCCTGGATTAGGGAAAGGCAGCTTGTCCTTGCCAGCCTTTCCGAGGGGGATCAGAGAAGGGTTTCAAGAAGGTGCTGAGGTTTTGATTCATGCGCAGAAGATTTCCCGGGAGCAGCCAGACTGGCAGCATCCCTGCGGGTCGGCCCTGGGCTGCTGCCCAGGTGCTGTCTTTGGCCCTCCTGGGCTCTGGCTGCTGGGGGTGGGGAGGGCAGAGGGCGGCTTTTTTCTAGCAGGGGAAAAAAATCAATCTGCTTTCAGTTCAGCAGCTCACGCTCGGGCTGGCTGCAAGAAACGCGTGTGGGGGGGAGCCAAAGGAACTGGTAGGGACGAGCCCCGGCTGCTCCGCTCTCTGCTCCCACCCCACCGCGGCCGGCGCTCGGACACCGCTGTGTTCCCATCGGTCCTGACAAGCACTGGCTTCCCAGGTCATTAAGATTCCATTCAGCACATCTGCAGCCCGGGACGCCCTGGCAGAGCACGATCGCATCGCAGCCAGCGCACCCCACGCACCGCATGCAGCGGGCCGGGGACGCGCAGCCGGGGATGCTGCGGGGAGAGGGGGAGCAAGGGGAGGATAAAACCGAGCTGTGCTGCCATCTCATTACTATTTAAATCGGGCTCCGTGTGGTTCCCAGCACTGTGCCATCCTGCCTCCATAAAAGCTCATGGTTTCCCCTGGTGCTGCTCTCTTAAATATCTAATGACGGGAGGAAGAGCTGTTTTAAGAAACACTTCAGTGCTTCCACCCGAACAGAAGGTTGTTTCAGGTGGCCAGAGGAGGCAAGAAAAACCTTTAGCTGTTAATTTTTCAGGATTCTGCAGCAATTGAAGGGGTGGTAGCATGATGACGCAGACATGGGGGAAAAAGAGAGATCTTCTGGAGAGAGTCAGGACTCCTGAGGTGTGTCCTGCATCCTCTCCCTGACTACGTGTCAGCCTGGCTTGATGTCTTATGCTAAAACACTTAAGGCTACAGTTTTGGAGCTCTGGTGAAAAATACTTGCAGTTCACCTGCCTCCAGATCTTAGGCAAGCACTCTGCCCTCCCTATCCCCTCTGGATGTATCAGATTTGCTGAGTGCCAAGGATATTTGAAGGTGTCCACCTGCCAGAGACTTCCTAAGGATTTATTTGGGTTCATGAAGTGTTTGAAAAGCCTAAGTAAAACTGCTGTGGAAGGAAATGTGTTTTAATGCAAGCCAAATCATAAATCAGGCCATCCCTAACACAAGTGAGACGAGGCTGATATGAGAGGGGAGGGCTGTGCTTCTCCTTCACTGGCAGCCCTGTGTCCCAGTGCCTC
Source organism: Geospiza fortis (assembly GCF_000277835.1). Taxonomy (NCBI): domain Eukaryota; kingdom Metazoa; phylum Chordata; class Aves; order Passeriformes; family Thraupidae; genus Geospiza; species Geospiza fortis. The sequence continues at coordinate 2,361,097 of NW_005054339.1, read as the reverse complement.
ACTCCTGTGTGGACCAGCTCAGTTATTCTGGTACTCAGCTGTCAGGGGGTGGGATAGCAGCAAGGCTAATGGAAGTGTTGCCAGAGCCCATATTATTTTCCTAATAAAGCCCATTTTGTGATAGGGATGCAGCTGGTATCAGGCTGAAATCAGTGCCCCTGAGCACTGTTTCCAGAACAGGTTGGGCACAAGCACTATTGAAAGCAGTCAGGTGTCCCAGGCACAGCTCCTGTGGTGTCCTGCACCTCACTGTTCCTTGGTGGGAACTGGGAACTCTGCACCAAACCTGTTTGCCAGTCCCAGTGCCTTCCCCTGCAGCCATGGTGCAATTACGTTTTCATTTGAATTATGTAAAAAGGATGGTGTCAGTCATTTCTCTGCACTGATTTTGTGGAAGGGCAGCTCAGTAATTTATGTCTTTAATATCCAAGGACAGTGTTTGTGGAACCTTCTGTTGCTGCCACCCAGGATGAGAAGCAGACTTCCAAGAGAGACAGGGTGGCTGCAGTGGGCCCCAAAAAGGTGCAGGGAGCACACCAACAGGTGTTTGCATTTGTGGTTTCAATGGGGACAGGATTTCTTAATTAGCAAGACCTTATGAAAAGATTCTGGTACAGAACCACGGCTAAATTCAATCAGCAGGCAAAGCCAAGTGGATTTCTGCACATCTAAAGGCAGGAAAAGAAATAGCACAAGATCCTCTCAGTGCTGCAGAGAGGAGGATTTTACTGCTGCTGAGCAAAGCCTGTGTACAGCATCTCTGCATCCCGGCAGAGGTGGGATGACCCAGTGGCTGGAGCAGGTAATGCATCCAAAAGAAAGCGGGGAGGGCTGGGAAGGGGCAGCCCTGGTTTTGTGGAGGGTCATTAATTCTCTCCCACTTTGAGATGTGCTACAAGAGTGCTGAGGATTACTGGTTTGTGTCCCTTGCTACCAGGTCCCTGGGTTGGAGAGGCAGGAACTGAAGGCAGGGCTGGGAGCCCCATGCTTTGCCTCCAGCCCTGCCTCTGCAGAACAGCAAGCCTTTCCCTAAAGGTGTGGAAAGGGATTGTGTGCAAGTTCTTTCCAAAACCCCCAAATCAGGCTGCTAGCCAGGGTTTTAACCCTGCTCAGAGGGCAGAACACACAGAACCTGGCAGGATCAGGCCCTGCTTGTCTCTTTATCCCTCCCCAGATCTGCTTGAGCAATAACCTACTTTTTTTGCTTTGCAGAAAGAACATCTTGGATTAGGTTGCTGCAAATGAGCAGTTTCAGTCATGGTATGGGATGAGCTGCAGGTAAGCAGTGGGTTTAATGTCAGCTTTTTTGGCAGCTTCTTTATTCTCTCTCCACTTTGCACAAACAAAGCATATCTGGGAGGAAGTTAATTTTCCTTTTCAGCCACAGCATTTGTCAACATGGCTCCCCAATAATCCTCCCCGTGCAGATAAAAGTGAGCTGGCAGCCACACCAGAGCCCTCACCTCAAGCCTGCTGCCCACTCTGGTTCATTAAGGGATTTTCCCTCCTCTTGCAGGGCAGAAGCTGTGCCCACATGAAGGAGCCTAAATCCCAGCATGACACTCAGCTACCCTTAACTCCATCCCAATCAGCCCTGTGCAATTAAGGTGCCAGGGAACAAAACCAGAGGGTGTGGGATGTAGGGCCCTTCTGCCCTCATTAGGCAATCTGGGGCATCATCCACCAAAATCCAGTCCAGGGTGTAGGGACGGAAAGAGAAATTTCAAATCACTTGGGCTGCCTCTGTCCTTTCCATGTTCATTCTTTGTGGCCTTGAAAAAGGCTCTGGGACCAAAGTCTCACTTTATATTAACTACCACAAAACCCTTCAGATCAAAGCCTGACACGGGCCAGACTGCACACCCTGTGGGCTGCCAGCACAGGACCCTGCCCAGGATTCACAGTGCCCCAGTTTAACCAGTGAAGGCAGAGAAGGAGCTGACTGTGCCAGGGAAGCAGCACCTACTTTCCCAGCTCCACGCCCAACTGTTCCCCTTCGGTGCCTGCTGCTTTGGAAGACTTTAACTTGCAGCCTCCTTAACTGCTTCATTTCTGCTATTTTGCACTATCCCACTCCCAGCACCATCACCAAACTCTCCAGTAGTGTGAAGGCGGGTGAGCTGAGATGCCCCTGCTGCAGAGCTAAACAGCATCAGGGCTCATTTTACTGCTTAGAAATCTGCAAGGAATCAAGCAGGTCAATGAATAATCCAGTTTAAAAATCACAACAGAGGGGCTGGGTAACTGTATACAACACTGGCCTAAATTCATACATCAAGTGACGAACTGTAATGAAAAATTAAAGGGCCCTGCTTGGCACAAGGTGGGTGCTGCATGATTTGAATCCTGGGAAGCTTCATATGGAGCAGCTCTGCCCGTGTCCCTCGTGCCTGCGCAGAAATGGTGCAGGGGTTCAGACAACCTGCACAGGCATCAATTTTTTTCCCCCAGCTTGTGGCTGTTCAAGCTCAGCAGTGCTAAAACGTGACGTGGGCTTGCAGAGGACACGTGCAGCCCGTGGGGTGAACTGCAACCTGAACAGCTCTCCCAGCAGCTGGGGCTCCGTGTCCTTCTAGTAATAAATTCCTCCTGGACAGTGTTTCAGGGGATTGCTAGGATTTGAGGAGAGAGGAGGCTGGCTGGAAGCGAGACAGGCTCCAGGTTTATCCTTGAAAGCCCCTGTACTGCAGAGCTGGGACTGCCTTTGGCAGCCTGCCTGGAGGAGGATGTCAGTGGAGGCTGAAGGCTGCCTCGTGCTGTATGAACCCACCAATCCCCTCCTCGACCAGCTAAGTTGGAGATAAATCTCCCTATTAGCAATGCGTAAAGCAGGCCAAACTTCGAACAGCTTCTTAAGCAGGAGGTGAATCAAAAGCTCAAAATAACTTAAAATAAGTCCTTTCTGTGCTCCGGGCTAGAAAGTGGTTGTTTTGGAGCTTTCCCATAGTGTGCCTGGCCTGCCTGCCGGGAGAGAGGGGTTGCTGAGCAAGGCAGCAAAATCAGGTAAAAAATAACCCCATCCCCAACGTCAGCAGCAGAGCTGAGAGGAACCAGAAGTCCTGAGCTGTTTCGAAGTTGTGTTAAATAATAAAGCAGAGAAATGAATAAATTAGCTGAGCATCTATTTAGGTCAGCCCTCTCCGTTTCTCCCCGCCGCCTCCGTGTGCCTCCTCCCCGCAGCCATCAGCTGCTCCGTGCCTGCGGGTCCCCCCCC
>NW_005054339.1:2353144-2357802 GCF_000277835.1 Geospiza fortis | reverse complement strand
TGTCCCCGCACGGAGCTGCAGGTCCTGCTCCTCCCGGTGCAGCTGCCCAGCAGCTGCATCTCCCTGCCCTGCCTGCTCCGCTGCTGGTCATCACCCAGCTGCTTCCCATTCCCAGCTTCCAACCACGGCAGCACCTCCACCTTTGCAGGCCATTGTTCCCCACCTTGCGGGTGCCCCAAGCTCAGTAATGTGATTGCAGTTGTCATCTTTTGACTTGGGGACAACCAGGCTGATTGACACAGATGGAGAATCAGCTTTTAAACCCCTAAGCTCCCCTCAAATCATTCAAATGCTTGCAGAAAAATGGAACAACCATGCAGTCCTGTATATATGTCCTTATTTACATGTTTCCCAAGCCTGAAAAGCCAGAACATCTCGTTGGTTGCAGCTATAAGCAAGCTGGATAACACTGACCAAGATAGAATTATCTACATCAAGGGCTGCTCCATCTCAGCCCAGCTCCTGCTGGTCCTCCCAAACCCCACAGGTAGCTGGAGAAGGTCTCCAGCGATGAACCCAGCCAGAAGCAGCATCCAGGGTGTAGGCAATGGAAAATGAGATGTTTCTAAGTTTGGCCAGGCTTAGCTGGCTCCTCGCAGGTCCCAGCCTGTGAGTCACCGCTACGTGGGCCACCAGCACGGCCTCCCCTCTGGAGGAAGGAGTGGAGGTGGAAAAATAACAAGAGGAAACCAGTTGTTAGTAGTGCCAGCTCCAGGGAGAGTGGGAGGAGGTGGCAGTCCTGGAGAGAAAGGTCAGGGCTGCATTGCAGGCTGCTGCCTGATTTTAAATCCTGCCCTCATGCTAGGAAGCTGCTTACAGGAGCACATTTGTACAATATATATGGGGGGTCTGGGCTGATCTGAGGGGAGAATGAAAGCCTCCAACAGCAGCCAGGGGTGATGGAGGATTTGTTTCTGGTCCCTCATCTCCTCTGATTTCTACTGAGCTGAACCTGAGTACCCTGTAAAAACCAAATTCTGGCCCCTTGCAAACATTGTAAAAGAAGATGTACTGGGAACAGATACATCCAAAAATAAAACTAAAGAAAGCAGGTGTCCAGCCTCTTCTGGTGCCTCAGCTCTCCTAACTGGTGCTAACTGGAATGCACCAGTGGGGGACACAAACCTCAGCTACTGTTCCCTTGTCCCTGCCATCAGTCCAGGAACACTTGGCAAGGCTGTGCTGTGACACCTCCCCTTCTCACAGGGATATCCGCAGCTGTGGCTCAGCACTTCTGCTCTCCATTGCCTTGCAAGAATTCCTTTTCTCCTGCACCCTCCCATCTGACAATTGCCACCAGTTGCCAGTGATTTTTCTCACCTCCTATCCCAAATGCTTAGAGCCAGCTGTCTCTCTGCTGGTTGACTGGCACTTCCCATCAATGAAACCATGTCTTTATGCCTTCAAGGAAATTAGAACAGCTGTCAGGGGGCAAAAAAAGCACAGCCAGGTAGGATGCCAGGTCAAGGGGGAAGCTGCTGTGTGAGACTTGCTGTTACTGGCTGGTGATGCCCCTTCTCCCTGAGCGGGACTAATTCTCCCACTTGCAGCCGGAGCGGGATCTGTTATGCTCAGGCTCCCTCTAGTGCCTCCGTGTCCCGCTCTTCTGGCTCCTCTGGAGGTGTATCGGCCATTTGTCCCCGCGGACAATTTCTCCCATGGCCTCGCTGCCCTCCGGCATCGCTCGGCTCCACAGCACAGCCGAGCCCTGTTTGCTCACAGGCTGGGAACAGCCCTAAAATCGCCCCAAAGCCACGGGCACTGCCAGGGCAGGGACTCTTGGGGAGCTGCCAGACAGCCCAGTCCTGGTCTGCTTGCTGGGGTGAAGGAGGGGGTGAAGGTGGCCATATCCCACAGGGTGCTCTCCCTGACAAGGCACAGCCCTACATGCTGCAGCTGCACTTGAGTGGTGTCAGCAGAGCGAGTGGGGATGAGTGGGGATGGGTGAAGTGCCCGAGCAGCCCAGGCTGGGAATCCTCCCTGTGAGCCATCAGGAATAGCCAGAAGCATCCCTGCACTCTGCCCCCTCCTCCATGCCTCCCCACTGGGGAGCAGTTTGTAGGGTCCGTGCCAAGCAAAGTCAGCTGAACTCCTGATCTGCACTGGTTTCGTGTTCACTGGGGAGCTGTGCTGTCACACTGTGTCCAGCATCCTACATGAACATGGCCTTTCCTTGTCTTCTTCCTGTGGGAATGGGGAGGAAAATCCTTCACGTTTTGGGAAATGACCAGAGCCAGCCTCTGCTCAAGCCCCTGTAAAACTCAGCCTGGCTCAGCTCTGGCACTGGCACCATGCTGGACAGTGGGCAGTCCCTGGCATTACTGAATGGGGCAGCCCCAGTAATTCCTTACCCCAGGGCAAAGTCACCTCACAGGGAGGGGGGAGGCAAGCTGGGGGAGGCTGCTGAAATGGGGTGTCAGCATGAAAACAGTGACAGACCAGAGATCAAACAGCATAAGTGTGCGTGATGCAGGACAGTGACCAAGATACAGCTGTCAAAGGCACTGTGGGATTTTTGTGTTATGATTTTTTCATAATTGTTTTGCAACTGGAGTAATTACCATCCTATTTAACGAGCACAGCTCCTTTAATAGAGGACACTTGTGCTAAGGTGCACTAATTAAGTCTGTAATCACTAGAAGCATGAGTAAAGGTTGTGAACTGGCCAATTGGTCTCAGTAACACCATAATTAGAGGCACAGCAGCTCATCAGGGCATGGGAGAAATTCAAGGGGGCTCGATCGCCCAGCAGTGTGATCCTGGTCCTGCCTTGGATCCTCCTTTTCACCTTGTTCTCTGCATTGGTTTGCAGTGATTTATAAACTGCCCTGGATATGTTACACTCAGCACCATGAACTGAAGGTTCTCCAGTTTTATTTTATTAATTTGGTTTATGGATCTTGTCATCACCTGGGCATTAAGCACAGCTTCTCTAATCCCCATCTGGCTGACTGCTCATCTGAGTGGCCCCAGCAGCAGCTGGGAAAGACTCCCAGGGAGATCCAACAGCAATAATTGCAGCAAGACCCTGAAAAAACTTGGAAACGGTGGATAGAACCCTAAAGTATACCCTTCTGTTTCTTCCTGAGGAGGAAGGCTCAGAAATTAGTTTAAAAGATCAAGAGTTTTCATAATCTAATGGCCAAGCTCAGGGGGCTGGCAGCCCTTCTGCCTTTTGAAATGCAGTGGAGGCAAACACACCTCTGGGATTCAGTTCTGTCTTCCACTGAGCTTGGCTCTCTGTGTTATCAGGAAAGTCAGGGCTTCTCTCTACTGTTGGCTGCAATTAGCTGGCCACACTGATGTACAAATATTTTAAGACTGGAGCTCACTACAGTGGGAGGAATTTAAAAAAACAACAGTTTAAAAAGTCAGATGTTTGCATATCTGCATCTTTGCATCTTTGAGCAGACCTTCATATTCCAGCTGCAAAATCCAGTAAAAGAATATTGCTATTTTCATCTATTTTTACAAAACAACTGCCCAGAATAGGGGTGGGGCTGGGAAATGAAGCCAAATACATTTTGCATCTTAGGTCTTGCTCAAAAAAGAGAAATACTGAAATTGAATTGCATTATCTTTCTTTTTCCTGCCTGTTTTCATTTCACTCTCATCAGCATTACCAAGGACAATCTATTTCCCTCTGTTTTTACAATAGGAAGAGCTTGTTTATAGCTATCTGAACTTGGGGCAGAGTAGCAATTGCTCTGCAAGCATTCAGACACTGAAAAAATGTCCAGTTCACTCTCTGTACTGGCCATGGGGCGTTTGGTCTCTGGGCTATTTTTTCAGTCTGGGTTACTTGAAGCAATTCACTTGTGCCTCTCACTGTAAAATAAAGGCAATGCCATCAGAAGGTGGCAGGAGAGCCTGGGCCTTTTCTGCTCATTTTTCAGAGGTTCCCATTTGAAATCACAGCAGCCTTGGCCAGAAATGCTACAATTGGTCAAGAGATACATCCCCCAGGGGCTCAGGCAAGCTTGGCCTTCCTTGTTCCCCTTATTCCTGTGTCACTTCACTGGGGGAGATGTCTCAATCCATGACCACAAATCCAGTCTTTCCTTGGACACCTCCAGGGACAGTGGCTCCACCACCACGCTGGGCAAGCCATTATAATCTCTACCCTTTCCATGAGGAAATTTTCCCATCGCAGTCATCATTTCAGTGTTTTTCACAGACTGAAATACCAACTTCAGTCCTTGTCTTTTGCAGGAGTGACACTTAAACCTCGCAGCATGGTCAGAACACAGCAGAAGCCCCTGCACTGTGCCAAGTCTTTGCCGAGCATGGGGGGTTTTGGGGGTCACCGAGGTGGCACAGCTTTCTGTCTGAAAGCAACGGAGCTGCCCGAGCCCCTGGTGCTTCATACCAATGAAGATGAAGGGCATTGAGTGTACCTGCCCTGAGGAGCATTGTCTGTTCATGACTACATTGCCCGAGCGCGGTGAACGCGCAGATAAACCGAGGCCGGACTCCGACGGGGACGAGGGCCTCAGGCTCCCGCGGGGGTCGGGCAGGGCCAAGCAGGGCGGCCTCGGCTCCCTGGGCCCCCGGCCGGCAGAGGCCATGGTCGGGGGCACCACAGTGGGGGGACCGTGTTGCTGGGAACCGCGTTGCTGGGGGAACCGCGTCGCTGAGGGACCGGGTCCGCTACGTCT
>NW_005054339.1:2346057-2352635 GCF_000277835.1 Geospiza fortis | reverse complement strand
GGATGAGGTGGTGCTGCACAGATCGAGTGGGGCGGTTTGAAGGAGTGTGATGAGAGTCAGAACCCGTTTGGGCTCAATGTGGAATTAATACGTAGGTAGAAAAATAGGAGCTTTTATGTTGGAAAACTGGGAATCGGTCTCTTCTCCCAGGTAACCAGCAATAGGATGTCAGGATGCAGACTCAAGCTGTGCCAGGGGAGGTTTGGGTTCGACATTAGGAAGAATTTCTTCACAGGGAGGGTGCTTGGACATTGGAATGGGCTGCCTGGAGAGGTGGTGGTGTCACCGTACCTAGAGGTGTTCAGGGAAAGGCTGAACGTGCCCTGGTCGGGTTGGCTGGGTGGTGGTGGTGGTGGACTCTGAGATCTCAGAGGCCTTTTCCAACCTGAGTGATGCCATGGTGGTCACCACCAGCTAAGCAGGCAGAGGGATCTTTTACAAGAACAGGCAGTGGCAGGACACGGGAATGGCTTCACACTGACAGAGTAGGCTGGATATTAGAAAGAAATGCTTCGCTGTGAGGATGATGACACAAGTTGCCCAAACAAGCTGTGGCTGCTCCATCCCTGGAAGTGTCCAAGGACAGGGCTTGGAGCAACCCGGTCTGGTGAGAGATGTCCTTGGCCTTGGCAGGGGGTGGAACAGGATGGTCCTTGAAGTTATTTCCAGCCCAAACCATCCTGTCATTGTGTGATGTTCCTGAAAAGCTTCGTCCCTGGGATCCTGTGCAATCCAGAGACGGCCACAGTGATGAAATAGTTCATGGTTGGGGTCTTTCATCAGTGCTGTGATGAGCAGAGGTCACAGATGGGTTCTGCTTGGTCCTGCACAGTGAGTGACAGTGCCCTCTGACACTGCCCACAAGGGCTTCAGTTTATTAATGAGTGAGGTGGTGCTGTCAGGGTGTCAGTAGTTGATGAACTGCCTGAAATCTTTGGATTGGAAGCCCATGCAAAGGGATGAGCATAGAGATGTGTTTTTAATTGAAATGTAGTTTGGATAGGAAGGGTCTGGAAATTGTCTATTTCACACCACTTTGATAGTCAGGTACATTTAGAAAAGAAACTAATGCAGCTGCTAAATAATGGCAGAAACTGGAATTTAAGTAATTGTCTCATTTTCCACACAGCCCGTAAGTGGCACAGAAATGGCATCAAGAAGCCCAAAACCCATAGATATGAATCTCTGAAAGGGGTGAGTATTTCTGCTGATATTCTCAGGCTGTTGAGTCAGTGAGGCTTAACTGTGAAAAAAACCCCAGAATTTGTATTTTTTGACTGACACTTTTGTTGCAGACTGAGGCCTGTGTTGCAGGGGCTCAGAACCACTGTGGGGTTCAGTTCTTCTACTTACCTGACATGCAGCTGGGATATTTCTGACCCACATGAAATCTGCCCTTGGATGTCTATTAAACTGCATTTTAGTCAGTGGCCAGTTTTCTCCCTGTCCTGTTCTGGTGGCTGTCAATTAGTGCTGTTTCCAGTGAAACAAACACTTGCCAGTTTCCCTTTTGAGTCTTGCTGGATCTCCTCCTCCTCTCCTCTTCTCTCTCCTTCAATATTGTTTTACTGTCTGTACTAATCCAGATAATTTCACTTACAAAATGAGAGGAATTGTTATTTCTGGGCAAAACACATAAAAGTGACAGTATATTGCTTTTTCTGAGATAATCCAAATCGTACAGCAGGGTCTGTTTCCATTTCATTATGAAATGAAAACAGTAAATTTTTTGTTAGGGAGAGTTGTGATACTATTTGTTTTGTAGATGTCATGGTCTACAAAGCTTTTTGGAAGTGATGTAAAAATTTGTCTTCTGCAAAGCTCAGTGAGGGTTTGGTCTTGCCTCTCCTGCACCTTTGCCTGTCCTATTCTTTCTTTATGTTTATTGCTGGTGTTTAGAATTTTTTGTTTGTTTATGGTGGTTAAGGAAAATGGCTATTAAAGCCTGGTTGCAGATGACTAAAATAATCTTGTTGAAAAATCAGAAAAGAAGTGTGAACTAGTCACAGCCTGCATTTGGGAATAATTGGAACAGCATGGAGCTATAAATATTTTTATAGATGTCTCTTCTGCAGCATGGCTTATTTTCCCTTTGTTTTTATAGGTTGATCCCAAGTTTCTGAGGAACATGAGATTTGCAAAGAAACACAACAAGAAGGGGCTGAAGAAGATGCAGGCCAACAATGCCAAGCAGGCAGCTCAGCAGGCTGCTCAGCAGAAAAAGGACTGATGTGCTTTAACAAGAAGACCCAGTTTTCTTACTGGCATATGTGTTACAGCATTTTTTAAAATAAAATTGTATGTAACAAAGCCTTCACCTCCTGAATTTGAGGAGAGGCCTTGTTTGAGTTGTGTTTTAGCTGCCAGCTGTGCATCAAGCCTATGAGTAGTGATCCAGGGCAGCCTGACTGGCTTGCAGTTCCCTGGATCCTCCTTGTGCTTTTGAAAACTGGGCTGACATTTTCTTTCTCAGGTACCATGACTTCAGTGATAATTCCTGGTGCTGTTACAGCAAAGTGAAATTTCCAAGGGCTGTTACACGTCTGCTGCTTTGGTGTGTGGTTCTCTACAGCTGTGGGAATCCAGGGAAATTGTAGGGGAAGGAGTGCTGGCTGTGGTGCTGGAGACCCCAGGAGTTTGTGCTGGAGTTGGTGTGTGTTGTATCCTGAAATATTTGTAGATATTGAAGCATTAATGGAGCTACCCATGGGAACATGTAAGGGTTTAGGAATATACAAAATGCCCATTGTTTAAATAGTGACTGATTTTAGAGAATGTCTTTCACTCCAGTAGCAAAAGTACTGTCTGATGAAATGTGCTGGCTTGGGAAGGTAAGGAGGATAACGTGTGAAATCCTGGGAGGAGCTGAGCCCGGGTTTTGCTCCTGCTGTTTTGTACATCAAGAGAGGGCTTCACTGTCCAGGGTCCCCCCAAAGCTGGCTCAGGCCGTGCTTTGCACTTTTGGCATGAGGCACCTGTTGGAATGCAGCCAGCTTTTCTGAGATTGCAGTTCCTGTGCGTGTCCACCCGGTGGGGTAAATCAGCAGAGCACACCAGGGCTGGATGTTCACATGGACCTGACTGCAGCAGAGCAGCAAAACACTTGCAAGATGAAAAACAATTTTAACTGGAATATCCAATCCATGTAGTTTATTTTTTGAATAGTTTAGCCAATTGCCAAAATTATGTATGTTAGTGTGAATTCTTTCAGGCTTAAATGCAAAAATCTTTACCTAGTTCCCACTTTTAAATTGTTTTTCACTGATTAGGAAAACCCACCCACCCCTAAAAGAAGCAATATAAAGAGATTTACTAATTTGAAACGCACAAGTTAAGGGGGTTGTAAAGTCAGGGATGTCTGTAGCCCTTAGCTGTCTGATTCCTGCTGTGTGCATCTCTTGGGCTTTTGTGGAGGTTGGTGTTTGTCAGCCTGTTACAAACAAGTGTTTGAGGAGCTTAAAGGATCACCAGCAAAGGTATCAGTAAAAAACAGATTTAATATTAAGCAAAAGCATGACAGAGTTCATTGGCAAGGTTCACTCACTGCTTGCTAGATGACTAGGGCACACAGAGTGGAGTTGTTGCTGGTACTGAAGGAGATGGGAGTGGCTGGTCCAGCGAGGGTCAGTGTGGCCAGTCTGGTGTAGATGTGTGTTAAAAGAGTGAAAGGAAAAAACCTCTGAACAGAGCACTTGGTGTTTGTCAGTCTACACCTTTAGCTGTGTGTCTGCATATTTCCTACCCAGTGTAAGTTCTGCATTTTAAATCTCTAGCACTAAAACTTTTCCATAAGAAAAAGGTAAGAAGGGAGAATTCATCTCAACCCCCTGGATGTGTTCCCCAGAGTGCTTGTGTTGTGAGAGTAGCTCACTCACAAGATGCAGTCTGAGGGAAGAGAGGCAAGGGTCAGGCTGAGAAGAGGATGTTGGAATGTTAAGGAGAAGCAGAGGGCAAGATTTGGGTTTCCTGTGGCTCCAGGCAGCTCCCCCAGGCCTGCCTTCAGAAGCAGCCTTTTCATCTGCTGCCCTTCATGCTGCCCTTCAGTGGGACAGCTTCCCAAATAAGGGCTTGCTGACTTTCTGACCAAAATAGCGGCTGCGTGACAAAATGCAGCCCAGAGGAACGTAACCTTAATCCAGGCATCATTGTGTAGCAAGAGACAGGAATTCTGTGAGCTTCCACAGGTGTCAGGTTTGTTGTTGTGTGCTCCCTGCTCATGTGGTGGCTCTGCAGGACGCTGCCTGGACATCAGTGACCACTTACTGCATTTGCTAATACTGTGACACCTGTGTTCACAGCTCTCCTCTTTGTACAGGCGCCCCAGCCCCAAAGGGGGAAGCTGTGGAGGGGAGTTTGTGCTGACTCTGCCTCCGGGTGGGTCTCCATCCTCTTTCTCTGGCCTTGTGAAATCATGTGAGTTCTGTTGGTGAAACGAGGTTGGAGATCCTTTTTGTGGGCATTACGTATACAGAGCTCAAAAGGGGGCACCAGCAGCTGTGGCCCGCTTGAAACTATTCCTATTACACAGAGCTCTCTCATCTTTGATATTTGAAAACTGCAAAACTCTCCTGATGAAGTGTTTGGTATCCTGCAAAGAGCTCAAAAGCATCTCAATGCTTAACAACTGCTGTACATCAGCTTATGCATCTCGTGCTTGCTGCTGCTGCACGTCATACTTGCTGCAGATTATTTCTCCCTTTTGCAATTAAGAGGACTCAGTATCAAGTTCCAGTTTGGCTCCTTTCTCTGCTTTGACTTAAAAAAGGCAAAGGGCGTGTAACCAAATACCAAATCATCTCATTTGGCAAAGGTGAGCCATTGCTCTGAAAGCCAAGAGCACAGAACTGGGGGCAGGGAATCAAAGCCCTGCAAAATGCTCTGATGGGGCAAGGTGTTCACTGGGGACGCTGATGTTCACAGTGATGATAAAAAGTAGGGCTGGACACGTGTTGCTGTGTCTCCCTTTACTGCCTTTCAATAATGTGGTCAAAAAGAAGCAGCAACAGAACATGAGTTCTGCTTTGCCCAGGTTTCAAGGCTGTTGCAGGTGTTTCTACACCACAGGGGCTTTGGCTTGGTGAAGTGTTTATCTGATGTACCTTAGCTCACATTACACTGCCACTGCCCTGCTGGCAGGTTTAGGCAGAGGTTTTATTAGGGCAGTGAGTACCAAGTTTCATCTGAGCTTCCTGCAGTCACTTGGTTCACACAGCAAAGTTTTATTGAGGGCTGAGGAGAGGCCTCAAATATGCTGATAAAGCTGCAAACCAGGGCAGGAGTTTAAATCCACAGCAAAGGCAAGCAGAGAAATGGCCTAAGAGCTGTGGCAGTGTCCAGTGGCATGGGCTGCTGTCACCTGCCTGCACAGCTCCTGCCTCTGCTGGGGAGGTAAGAGCACACAGGTCTAGGGACTGTTTTAGACACTGGTAAATGACTTTTTGCCTGATTTTTAAAAAAAGTTAATTGCTTTTTCTTCCCCAGACAGCGTGGACTTGTGTCACATTCCTCAAATGCTTTTGGGCACCAGAGGTTCACTACACGTGCGCTGAAAACTGTGAACTGGTTTGGAATTGCAGAGACCCATGGATTCCTCAGGGTGGTTTTCATTCACTGTTAGCACATCCCCTGTGTGGGGGTTCAGCTAGGCTGATCCTCCAGGGGGACTGTTTTTTCAGCCTGCTCACCCACTCTCTGGCCTGTCATGTCGTGTTACATTCCTTGTGCAGTTGTTCCTGTGTTTTAGCCAGCAGTGAATCCACCCACAGCTCCTCACCCTGTAGCATTTGCTGTCTGACTGGGAGGACAGGCCGTGTGTTAAGGCAGGCCAGCCTGGCAGCAGTTTTCCTGGCTTCCCAACCTCCTGTTCTAAGGATGGGAAAAGCCTAAATAGTCCCAGTGTATGTGCTTTTCTAGTGACAAGTTTTGGCTGCTACAAGACCTTTGTCTTCTCTCACCAGCCACCACTTTCCCTGCTTTACTCTTGGAAAAGGGTGGGCAGCAGGTGAGGCTGTGGCTTTCTGCTGCCAGTGCCATTGAGCCAAGGGGGAAGAGCCCAGACACAGGGCCAGGTGGCTCTTCCCAGCCATCCTTTTCCCTGGATCACAGCACAGTCCGAGCCACCAAGCTGACTGAAGGAAAGGGGTTAACCTTATTTTCTCTCTTGTTCACCCTCCAGGGAGCCAAAGCCTATCAGTAAGCAGTGAAGAATATCTTGGAGAAGTCCTTTTTGGATGCTGGGATTTGGCCAGGACAGAGGAGGATAAGGGGGCTGTCAGTGGTGCCTGATGTGATGTGAGTGCAGCTGTGGGTTGCCCGTGGGCTGGGTGGCCATGGGTGTGGGGACAGCTGGCATCACCTCAGCTCCTGGCTGAACCCCAGCTATGGGCAACTCAGGAGCTTCCCAGGCCTGGGGTAAAACATGAGGACATGCTGTGTCCTCACAGGTGGGAAACAACTGCTGCTGCTGCTGCTACACTGCAGAGGTGGAAAATGTTTCTTTTTCATCTCTAGGCTACAGATTAGTTGGAAACAGAATCTGTTAACACCTGGGAGCATTTCCTGTCACAGAGTTCTCAGAC
>NW_005054339.1:2338435-2346016 GCF_000277835.1 Geospiza fortis | reverse complement strand
GGAACCCTTGGGGAGACCCCTGTGAGTGGGTCAAACAGATGTTTACATTGGAGCTGTTTCCAAAATACCCTAGGTTTCTAGCTGACAGGTTCATTTTCTTAGTTTTTCTCTTGTTATAAGCCTTGGTTGAGCAAAGTATTTAGTGCTGCTTGTCCAGAGGAAAGACAGCCATGTCCTTGCAAACAATCAACCACCTCTCTTGTCCCTGTTTTCCCTGAACTGCAATATTTCATCATTGCTATAAATGAGATTGTGTCACAGCTGCTTTAGGGTGTTATTTCCAGAGAAGTGGGGGAAAAGAAATCTGTTTTGGGGAGGAAAGGCAGAAGGAAAGCAGCAGAGCTGGGGCACTGGCCCAGCAGTGTGGCCACACAGGGCTGAGGGCAGCACGGCCGGGACTTGCACCTGCACTGTCCCGTGCCTGCCCTGCCAATGTTTGTTTTGCTTGGGTAAACGATTGACTTTAGCAACACGACTGCAATGTGGGAGTTGTGCTGAGGCTGTAATTCGATGGGAGGAGGCAGCTATGTGCAGGGAGAGCTGCTAATGCCACAGGAATGCTGCGCTTCCTTGGGGTGAGAGGAGACGGTGCTGTGGCTCCTTGGCCCTGCTGTCACCCTGTGCCTGGGAGCTGAGACCCAGAGTGGGCTTGTGCATTTCTCAGTGGCCCAAATCGATGTGATTTGACAGGGAAAATTGGAGGTCTCATTTTTTTTGTAGTGAGGCTCCCACCCAGGGCTGCAGGAGGACTATAAGGGGCCAGTACCTGCCTCCCACCAGGCTGGGAGAGACAGGAAGGAGCATCCAGTCCAGCTCAGGAATGGCTTTTATTCATGTTTCTAAAGCAAATTGAGGTTTTCTTTGGGCATTACAGGGTGCCAGTCAGGCTGGCAGGGAGGAGGAGGGTGTGTACCCTCGGGATAGCCAGGATGAGAGTAGGGAGGGGAGGAACTGTCCCTGGCACATGGATCTGAGAGATGGCTGAAGGGGGTTTTAATTCATATTTCATTGCTAAAATGCTGCCAATGCTCCAGTTGAACCAGCAGGCCACCAGTGCCAGCTCCCAAGCCTGCTCACCATGGTGGGGTTAGGAGATGGAGTGTGGCAGCTCCCCACAAGCACCCATGGCTCTGTTGGATGGACTTTGCTGTTGAGCTGACAGCAGAATACCTCCTTGGAGGCCTGAAGCTCCAGCTGTGATGTCACCTTGCCAGAAGTAGCCCCCAAGAGTGGTTTCATTAATCA
The DNA here is from genome assembly GCF_000277835.1 of Geospiza fortis. NCBI lineage: Eukaryota > Metazoa > Chordata > Aves > Passeriformes > Thraupidae > Geospiza > Geospiza fortis. The sequence goes on along the minus strand of NW_005054339.1, from coordinate 2,344,771 downwards.
TGAGTACACAACAGGGGTGAAGCTGTCACTGAACCTCCAAGGAATGAGCAGCTGAGGCACTGGGTATTAACAGGTTTTATTTCCCCCTGGCCACCCTTCTCAGCACTCAGTCTTCATGCTGGTAGCCAGGGGACTGAGTCAAGGAGATGAGATGCAGAGCTGGAGGGTTTAGGAGATTCAAGCTGTCCATCTGGCCTCAGATTTATTCAACCCCCTTCATAAACTCCAGGAACTCTGCCAAGGGGAAGACATTGGAGACAAGAGGTGTGAGGTGAGACTGAAGTGCCCTCACAGCTGTCAAGTGTGCTCCTGGCAGCTTTTCCCAGCCCTGTCTCCTGTTCCACCCTCACGATATGCGAGAGGCCAAGTGGGGGATGACTACTGCTCCTCTGACTGTGGCAAGGACTCCTTGTGACTCCTGCTGGAAATGTCACTGGAGCCCAGCATCACCCTCAGCTGCCACCACATGGTCTGGGCATCATTTTGTCAGCACCACATTCAAAGATACAGCCCCTCAGAAATGGTGCTGGTGTTAAGGGGGCAGAAGGGGACTGGTGAAAAGTGGCAGTGCTTCAGTGCAGCAAGGGCACAGGTAAGGCAGCCCCAGGTCCTTGCTTCCATTTCACGAGTGCAAGAACCCCCCCATCCCTGTGCACATGCTCCTGTCACAGGTATTGCCCAGCACTGCCTGCATGAGCTGTGCGCATCCATGAAAGCAGCCAAGACCAAGGGAGCTGCCCAGGGGCATGACCAAACCACATGAAGGAAGGAGTCCTACCATCATAGTCAATCCTGCCATCGTTGTTTTTATCCCCATCTTTCATCAGTTCCTCTATGTCATCCTCGGTGATGGTCTCTCCTGTTGCCTGCAGCATGATCTTCAGCTCCTCGAGGTCGATGTAGCCATCAGCGTTTCTGTGCCAGGACAGAAGAGCTCAGGACCAGTCAGAGCTGCTGGGGAGGGGGCCCAGGCTGGCTGCACCCCTCCCACCACCCCACCTCGCTGTGCTCATGGCTCTTACTTATCAAACATCCTGAAGAGGTCTGAGAGTTCCTCCTCGGTTTTTCCTTTGCTGTCATCTTTCATACACCGCACCATCATAACCAGGAACTCATCGAAGTCCACGGTGCCGCTGCCTGAGGGAAGAATGGATGTTCTGGGGCCAGCTGGCCAGCACTGGGACTCTGACTGAGCTCCACACTTCATGAGCAGCTCCACCAGACTGGCCCGCCCAGCTTCCCTGCACACCCCAAAACCTTAAGTGGTGGTGTTGAACCCGTTATTGTTAAAGTTAAAAACCAAGACTGCCATCAGACAGTGTCTCTACAAGTCAGACTGGAAGAGTATACAAGGTCTGATGCCTCAGTCTCTTCTCATACTGGGCTTGAGGAATGCAGGAAAGGGGAGCCCAGCTGGAGCCATCAGCTGGAGCTACAGGGGGTGGACGGGCAATGCCAGTGAGGGGTCATCCTCCCCTTCAGCAACCAAGGGCCAAAACTCAGGAGAGCAGCCCTGCAGCAAGAGTCAGCTCTCAGGATGCTGGGAAAAGTGACTGAGGCCCTTCTCTGACCTTGTAAGTGAATTTTTACCTTTCAAAGTCATTTTGCCTTGGCAAAAGTCCTTCTGGAAGCACCAAAGGATGGAAGTTCCTGCTATGGAGATACCTGTCCATCTCATTTAGGTATTAATATTGAAAGCTCCAGAAGGCAGGTATTCATGCAGTGTGGTTTTGCACCTGCACTATAGTAGTGTTGTTTTCAATGACTCAGATGCTTTATTTTTTTTGCCTGATTTTTAACTGCTTTTTTATTTTCCAGTTACTTAGTGTAGTATTTCTGCCCAAATGTCCACAGTGAGTTTTGTTATGTGTGATCATCAGTACACTGATTTAATCAGTATTGACAGTTACTTATGTGGGGGTGTGTACACTTGAGCAGTGTGAGACTTTCCTGATAGAATCCTCTAAGTGGCATTTCTGAAATGGCAGTTCCTACATTCAGCCTATGTTTGGTTTTTTAAAAGGATCTGTACAATTTCACAGTGCCCCCCAAAATCAATTCAAGCAGTATGATTGCTGTAGGAATAAAAATTTCTATAGTTTCTCTTTGCGTGGAAATTCCATAAAGGAGCCATGCTGAGGCCTGGTGGGTGTTTAATGTCCTTTGAATTCACAGCAGGCTGCACCCCACAGCTGTGACTGTCCCCAGCACAGATCCTGCCAGCACTGCACAGATGGCCCCACACCCCCAGATGTGGGGATGGTGCTTGGGAGAGCAGAAGAAACCCAAACTTCTCACCATCTTCATCCACCTCATCTATCATCTCCTGCAGCTCCTCAGGGGTGGGGTTCTGCCCCAGCATCCTCATCACCTTCCCCAGCTCCTTGGTGCTGATGCAGCCATCCTCTGCCCCCAGCACGAAGATGTCAAAGGCAGCCTTGAACTCTGGAGAGAGAGGGGAGAGGAGAGGAGAGGAGAGGAGAGGAGAGGTGAGGGGGTCCTGCCCTGCAGCTGGAGCCTGCAGGCAGGGGCTCATCCCAGGCACAGCCTCCCCTGACTGTGCACCCAGCAGTGCCCAGCCATGGCCCTGTGGGACACCAGAAACTGCCCTGCCAGCAATGCTGGTGGATCAAAATCCCTGGGCCATGCCCTGCCTTGGCCAGTGTGGCCAAAGCACTTTCCAGAATGTTCTTGGGAGGCCGGCAGGGCTCCTGCCTGGGGGCTCCACTTCAGGCTGTGGTGTCAGGTTGAAGGTGCACCTACCATTTTTTTGCTCTTCTGTCAGCTGCTCAACCTGTAAGGAAAACACAGACACAAAGTGATTTTAATTTCGTCAGCATCACTAATTGCTAAAAGGACATGTTGTTTGTTCAACAGCCTTTGCCACGGTCAACCAAACCTCACAAGAGGCAACCTCATGGATCAGGGAATGTACAGCCAGAGGGGTTTGACACAGCAAGATTTTGTAGTCTAAGAGGTTCTTCCCTTTAAAAAAATTATTCGCATCTCCTTTGAAGTAAACATAACTTCTCTAGAGTAGTAGATGCTAATACATGGCACAAATAGCCTGTGTACAAGCAGGGAAAGCCCACTGGGAAAAGAATATGTCTCTGTCAACCATTTGGGGATAATTTCTTATTTCACTGCAGGATGGCTGCACTGCTGAAGGCTGCTCACATGTAGGCCACCACCAGATCAGAGCTGAGACGTGCTTGAGGGTTCCCTGGGAAGGGAGAGGTACACAAGACTATCCCTGGTAGCTGTTTTTCAGGCCTAGAATCAGGAAACTGCTGCCCTATCCAGAGCTTAACTGCTCTGCTTCCATCTCAGCCAGTGTTCTTACAAAGGTGTCTGGCTCTGAAGGGAGCTGCTATTCCTCCAGTCTGTTTTGGGAATCTCTGAAGGAATGGCCTGTGGAGCCAACAGGCATTAGCTGACGTGGGCTGGCAGACAGTTCCCAAACTCTGCCCTAATTCAATCCCCACAGACCATCAGTGGGAGCTTATTAGATAGCATGAATTAATGAAAAGAATCAATAAGGAGAGCAAAGGGGTATCAATCAGCTCTGTGCCATACCCGTTTAAGTGCCTTTCTCTCTTTGGCTTCATTCCAGGTACTGCCTAGCTGAACTTGCTGCCCTCACCACCATGTCCAACTGCCCCTTTGGAAGCATCCATGAGAACAGGACTCATGGCTGCCTTGTCTGACCCCACTAAAGTCTCCTTGCTGCCACCCCCATGCCATTGGCCCCAGCACCCATCCCTGCCAGGTTTTGTTCGGGCCAGGACCCCACAACCCAGGGTTGTGTCTTTGAGTGAAAGCTCATTCTTTTGCCCCGAAGGGCAATGGTTTTGCAAAAGCCAGCTGGTTCTTCCTGGCAGAGAAAGCATTTTTCCTTAGCAGGACAGAGCCTGTGGGAGCAGGCAGAGCGTTTTATCCCACTCCCCATGCTCCAGGAGGTGAGGACTTGGCAGAAAGCACTAAGGATGGTGGCAGGATTTTTCTCCACTGCTGGAGGAAAGCCAAGCCCAGTGTGTTTCTGGGGCTGCTGAAGGCAGGCAGGCAGCTGCTGGCCCTCTGTAGACATTTTTTGGGCAGAGCAAGGGCAGCCACCACCACGACGGCCACAGCCAGCCCTGCTCTGTAATACGACACCCCTGGCGCAGTCGCTATTTATAAGCCTGGGAGAGAGAGGTGCTGGAGATAAAGATGAGCTCCCTGATTGTTCCCAGGCTTTGGTATTTATCCTTGCAGCCCTTTATCTGGACACTCGTCTCTGGCACTGTTCTAGGCACCGATTAACAGAGCCTAAAAATATTCCCAAAATAGCTTTGTGTTTGCACACCCTTATCTAGGCATGAGTGGGTAAAATGAAAATCCATTGGGTTCTCTGGCTGCACGTAGAGGATTTGGCATAAATGTAATATTAATATATGCTATCAGCATGCAGAAAATATACAACCATTCACTTTTGAAGCCTCCTTGAGTACTGAAGTGATAGATGTGGTGTATATAAATTAAATGCATTGTTGCTATAGAGTGACATTTTTGCCACAAAATGTCTCTTAACCTGTTCATAGTTTGCTCTGGACATGGGTGCTGTTGCTGCCTTATTCCTCTTTTCTTTCCACATCATTGCAGGAACAGGTTTTTCTGCCTGCAGTGTGGGAAGGCAAGCTCTAAGCTCACAGCACTGCAGCAGCTGTGGTAATGCCAGATCTGCTGTATTTTGCTTTTATCAGCTCCTCTCTCCATCCCATGGTTCCATTTGAAGTCAGACAGAGGAAACTGAAGTTCTTAACTATTTTTTCACAGGTAAATGTTTTCTTTTCGGTCTAAATTGTGGGAATTAGATACACAAAAGAGCTGTCTGTCTCAGCTGTGCCTGTCTTGGACTTGTTTTGCCTCTGTAAAGGTGTTGGGAGTTAATGCCCAGGACTCAAACCCTACATTTACCTAATTAATGGCCATGTGGTCTCTATACAATGCGGAAAGAGCCTGTGCCTTGAGTCACAGAGAGCTTATTTAATTTAAAACCTTAATTAGAAAGGCCTGGATTTCCTTTGATTTTACAGGTTCCATTTTCTCCATTTTGAAGGTGTTGGCTGGGGGACTCAGCTTCTCCTGAACCTTTTCACACTATCAGGATCACTACAGGGGTTCCATTTCTGAGGTTCAAGTCTGACCAAAGGACAGGGGATGTGTGAGCATTGGGGTTTTTTTCTTCAGTTACCTACCAAGGACTGTATTCCTTCCCTCTAAAAACCTTGGCATAATAATAACACTGGTATTATGCATTTTTTGTGCTCTTGCTTAAAATCAAACTTGATCAGCTGTATGTTTAAGGGAGGAAAAGCACCAAAAAGCTCTTACTGTAAATCCAGTTATGGATGCAATAGCAATCCACACAATCCAGAATCTATTTTCATCCTTACTCTACTTGCACATCTCTGTCTGTCTGCATTACAGAACAATGCAGAGTTCTTATTACAGACCAAATAGTTTGGGTTTACACAGTGAGCACAGCCTGCAGCTGTGGAAGTTAAAATAGCCAAAGGATGCTCCACGTTCCCCAGGGCATAGCTCACATTCTGGATCCTGCACAGAGCAGGAGCAGCAAAGCAGAGCGGGAGGTTTGGAAATAACTGAGAAAAAACCAAGGGTTTTTTAAAATCACTCCGAAAAATACTCAGCTAAGGAGCAGGGGAACATAGCAATGGCAGAGTTGTAAAGCACCAGAAAGAAGAGGGTGGGTTTTAACCCACACAAATAATGTTTCTTTCCTGGGAAATCCTCCTCTGCTTTGTCTGGGCTAAAACCAAGAGTCATCTCTTATGCCATGCAGGTTTTATTGAGATTTATAGGTTCACTTAGGAGCCATCTCCCTGCTTTACAGCGGGGAACCAGGGGGTCATTGTAAATAATTTAACAGCAGGTTGAGAGTTTCACACTTGTAAGAGGAGTGTGAAACTTCCCGAGCCACGAGAGGGAAGGGTCAGTGCCCTGGATGAGGATGTTGACTAAAAGTTGCTGCCCTATAATTATTTCTCATTTCCATATCTCCACTGAATTATTGCTATCGCAGCTTTGAGGAGCCTACAACAAAAATCCTTAGATCCATTTCAGACCCAACAAAAATCCTTAGATCCCTCAGATCCCCTCCCCATCCCGGAGCCCCGGGGGAGGCACTCACCGCTGCCTTGTAGATGTCATCCATGGCTGGGCAGGGCCGGGGGCTGTCGCTGTCACTGTGCCGGTGCTGGCCCGGGGGCAGGGCTGATATAGGGGCTGGGGCCGGCCCCGGGCAGCCCCGCACGCCCGGCCCCCCAGGAATGC
>NW_005054339.1:2334011-2338329 GCF_000277835.1 Geospiza fortis | reverse complement strand
GGCCCCAGCCCTGGCCCCAGCCCTGGCCCCGGCCCCTGGGCGGCAGCTGGAGCTCTCCTCGTGACTGTGTGGTGGGATCAAGGCACCACTTTTCAGCAAGACCGGCCGAAATTGCTGATAAATTGAGGCTCTTGGCTGTCCTGGCTGGAGCCGTGCCATCGTGTCACCTCCACCTCCAGAGTGTTCCCCCTGGGAGCTGCCTTAGAAAGGTTATACTGTGCCAAATAGGATTGGGTATTGCAGGAAAGGTACATGTCCCAAAATATCCCTGTCCTGTAGCAAATGTCCCCCGGGGCAGTGGGAACAGGGGGTGTCAGGGCCCCTCGTCCCCTCTGTGTGCCCCCAAATCCATGGCTGGGGCTCTCGGGGAGCAGGGGGTGGATGTGTGCGGGCAGACCGGGAGTATGGGGGGAATGTGCAGCCCCAGCACCATGGAGACACACACGGAGCTTTGCCCCAGTCTTCTGTTTACAGCTAGGGCTGCAAAATGTGGGGACCAGCTATCAGAATGGGGGTATCAGCTCTGTTTGATTCCAGGGATAATTGCCAGCCCTTTGGGAAATCATGACTCGCTTCACCCAGCCAGCTCACTGATCTGTCCCCACTGCAAATAGCTCAAATCCACACTCCTGGATTTACTGTGGGTTTTCCACGGATTTAACCTCCATGGTGGAGAGCAAAACACCCCAAAGGCCTCCAAGGGATGAGCAGTTTTCTCAGTGCAGTGAGAAGTGTTTTAATCTGCAGGAACCAAAGACAAACCTCTCTTTTTAACGATTCAGGACTCCCTCTTGTGTCCAGAGGGGCTACAGATGGCTTTGGCACCACAGGGTGGCAAAGTCTCACCTCCAGCTGGCTCATGGCAGAGTTAGTTTGCAAAACTAAAAATGCAATTAATGCAACTGTTATTTTTCATCTTTTCTACAAATCTGCCTTTAAGAGGAATCATGCTGCATGGAAAACCTGCAGTCCCTATGGAATGCTCAAGCCAAAGCAGCATTAACCAGGGAGCCAGGTGGTGTCAGCACAAAGTGGAGATGCAGGTGAGCACAAAGCCATCCCCACATCACATCCTCCCGGGTTTTGAGTCCTGAAGGATTAACTCACTGCAGAGGCTGATAGGAACTGTGGTCCTGTGGGCACCCAGGCTTCAGCCCAGCCCTGCCTCTGCTCAGGATAAAAAGGAAAATTGTTACATTCAAGGAATTGATTTTTGAAGCAGTTAGTCTTCCTAATTTGAATGTATTTAATATTTTGGTTGCCTTTATCACAGGAAAGTCAGAAAAAGCAGCAGAGGGAAGCAGTTATTTTGTTAAAGGGCATTGGAGCCTGTTCTTAGGTGAGGGCACAGCCTGGGACGGGAGACCTGCTGTTCCCCAGAACCAAACCATCACCCAAATCCTCCTGGGCAACCCCAGAGAGATCTTCCCAAGGAAATGCTGCCCCGAGGCAAACCCCAGCCCCTGGCTGCTTCTCTGGCCTTGGGATTCAGTGCAGAGACAATGGAGTGACAGGTGCCAGCTCTGGGCACCACCAGGACAGGGGCTGAGGAATCCTGCCTGGCCCTGTCCCTCCATCCTGAGAAGTGATGGCTCTGAGTCACCCTGAAAACAGCCCCTGGCATGCGTCAGAATGTATTTAGGGTCAATGTAGCACAGGAGGAGCGGCTCCAACGTTGCCTTTAAAAGGTCTGCTGGAGAGAGCTGGGGTGAAATTCAGGCTGGGATGTGGAGGAAGGGTCTCTGTGTGCTTAGAGGCAGGAGATCTGGACCACTGCCACCCTACACTGGCATGGGAAAGCTGCACATCTGAGACTTACAAACCAGAGCTGAGCCAGAGGAGAGGATGAAATCCCATCTGGCAGCAGGAGGAGGTGATGTTCCTGCCGGGGAAGGAGGCACAGGCGAGTGGCACAATGCCATCCCCTGCCTCCCTGCTGGCTGCCTGGAGACAAAGCTTCCAGCATCCCCTGGCTCTCCCAGGCTGTTTGCTTACAAAAGAACTGGGAATTGGGGTTTTGTAGGGTAGGGAAACCCAGAGCCTCTGCCATGCACAGCACCGGGAGGGGCTGCTGCAGGTATGGGGTGTTCTGAGGGAAAACCACCCTCTCCTGCTGCTTCCTGTGCCTCCCCACGTGAGCCCCAAGGCAGAGGGAGGGTGGCTATCTATAGCCTGAGGAGGGCTGCCAGCACAGTGCCTTTAATCTGGCACAGCTGTCACTGGGGTCAGGTACAGCCTGGTAGCTCCTGCTGCATCCTAACATGCTGGCCTGCTTGTCAGTCTCTCCAAGCTACCAAGACACCTGGGAAGCCTTACTGAGCTTTTTTCCTCCAAAACTTCTTTTCAGGTTCTCACTTCCAAGCAGCTGTAACCCACTGCAGAACTAGCAGAGGCATTCTTGAGGTCAAATATAAGAAAAAAAAGGTAGAAGCCCAACTAAGTTGCAATTTTATTTGAGATTAGGGATGTTTGCAGGGCTCCTTTGGCTGTGTCATGGCTCCAAACTGTAGCAAAATGCTCCAGCATCCCCCTTCCCTGCCTTGGGCACCTGGCCCTGAGAGTCCAGACCCAGCAACAGCAAAATTCTTTAATTTACTGCTTCCTAAAGCCTACTCAGAATATTTTAGCTGAAGGAGCTCCCATTTTCCCCCTTCCCCAGGCACTTTGCTCCTCTCCTCTGTGGGCCAGGACGGGGCTGTCACACCCTGAGCCACCGCTGTGCCTGCGGGCAGGAACTGCTTCAGGAGGCGGAGACGGGCACTGATCACACCCGACAGCCGCGACAGGGCTGCACTTTTTTATTTAATTAAGGAGACAGGACATTCAGAGGAAGCTTAATTAAAGTTGCTCTCCAAACCCACTTATTATCTCATGAAGAGGCTGAGCTCAGCAGCAGTTCCTGATGCTGGGGCAGCATTAGAAAATCCCTGTTGGGCTGCCTGTGCTCTCTGTGTTTTGTCCTTGTACACATGATCCTTTGGCTGCATCCTGACCAAGGAAAAACATTTTTCAGTGAAAAAACCCCAAAATGGGTTTTCCAGTTCTGTTTGCAGAGGTGTCTTTGCTTATCTGCCACTGCAGTCCTGGTGGCATCTGTGAGACACCAGCATTGCCCCTGCAGCTCCACACATCCAGCCAGGGCATTTGCACTTCTGTTGGAATTCATACTGAGCTAATTGCACCCTCTCTTAGGTGGCATAAGGTAGGGCAGACAGATGTTGCTCTTTCATTTTGCTGGAAGTTACTTTTTAACAAAATCTCTTTGATTTGACAGTCCAAAACATAATCTTTCTGTGTGCAATGAGCACAGAGTTTATTTCAAAGCCTTGATGGATGCTTGATGCATCCTTCTGCCAAAACATAATCCTTCTAGATAACCTCTCAATTTTAATACACTCAGATACTCCTAAAGAAACTCATTATATCCTCTCTCCTGCAATTTTCTGTTCCTGGGGTGCACACTGAGCCTGTCAGAAAGGTTGCCATAGCATGACTTACCCTCAGGGCAACTCAGGTTCAGCTCAGAGGAAAAGGCTGAGGAGGGTTTGCTTGCCATCTTTTAGATTCTCCACTTCTGTTACAAATTCCTGGCAAGATCCTTTAGTGTGTACAGGCTTGAAACACTTCCCCATGCTCAGTGGGACAGTGAAAGTAAAGTCCATGCTGCCAGTAAATCACCCCAAACAACACCCTGAGTTCACTCTGGGCTCATTCCTGAGCAAATCAGCCCAGCTCCTCAGCTGTTTTTGGGGTGGCACCAGGCAGCTCATCACAGAGCCTGGTGTGACAGTGCCCAAGCCTCCAGCGGCCCTTGGTGGCCACAGATGTGCATTATGGGCTGCCAGCAGCTGGGACAGTGTCACAGCCACAGTGCTGGGAGGGGGCTCAGCCCTTGGCAGCTCCACACTGCAGGGATTGAATCCCTCTGGATTGCGCTGGGTTGGATTAGTTGGGTTGTACTGGATCGCAGTGTATTGAATTGGACAGCATTGGATTGCATTGGATTGGGTTCTATTCCTTTGGATTAGATTCCGTTCCGCTGGCTTCCATTGGATTGCATTGGGCTGGATTGGATTCTGTTGAACTCCATTGGATTGGACTGGATTGCATTAGACTGGATTAGATTCCATTGGATTGCGTTGGACCGGGCTGGATTCTGCTAGACTCCATTGGACTGGATTGGATTCCATTGGATTCCATTGGATTCCATTGCATTCCATTGGATCGCACGGCACCGCACTGCGCGACGCCCCCCGGCGCAGCTAGTGCGCATGCGCATCCGGATAAGCTAGACCCCGCTCCCGCGGGCCATAGCCCC
>NW_005054339.1:2327650-2333642 GCF_000277835.1 Geospiza fortis | reverse complement strand
CCACGCTGGGGACGCGCCGAGACATTTGGCACAAGTTTCCGAGGGGCTTCGGGGAAAGAGCCGCGTGGGAGCGGGGCTCCGCCGGGAGAAGCCTCCCCGAGCTCCGCGTAGCCTCGGTCCTTCGGGAGAGGCGGAGGCTCCGTGGGCAAGTGGCGTGTTCTTGCCCGTATATATCTATGTGTATGTGCGTATGTTTATGGGAGATTGCTATCGAGTAAACATAGCTTTCAAAGCTGGACTAAACAAAGCAGATAATCTTTCCTTTGCGTGGAAGTATCATAAAAAAACCCCCTCTGATCTTATTTCCAGAGGAAATCAGATGATTTAGGATAGACAGTTTTTCTTTTATCCCACCAAAAAAAAAAAAAAATTGCCAGCAGTGTTTTAATTTGGGGAAGGAATGAAGCTTTTGATATATAACTTGTTTTTCATCTGGTCACATTCTACCAAGAGTTAATTGGTCTGTTTTTCAGGAAGAAGCTCATCCTAAAGCAAACCTCAGTATAATTGCAGATAGAAAATGCCTCGAGCACACCACCCTTTAGTTATATAACTAAAAAATGTTTTCTCCTTCTGTCTTATTTTAGTGTGATTTGAAAGACCTTTTTTTCGGTAGAATGCTTACAGATGACAGGCTTCCTGCTGTGGGAAAGAAAAGGGAAAGGGGAGCGATGGTTTAGAAAGACAGTATTTGGAAACTTGTGTGATGGATACAAGTAATGCTTCATGCTCCTGCCTCTGTAAATGTATCCAGGGAAAACAGAGCAACAGGAGAGTGGTCTCTGAGTTGTTAATAGGACAGAGCTTTACACAGCTGTGGCACATGAAGAGCCTAACTCCTTCCCAGGTGATGACTATTGGAACACGATTGTGGGAATGACTTTCAGGTGGTGAGTTGCCATATTTACAGGCAAAAACGTGTGAAGCATTTGGTGAAGGAGTTGACTGCAAGCTTGAAATTAGTTTTTGAGAAGTGCCTGAGCTTGTTCTCTTAGTTGCATGATGTGCATTTTCAGAAATGGTTCCACTGCTGTTGAGGTGTTACTGGGGGTGTGTTAGGATGTGGTTCAACCCTCAGTCACTGAGAGGCACAGTGAGACCCTGTGGCTTGGGGACTGGAAACTTCCATGTTAGGTGTGAACCAAGACTCAGCAGTGCTGGTGCTGGTGTTGAGAATTTCGATCAGTATTATGCAATACCAGTGAACAAGAAAATCAAGTGCATTCAGTTGACAAAGTCAACCCCAGTGTCTTCTGCCCCCTTATCCCTCTGGAAGTTATGGTGCAGAAGGTGAAAGGAGCTCCTTTGCTGCTTCAGCCTGCAGACAAGTGCTGTGTAGGGCCACCCTTGGGTGACACCATTAATGTTCTAGATTGAGGTGGAGTTCAGGTGTGTAACTCTGCAGGTGGTGTTCATCTGATTGGCTGATAGTTGAGGATAACATTTTAAGCTGCTACAGCTAAGCCCAAGGAAGTTTATTTTTTCAAGACCAGATTTCTTTCTTTAGTTGTTATGGAAATACCATGCTATTTTAATGCCATTTTTCTTGGGAGCTTTAAAAGTACAGTGTATGAAAGATAGGATTTACCAGTATTTGGTCCTACTTTGATTCTCTTGATGCATTTTTGAAGGCATGTTGGCACTAAGCTTGCCTGTGTGTAAACCTCCTGAAGCTGTTAGCAGGACTCCAAGGCTGCTTGTCAGCTTTTATGAGACTTTAATGGCCCAAGCCATTAGAAATGTGGGACTAGATCTTTAAATGAAAGCAGAAGTTTTACAAAATTTGTCACAGGCTGAAAAAAAGTTTTCAAAAAGTTTTTGAAAAAATAGCATGTGTTTAATGTTTATAATTAGTTGACTGGAGCTTAAGGGCATGACAAAGACCTGCACCAGGACAGAGACTGTTAAATGGCGTAAAAGTCAGTCAAATTTGGTAAAGGTAAGAAAGGAAATACAGCTGTAGCAACCTGCATGTTCATCCATTAACATGTGGTCAGGTGGCAGTGATCCTACTTACATCCTTGTTTTTAAAAGATTGTTTTTCTCGTGGCATATGAGATTCCTGTTGTACTCTGTGTTTCAGAGCTCACTCTCAATAGAAGGGGACTTTCATGACATCTGTTTGACAGTTGTGGTATCAGATCCTGTAGAATTTATCAGGGAGCCCCACAGTTCTGTGTGATGTTGAAGGTACTTTCAAAAATGTGATTCTCCTTGCAGTGTTTGGCATGAAAGGCAACGTATGGGTAAATCCAGCAGGAAAAATGCTGCACTGGTTGATGTGTTTTCTGTTGGGTTAGTAAGCTGTGGGCATTTCTACAGGGGGTTTCTCCTGGGTGTGCTGGTCCAGCTGATGCTGACTGAAGACTGGGTTTGAGTAGAAGGCCTCAAGGCTGTCAGTGCTTCATTTGTTTCCTGCTGTGCATTTGTTTGGTCTAAAATTGCCTTCCTGCTTTTCCTGGTTTTTGCAGCTGTTTTTAACATAAATACTAACTTTGATATTTAAGGAAATACTCTTGCTTCCTTGAATGGGTGTAAACTGCCTACATGATGAGGCAGGAGGAGGAGATGTGGCTGCATCACTGCTCTGGAATTTGGGACCTACTGGCTGTAGTCACACCTGTGTCCCAGGCTTCCTGTGGAGAGCTCTGTCATTTGAGTGTTGGGCTGTTATTTGGGGTTTTTTTTGCAGTACTGAAGCATGTGCAGTGGGATGAGACACAATGTAGAAATGCCAGTTCTCCATGTAAAGCAAGGTAGGCAGGTTTTGTATAGGCAGTGAACAAAAAGCAGTCTGGAATCACTGTTGTTCATTTAATATCTGGTTTAAAATGTTTAGTAGGTCTTTCAGCCCTCAGTATTTAAGAAGATGAAGGGATGCTGTTTGGTGATGTGGGGCTCTTAACTGCAAAGAACTTGTAGTGGCTTGCTATAAAACAAAAAAAAAATATATAGCATTGCAAATATGCCAAACACCTTGCTAAGTAGAACATAACCAAAATAACTGATTTATAGAAAGATGGACAAAACTTTTTATACAGAAGGTTTGCTAGAGACAGGTGGAGGAGGAAATCCTGTGAACATAAAGGGTTTTGTGTTTAACTCAAGAGAAGTGCAGTTTGTGGTGTAAGGATGGGTGGGGATTTCACAAGGTATATTTATTTATGTCTGCAAGAAAGTGCAGAGTGAGGATGTTATCATCTATCCGTGTATTCCTTTAGCACTTGGTGTGACAGGCAGCCCTTGGAGGACCTTAACTTCAGCTGTCAGCCTTGTTGTATAAGTGCACTCAAAATTTGTTGGTGATGAACTTAAGCTCTTAAAACAGTGAAATATCTAAGGGGATTTTTTGCTTCAAAATGATTTATTTCTATAGTAAGACAAACCTTAATACGCACATCAGCATATTGCATTTATATATTTATTATTCAAGATAATGGCAGCTTGTGGATTGATGTGAAATCAGTTGCTGTCTCTGCATGCTGGTGCTGTTTGGGGGGTGAATATGTGCTGCCTGCTCTGGCTGCCTTCTAGATGGGAAATGCTACAGCTTTTAAAAGACTTAAGTAATTTTATCAGTGCATGCAAACACTCACTTTAGCAGTTAATTTCCCAACCAGACTGTTCATTTCACTAAGTTTCTAGAAGTGGTCAGTGCTTGCCATTTCAGCAAAAGGATATTAAACTTCTATTACAAATTTACTCTGTGTTTTATACAGGGAGGAGGGGTTTGCTTGCTCACCTGGTGAGTTGTCAGTTGGGACATGTGCAGTTACTGAGTTTCCAGTGTCTAATCTTAGGTTTCATGCCTTGTGTACTCAATGTGCATTGCATTGAGATGTGCTGCTTGCTCTGCCATAGTTCAGCAAAGTCAGCTTTTCAAAACAATGGATATTTTTGTTGTGGCTTATAAATGTAGTACTTCTTTACTCCTAAGTTTTGTTTCTTGGAGTTTCTCCTTGCTTTCCTCAGCATTGTGAGGTGCTTTTGAATGCTGGTGTTATTTCTGTTCTGGTTTGTCACCAGCACAGTGATTAATCCTGATCTGCTGTTTCCCAACACAACATGACAGGGAAACAGGCACAGGCCTTAACTGAGTCCATAATTCTGTGTGGGCATTCTTCTGTGTTTTCAGTGCTCATCCCAGCACTGATGTGTCACTCACTGTGTGCTTGAGTCAGACATCTTGGTTTGGTTCTCTGTAGGGCTTGGGGGGGGGGTTTGTTCAGTGAGCCAGTGTCAGGTGCTTACAAAAATAAAACTGGCATCAACTATAGCTCATCTTCTAAAATGCAGGTGGCATTCTATTTAATGCTTGACATTGTGCTGCTCTGTACTTGCAGTAAGTGAAAACTGGTCTTTTATGTAACAGATTGAAACTGTTACTGATTTTTGTTTTCTCATGTGGGTTTAGCAGCTAGATGTGTATCATCCTCATAGCAGCTATGAGTCAGCTCTGGGTGATCTGTGGTAGTAAGCAAGTTCTTAACTGTATTAAATGCTTTCAAGATTTGATTACAAGTTGGTGTTTTCCCCAAAGAGTACAGTAGGACTGGATAATATAGTTTATTTAATTTGTTGTATTCAAGTAGCTGTGGAACTGGTTTTGCAGTGCCTTGTTTGTTTTCGGCTTGTGTTTTAGCTTGTACCTTTACAATATCTTTGGGATGGCTGTTTTCTGGACCAGCTTCAGTTAGCAGAAACTTTTGGAAAAAGAAGTAGCTTAGAGCCCTTGGTCATTAACCTTTGGGTTGCAAAAAAGAGCCATTGCTTTACACTGAGGCATCTGCATGTTCTTGTTGTGGAGCACCCTCATGAGTGACATCAGGCATCCCCCATCAGCAAAGTCCCCTCAGACCTGGGGTTAGCATTTCCTTAGCTCTGATCCTTGCAGAACATATACCCACCTTACAGTGCTCCATCAATCAGCAGGTCTCACAGGCAGCTTCTCTTTAAATGTTTTGCAGTGTCCTGACTTGAATTTCATCCTTTTAGGTGTACATTATTCAGGTCAGTGTTGGCAATCATCAGTGGACAGTCAAACATCGTTACAGTGATTTCCATGACCTGCATGAAAAGGTAAGAATGTTAAAACTGTGACCTTGGTATCTTAACAGAACTTTGTACAGTTCTTGTAGTTCTCTTTTACAGAATGGTTTACATAATTTCTTTCTTCAGAAAAGAGAGAGAATATCTGCCAGATGCCATCTGAACTGCAGACTAAATCCTTTTTGTGAGAACATTGTTACTTGCCCCTGTTACACTCCTCTCTTGAACTGGGGGAGGTTGACCTGGACAACTTCAGTCTTGGGTGGAAACTGTGTCAGAGAGGAGAGTTCAGGCTGGAGTCAGTGTACTTTTTGCTAAGAAGGATGTTTATGATCAGCTGATTTGGTGGCCAAAGTCTCATCACAGTGGATGATAAAAACATCCTTAAAGTAGCATGGGATGTTTACCAACCAGTGCTGATAAAAAACAAAAATGAGGAAAAGTCTACTTTATTCAAGAGTGCTCTGCTTTCTCAGAAATGCACTGGTTATTTTGTTGTTTTATCACATCTGTTGCATTCTGCCTTGGTACTGAGAGTGATTCTTTGAGCAGACACTCTTATTACACTCTGATCATTCCATGACAAAATGTTCTTTCTGAAAATACCTAATACTTTGAAGGATGTAGCTAAATTTACTGAAGTAATTTTATTTTTGGATCTTCTCAGCATCAGGCAACATGCAACTTAATGTGTTCCATTGCATCTTTTGTGCAAGTTCAGACAGTGTGTCAGGTATTAGCTCTGGTCTTTGTCTTTCAGCTTGTTTCAGAGAAGAAAATAGATAAAAATCTCTTACCTCCAAAGAAGATCATTGGAAAAAATTCCAAAAGCCTTGTGGAGAAAAGACAAAAGGAACTGGAGATCTACCTGCAAACTCTGCTGCTCAAGTTCCCTGTTACTGCACCAAAAGTTTTGTCACACTTCCTACACTTTCATTTATAT
>NW_005054339.1:2310635-2327590 GCF_000277835.1 Geospiza fortis | reverse complement strand
CTTGAGGAGAATTCTGTGGAATCTTCATGAGTTTGCTGAAATGGTTTTTTTTCAACATTTTACACAATATAACAGCATATTTTTAAGATTTTTGATGCTGCTTTTTATTGCAGTAGACACTGTGCTGGGAAATAGTGTGGGCAGGGACTCTAAGAAGAAAAAATAAATGCTGGCAGGAGAATTGGAAGCTGTGAATAAATGTGAGGCTGAATTGGTTAGGCTGAAGTCAAAAGTGCTGGCTCTCAAATGAACATTGCATAATGGATCCACACCCCCCTACTTAGTGGCTAATGGTTGGAGCTGTGGTTCACACTGAAACAGTTTCCAGTAGCCCAAATGAAGAAAAATGATGCTTCTCTGTTGAAGAACAATGATGGAGCGGCCTTTGGAGAAATAACTCTAGCAGACAGAATGTTACGGTAAAGGATACTTGAAGCAAGAAGCAATTACTTGATTTCATGTTCAGATTGCAATTTGTTCATCTCTTGTGTATAGTTAGGCTTTTTTTGCAATATGGCATCGTGTTGTAAGGGGGAGAAGGAATTTCATCAAGAGGAAAAAGCACTGGAGAAGTGATTGGAAAGAAGGAGCAGTAACTGTTTTGGGGTGGGATGTCTTGAGAAGGCCCTTCAGGGTTTCATAGCTTCAGAAATTAGTCACCTGTGATCCATTAGGTGTTAATTAAGCTTTAGCAAAAAAAGAAAGCCTGGTTTAGTTATGTTACATGAACGTAATTATCCTGATGAGATTTCAGAGTTTGTTAGATAAAAATAGTAGAAGGTTTATTCCACAGTGTTGCTATTGCCTTGCAGACTTGAGAGAGAAGCACAGATTTGTAACTATCAAGCCCTCTGAGATGGATTTGTGGTTTTAAATTTATTCAAAATGTCTGACAATGCAGAGAGAATTCTGGTCAAATAAACCAAAATTCCAGTGATCACCAGCAAATTGCATAATTTTTCTGTTCTGTGCTCTATCTTGTAGATGACGTCTGTTTCCTTAAAGTTTCAGTGTTGTAACTTCCACGTGGTTTTTATGCAAGCAGAAGTTCTTCCTTGCCCCTGACTTATTTCTCAGGACTATTTTTTATCTCTAGTAATGTAATCTTCTTTTGCTTTTCCAAAGAGCTAGCAGTATTTGGATATGAATGCTTCCCTGTTTCTAAACTGATCTTGGATATTAAGAGCAAAGATGTTGCTCAATCTGCATTTCTTTGCTTTAGGGGGATCTGACTTAGTTGTAAACTCTATTGGTTTTTGTTTGGAACTTTAGAATACTTTTAAATATTTACCAAAAATGTGTTAATTATTCAGGAGAAAAGCTAAATATTTACCACAGTAATTCTACTGGAAAAAATGACCTTTCTGCAGAACTTTGATCTTTTAAAATATCTTCATTACCAGAAAACCCATGTACATACTGGAGCTATTATAATCCCTGATATTGCCTCATTAATTTATGTAGGAAGGCTACAATATTTTTGTCTATTCTTTTTTGCAGTATTTCCAGTAAGGATTATTTTATTTCATTTCCCAGGTTAATAGAACTAAATGGAGTCAAAATACCAGCCATTGATACATTAAAGTCACTTTGAAGCCTTTTGTTGTTCTTGGGTACAGCCTAGCAAAGAGAAACAGTTGCATGTGACAGCAATGTAGAACTTTATTGTTACTTTGACATTGAAAAGGATTTCTGCTGTGATATGGGGATGCTTATTTTGTTGCATGGTCTTTGTCATCTTAGAAGATTGGGTTTGTTAACTTACATGTAGAAGGTTTTGCAGGAAGTGCATTGAGTACCCACAAACTGCTATTCAGAGACACCTGCAAACAATAGACTTCTGTGGGTGTGATGCATTTAAGTAGTTACAGCTAAGACAGAAGTCTCTTGTAGATCTGACAGAGGAATAGAGTTCCTTTTTTTTTTGCCTGCTAGTCACTGAACAATCTAAGTCATAATCTTGTTCCAATTATAAATGTGGAAAAAAATTTGGCTGTATGTTCCAGATGACAAAAGAGATACAGAGTAGAGTTTTCAATTAAGTCTGTGCTTGCCAGATGAGTGTAACTGGCTTATTCAAATGTGAACCAGAATTGTTTAATTTTGTTTGGAATACAGCTTTGAGCTTGTTGTTCTGAAAACTATGGCGTGGAGGCTTTGTTCATCCTCAGTGAATGGGGTTTCAGTTGCACTAAGAATGTGATGTTCTAAAATCCTTGCCTCATCAAATGAACTGAGCTGTCTGCTGCAGATGTCCTGTGGATGTATTCCCTTGTTATGAATCATGAGGTATTTGTCAGCAAAGTAAACTCATGAAATATTCATGTGGCAATGATCCATAATATCTGTTCATACATTGCAGCTACCTTAAAATGTTTGTCTAGGGGAAGCTTCACCCTCACATACGGTTTTATTTTGTTCTTTTTGTGGGCCTTTGAAAGGGAGCTGTTGGAAGTGCTCAGAACTATTTCTGGACTTGCACAGAGCATTTGCCTTTTGTGGAGAGAGGTGTGCCCAGGTGGGAAATACTTGTATTGATCCTTGTGCACCTGCAGATTCAGAAAGTACAAATCCCTGCACTGAGAGTTTTCAGGCTTTCATGCTGGAGCCAGCAGTGCCAGGAGTGGAGGTTGAGCACCTGGGTGGGTCCAGGAGGGGAAGAGGGATGATGAGAAGAGCAGGGATTTGCATTACTTTGCAGCAAACATAGTAGAGTTGAAGTCCAGAAGACTACTTACATTTTACATCTCTTTTTTTTTTCTGTAGACATGTTAATCTAAAGCATTCTCTGTGTTAGTGATATTCTGAGGAAATGTTGAGTGTTTGAGGCATTAGGATAGTCTTAATGTTCAAATTTGAAGAACACTACACTTGTAACATGCCCAGTTGGACTAATGATGGCTTGTAATAACTTGCTCTAGTTGCTGCTGGCCTTTTATTAATGTGTGCAGAATGGGATTATTTAAATGTAGTTCACTGTCTTTCATCTTGGAAGTGAAAATCATATGAAATAAAACATTGTCAAGTAATTTTTTCAAGTTACAAACAAATCTATAAAACAATCACCCCAGATTTCAGTTAAAAAAAAAAAAACCAAAAAATTGTCCTCTCTACCACAGCAAAAAAAGGATACTTCACTAAAGGTCCAAATTAAAAAATTGGAACTATAAGATGCAAATAACACTTATTGCAATGGTTTATTGTTTGCAGGAGATCAATGGGATCACTGCTGCATTGGCTGAAGAGCTCTTTCACAAAGGTAAGCAACTTGCAGTATTTATCCAGGAATGTTTTCCTCTCTGTTCATGCATTCACATGTCTTTCATATTTTACCTCCAGACAATGAGATCTGATCTTCCATATTCAACTGATACTTTTTCTCCCCCTTCTTTCTTTTTGTCTTTTTCTTGCTGCTTGCACTTTAATTCAAGCTGCATTTTGTGAGGAGCTGCAACAGTCTTGCAGCCACTGTTGGAAAGAAGAAATTGGTGAATGTATGTTTTGCAAAGAGCCTCCTTGTCTGTGTCCTTAAGAGACAGGATGTGGCAGTGGTGATCAGGAGCTTTTGCTAAGCTCTCTGTCTCAGTGTGTTTTAGTGTAACCTGTAAGGAAGCTTGGTCTGTGTTAGTGAGTCCTGACAGTCTGTGTATTAAATGCAAGAGATCACTTTGGATATCTAAATATTATTCTTCCAGAATTCAGGAAACAGGAGACCTTCTGGTCAGTTAATTTAAGGGTGTGCTTTTCTGAGGCTGGCAGATGAAAATGAAATGCTCTTACTGTAACTACAACAGCTCTGGGCTGCTCCATTAACAGCAGGAGGCATGTGAAAGGATTAATCCCTGCTATTTTTGTTTTGAAGGACGTGCAAGATGTTACTTTATAATTCCAGTTGGCTGAGGTGTGGTAGGCATGATAGGTGAAGCATGTTTCAGCAATGCTGTTTCAGATTTTCTGACAGAAAGTTACCTTTAGGTGAAACCACCTCAGAGAGTCCATTCAGTGAATTTTGGAATATCTAAAGCTTGTGAAGAAATCTTTGCTGGCTTTCTAGTGCCTGCAGTCTCACTGATATGAGAATTGATGTGTCACTGACTGCTCTGTATTAGTGTAATCTTCCAGTAATGTATGTGCAGCTGGACTCTTGGACTTGATCCCACTGAAGCTGAAGGGAATTTTACCCCTCAGAGCATTTCTGAGAACTCTGCTTATCACAAAAGCTGATGCTGTTTTGTCCATGAAGTCAAACTGGTGTCCCTAAAAGGAAGAAAGATATTCATTCCATGTGTGTGTTCCAACTGCTGTAGCCTACATCAAGCTTATGGTGCCTTCAGAGAGGCTTTTATGTGCTGCTTCCTGCTGTTCCTACTGTTAAATTGGATTGTGAAATTATAATTAGATAAGGCATTTTCTGTTCTGGGCATTTGCTTTGGTACTAGCATGCAGAAAATCCCCATGCTTTCAAATGTGTTTTCAAAAAACCACATTTACTACAATTCTGCATTTAGGCAGCATAGCAAAAGATCTGAGGTCTGTATTTTAGATAGCAGGTGCTGTGTTGTCTTAATAGAAAAAACCTAACTGCTATAAACTTAAGAGATATCTCAGAAAAAGTTTCATAACTCTTACATTATGTAAAGGAACTTTGATTCCAGTCTTGTTCAGACCAAGGGAAATTTACCATTAATTGTCCATTAGGAACTTCAGGCCTGTATCATGAATGCCCACTTGAATACCTGAATTATTTTGGTGTTAAAAAAATTATTTTGCTGCCTCAATTTTCATCTTAGAGTACAAATGACAAACCTGTATCACTGCATTTCCCATCTACCATTTATTCCTGTGTGAGCCTTGCAACATTGTGTTTGATCCTGAGCTACTCTGTTTTTCAGGAGAGCAGCTCTTAATGGCTGGAGAAGTCTTCACCATCAGGCCCTTGCAGTTGTATGCTGTTACTCAGCAGCTGCTGCAGGGCAAACCTACCTGTGCTAATGGAGATGCCAAAACAGATCTTGGGCATATTCTGGATTTCACTTGTAGACTCAAGTATCTAAAGGTGAGGTCAATGTTAAATAGGTGTTTATGCTGCCAACCTTTAATCCATGCTGTCTCTAGCCAAGGTGTTTGTGTGTGATGTGGTCTTTTCAGCAATGCCCTCTGTATAGATGCAGCCACAAAATCCTGCTGGGTGCCAGCAGGGATGGGTAAAGAAATAAATATTGACCTTTTCAACCTTGCTTTCTTTGCAAGCACTATATATGAATACATGTGCATATATGCACCTGTATAAATTTTGCCCCGTTTCTCACTGTCTGACTGCATCTGAGAGTTAAAAATAAAATCCTAAAAAGTGCCTCAGTTTCATAGAAGGCCCTGAAATTCTAGCTAAAATGCCATTTCAGAATAAATGTAAAATGGCCTCAGAATAGATCATTTTTGTCAGGAGACAATTTGACCTTTTTTTCTACCAAATAAATGAATTAGACTTTCCCTGAAGTAATTTTTTAACACTGCTTGCTATGACTCAAAAACTCATTTTAGCCCCTTTATTGCATGAGGAACTGCCTTTTAACTGTGTAGTGTGTTCAAAGCTGAAATCAAATGGTGGATCAGGGAAGCAAAGCCACAGCTGTGCTGATGTTCCTGGGGCTCCTCAGTTGCCTTTGTCATCCCCTGTTTGTATAGAATCCTCTAAAGGGAGGATTTTCTGGCTGGAGAAGAGCTTATTGTTTAGAAAAATCAGCATCTGCAGAATTTCTAGCCCTTCTGAATGCTTGTGAGTGGGCACATTCAGAACTTGTAAGATACATAAAACCAGAGAAAACTCTTTGAGTTTTCTCTCAAAATTCTATTCACAGCAAACATAATGAAGCCACCTGCTTTTTGTGCTGCTGACATGCTCTGAGGCCAGAATCCTATGACCGTATGGAAATACCAGCTGCATTTTTATTGATGTATCAGTGTAATGCTTGTTTTCTTCAAACCCATCTTGTCAATGCCTTCAACTTCATCCCTTGTAGTGGAATTAAAGACAGCGCTGACTTGGAGAGTTCACAAGTTTCATGGAAGTTGTTTTCAGTGAATTTTCTCTGATTTTCAGCTAAGAATGGAGCCTTCGTCAGGCTTGCTTATGATATTGCTTTTTGCATGCCCCATGTGCTACAGAATGCAAGCACAAGGTGGCACTTCAAGTTCAGTGCACTTAGCTGGAGCAACTAGTATTTGTTTTCCTGAAGAGTTAACCTACAAGTCTCCTGAATCATTTCATATTTGAAAAATTGCTTGGAACTTTGACTGTCTTTCCAAGCCACTGCCCTTGGGCCATTGCCTGTGTAAGACTGGAATGTGAACAAGTTGGATTGTGTACACTAACTCAGTTCTTTAATGTCTTGAATAACAGATCACTGGAACAGGGGGACCTTTTGGAACCAGTAACATTCAGGAGCATCTCTTGCCTTTTGATCTGTCTATTTTCAAATCACTTCATCAAATAGAGGTAGGGCTGAGATACTGCTCATATGTGCTCTGCAAATACCAGGGCTGCTGCCAATATTCAGAATTGGTGATTCTCTGCTTTGATTTGCTGCTGGAATTGGGGAATGCAGAGTTTAGCAGGACTGTTTCATTTGTGAAACAATGTTTTTTCACAAGTTTCGGAAATAAGGATACAACGTTTAAATTAGAAGACCTTGCACTGTGTGTATTTCCTAAAAAAACCCCCAGTTTCCAGTATTCTCACAAAACCTATCCCTGAGTGCCTTTCCACTGCCATAAAGAATTAACAAGTGGTTATAGTAGGATCCCCTATTACAAAGTGCTTTTTATTAGGGGGAAAAAAAAGGTATGTCAAGTATTTGTGAAAATGCCCTGACATTAATTTGTCAAAGTGCCCTTTTGGGTGTAGTGCTGCTTGCTTGATAATTTGCAGATGTTTTTCATTGCTCTGCTTGCAATATAAATACCAGGGTTTCTAGCAGTTTTCAATGGGCATTTTTTGAAATACCTTCTTGACCACTTCAGCTCTTTCCAGAGAGAGAGACTATCCAATTCTGTCATGCAGTCTGTGCACTTTTGGTGGATGCTGTACTTTTTCTAGTACATGAATGCTATTGTCTCATTGATATGAGACAATTGTTGGTTGAGAACTGAAGTATATTTCTGAAGTCAGTGATTTATTGTCATTCTCATATGGGAAAGAAACTACAATAGAGTGAGAGAGTCTAACACAGCAAAGAGGATAATGCAGAATTGTATCAATTTTCCCCTTTTCTGTGAGAATGAATATGAGGAAAAAAGATTTTAGATCTTGAATACTTTTGAAATTGTATGTTCATGAAAGGTTTTGGATTGACTGACAGTAGATGAACACTTTTATCCCAAAGTAAGCACTGTCCAAAAAGTAACAGTGGTGATCTGGGAAGAATTTTTTCAAGAATGACAGAGATTTTTCAATTTTTCATTGTGGTTTCTCTGATAAACCAGCAAATGTGCCAGCTCTCATGGTTGCACAATGTGTGTGACTGTCTTCAGAGAAGGACCTGGACAGACACTGTAGCAGATTTTCAGTAATGTTGTTTCAAATTGAGCTGCAGAAAAAGAGACTTTGTAATCTTAAACTTAGTCTGTGTAATTAGCTGACTGCAGGTCATTAGATTAGTGTCCTCACTTTCTAGGCATTTCTTTTTTCTTATAATAAAAAGGACATCTGATACTCAAATGAATGTGTCTGCAGGTAGAGTCATAGCTTGAAATAGATCTCTTTTAGGTAACAGTAAAAATGCTGTGACCTCTTCAATCACCTGGGTAGTTTCACCTTGAATACATGAGACAGTGGAAAGTCAGTGGAGAAGCTTTGTTTAATTATATGTTTGAATTTCATTTTTCTGTAGTTATGTCTCTAATTTCTTGCTTTAGTTTTGCCAAGTGTCAGTGTTTCTGACCTGATAATCTCAGGAGATTTTAAGGAAATGCTGTAACTACTTTGCAGATTGCTGTAGAGTCTGCTGTTGAAGCTTTCAGCTATCTCTTTCGTGTCTCATTTGTCTGTCCTAACATTTCTGACTTTGTAATGTAATTTTTTTAAATAGATCAGTCATTGTGGGGGAAAGCTTATCAAAGGGCTGACTTCATCAAAACATGCTCTGGCCACACTGAGTGTTCGATTTTCAGCAACATCAATGAAGGTAAGAGCAAGTTCCTCCCTCTGGTGAGTGTTCAAAGCATGTGCAAAACCAACATGCTCAATGGGGAAATATCCATTTGGAGTTCATGGAGTTTTCTGTACTGCCTGTTGCAGGTTCTGTTTTTAAAACCATGGAACACTAAGGGTTTTCTAAATTTACAGAATCTCAAGTTTCAGTGAGGGAAGTGTTTGGATGTGTCCCTTCACAGGGACACTTGTGATGCTTGCTTACATGGGATTGTTGGCATAGTTTCCAAATCCATTAGCTTTCCCTGAAGATGTAAACCAAATGTTGGTGTCCCTCTCTTAAATAGGAAATCCTGGTGCCTGAGGCCTCTGAGTTTGATCACTGGGAGCCAGAGGATGCACTGGATTCAAGTTGTCCAGTGACAGCAATTATCCCAACCTGGAGAACTTTAACAACTTTGGACATGAGTCACAACAGCATCTCTGAAATTGATGACTCAGTGGTAAGAAGTATTTTTAATTTGTGGAAAAAAGTATTACTTATCTGTGGCACATTATACACAGCAAGGATTTTGGATTTGCTCTACTGCTTTTTCTGGAGAATTTTCAGTTACACTTTGTTGGTTATCTATCCAAGTTAATGCTTAGGAGATTTGTTCTATAAGAACTTCATTTCCTTTGCTAAAGGAGAGTACTTTTGTCATTTTGTGTTCTGTAGGCATTTCCATGAATTCTCACTTTTTGAAATATGCTTTTACTGTTTGCCTTGGCTGTAGGAGCCAATTAGAATTTTTTTTAATTTTTTTTTTAAAGAAAAAACACCTCATGGCTCAACTTCGGAGCAGTTATCAAGGCTGGAGTTTCCTGCATATTTAAAAATGTATGACTTGCTGGCAGCTTTCTTGACATCAAAACAATATGAAAAGCATGAAAACAAAATTTGGAGTATTTTGCCAGTACTTTAAAATTTTGTTTTGCAAATCAGCTATTAAGAAAAAAATTAACATTCATCACAAGAGCATGGTAAAATATGAACAAAGCTTTTTACTTGAGCTACTCTTGTGAAGCAGGAAATAGTTACATGTGTAGTTCAACCAGACATCATAGACTTGGAGCGTAATTATCTTGTTCATAATTTTTTGTGATGTAGATTTAAGATGCTTCAGGTCTGTGTGCAGGTCTTAACTGGCCTGTTGAGGCAAATCAATTTGGAGATTACAACCAAAATAAAGCAGATGCAAAACACTGATGTCAGAATTCAGCATCAAGTTCAAGGTTTGAGACCTCCAAAAGTAAAAGGATTTTTTAGTTAAAATGCATTTTCTACAAGTTTGTGTGACCTTGTAGTTGTTGGCTGGTGTAATCAGTAATGGACTTACTCTAGGTTTTGGTACTACTGTCTTTATCCAGGTTTGTGTGTAGCATAAATCCCCTGGTTTATCTGTTTGCTAAGACCGGAGCAGCATTAGTGAGTTTTATCTATAATTAGTGGGGATAAGCTAGGAGAAATTATTTGTCTTCAGTAAGAAACCAGGTTTTAGATTAAAACTGAATGGTGCACCTTAGAGTAACCTGGTTTTCTTAAGAGCAGGACTCAGCTCTTTTTTGACCCTAGTCACACAGAATGCTTTCTTAATGCCAGAAGCTGGGAAGAGAGACTGTGTTGGATAACACCTTTCCATTGCTTTTGTTGGTCAGAAGATGCTGAAGGAAGTGTGGCCTGACTTAAAACTAAAGTGCATTTAACACATGTGGGGTTTTTTTCCCTTCTAGAAATTAATTCCAAAGATTGAGTTCCTGGATTTGAGTCACAATGGGGTGTCTGTGGTGGAAAATTTACAGGTAAGTGATGCATTTGAAGATGAATTTTTTACCCAAATGCCTGAGGGCTTAGAACACAGATTTTCATGCTTCAGAATTTTGTTGCTCATCTTCATGGAGAGTAGTTTCAGCCCAAATAGCTGCTTGTTTGTAACATCAAGTACTCTTTTAGTGATGCATTTCTTAACTGCTCTGGGATGTTTTAATTTCTTTGCCAATATTGACATACATTTAGTTCTTAACTAAATTCATTCACTGCCAGCTGTATATGTGGGTTAGTAAAAATGCAGTGGAGGAAATTCCATTTCTACAGGCTTTAACCTTTGTAATGAACAGTTTCAGGTCATGTCTTTCATGCTATGTAGTGTCCAGAAAACACTGTTGCACAATAAAATGAGCCAGCTATAAGATAGCATCTTAGTTCATTTTAATTGGTGTATGACATGAATTTTCTGTGCTATTGTAGCATCTGTACAACCTTGTTCACCTGGACTTATCCTACAACAAACTTACATCACTAGAAGGTGTTCACACAAAACTGGGAAACATCAAAACTCTGAATTTAGCAGGAAATCAACTGGAAAGGCTGTGTGGTCTTAACAAACTGTACTCATTAGTCAACTTGGATCTGAGCAACAACAAAATAGAACAGGTAACTGTTGACTTTTGGTGTCAAAATGTGTCGTAGATCAGAAGCAATTTCTTTTAGTGGATCTAACTGCAGATAAATAAAAGTGGCTGTAGTGATTTTTCCTGGTTGTTGTTTGTATGTAATCTATGGAAGAAATGCTCGGTCTGTGTGCTCATTTTCATTTTGCCAGTGTGTATTCATCCTTTTATTCTCAAATACTTTCAGATTGATGAAGTAAAAAATATCGGTGGCCTGCCATGCTTGGAGAAGGTGATGTTATCCAGCAACCCGCTGAGCATCATCCCTGATTACCGCACCAAAGTCCTCGCTCAGTTTGGAGACAGAGCCTCAGAGGTGAGCCCAGGGCTGCTCTTCTCCCCCTCCCTTCTGCCTGGGCAGGGAAGTGCTGCAAATGCTCTGAAAACCTGATGAGTTTTCAGTGTGCATTGGAGAAGGTGTATAGAGAGTGAAACCTTATTAACGTTACTCAGCTGTGCTCCGGGATCTAAATGAGACTTTACTCTGCCTCATTGGGTAACAGTCTGTTAATATTGAAACACTGTTGTGCTGGAATGGTGTTACACTTACCAAACATTGCTGAGTTTGCATTAAAGTGATGTTAGCTCAAGGTCTAATGTGGCAATTGTTTCTGTGTAATGGTTACAAAGATGCACATGGTTTGTATTGAGTTTATGGTAATTTTTGATGATTCCATTAATAAAAATTAGAGAATGCCTCATTTTCAATACTTTTAGATATTTTAACTTTTTTTTTAGGTTTGTTTGGATAACACTGTTACCACAGAAAAGGAGCTAGACACAGTGGAAGTGCTAAAAGCTATTCAAAAAGCAAAGGAGGTGAAATACAAACTCAGCAACTCTGATAAAAAGGTGAGTCTGGTGCTGTGAGAGAAGTATAATGTGCAGCTTACAAAGCCTTAAAAAATTACTTCTACAGGTTAGATGTAAGCAGAATGCAGTGAATTTTCCTTAGCATTAAAAATTTTATGCTTTGTGTTTTAATGTGATATGAACTTTTAATGTTGCCTCTTTTTCCTATTTAGTTTTCAATGCATTTTTGGTAGTTATCTGACCTTCTGTTTGTGGGCTGGCTCGGGAGAGAGGAAGTGGGAGGAAAAGATAAAATTACTTAATGGTGTACACAGTGAATTCACAGTTGACCTTAACAGCCGTATTTTGTATCTTACACAAGTATTTCAGAGCTGTGATTTTACTGCTTGTGTTGCAGAGTACTGAGATTACTTCCCCAAACTTTCTTCCTGTGGGTATTCAGCAGTGGGAGAGAATCAGAAATCTGAATTCTCCTTGCCTTCCCTCATACCTGGCTGTGTGCTGTGTAGTTGGTTAGTCTTGGTTTGGAAATCAGTGTAGGGACAGAAGAGGTTCTGTCCCTACAATGTAGAAATCCTGTTTTCATTCTTTTGACTTGTGATGCTGCCAATTCTGTCAATACAGTGATTAGTCAGTGATCAGAATGACTTCTCTAAAAGGATTCTTAGTGGAATTCCACCTAGTGTGAAAAACGAGACTTAGAGGAGGTGACCACTCCCACCACCCCCTACCAAAAAGGAAAAAAAAAAGCTGGCACTAACTTTCCTTTTACTAAAATTGAGAAAGCTTGTGTGGACTTACTTTAGTTCAGGATCTCATGTGTCCTGTGTATTTAGTTTTTTCTTTAATTGCTGCGTACTTTCTTTATTAGATCAGTGAGGACTCCAGGCTCACTGCTGCCAGCTCCAAATCAAACTGTTCTTCTCTTACTGTTCGTCCTTCCTCTCCCTCTCTGCCTCGTCCTGTCAGCTCCAGCCAAGGTAATCATGTATGTATCGTGCTGCTGGGCTGAGCCTCTTGGTTCTGCTTTTCTAAGCTGCATTGATATACATGAATATTATGTGCATGGATTTAGGGCTTTCAAGACAAACACAAAGATGTGGTAGAATTGGCTTTGAAAGTGAAAGTTGTATGGAATGTGACTCAGCAAAACCTACCTGTAGTTCCCAGTAGTGGTTAAATATCTAGAGTGAGAATTTGGGTACAGGACTTTTTACTGCATCATCCTGCAGAGGACTAGATGCCACTTCCAGGTTTAGAGTCATGCCTTAATGGAAAACTGTGGCATAGAGAGAAATATTTTAAAATTGCTTCACTACTCATTCTTGGTCTGCAAAATGTGAGCTCAAGCAGCATATGTTCCATTAGTGCTTTTTGCAAGAGCTGCATTTCTGTCACACCAGGAGGAAGATAGAGAAAGGAGATGAGTAAAAGACACCTGTGGGATTAGTGTTCTGGCTGAGCCGGTGATTTCAGCACATCTGTTGTGCTCTATAGTACCTGCTGACCTCACCTCAAGTTTTTTTACTCTGTGTTTCAAATGAATGTGCCTGCAGCATTAGGAACTTAGAAGAATGACTTAACTTTCCTCTTAAGCCCATAGTACTGACTTATGTGAATATTCACTTTTGACTGAGAAAAAGAGATAGAAATACTTGCTGGTTTTGGCTTTTGTCTGATTGAAAAGTGCAATAGAATATGCATAGTGAGAGAAGACTTCGTACCCGTCTAAAAGAGCTGGGATTATCTTCTCGATTTCTTGGGGGGCACAGCTTCCTCTTGCCATTAATCAGTGGATTGGTGGATAAGGGAGAGAAGCATCCCTGAGGAGCTTGATCTTTGGAAAAAGTCCATTGCTGTGACTTCTGCAGAATCAGCAGAGGTTTCCTAGTCCACTCTAGAAAAATGAAAGTATTCTGACAGCATTTGATTAAGGGGCAGACACCTACATACACATTTAGTTGCTATTTATGTACTTTGCCTTTGTAGCCCTTCTAGATCATTTTTCATCTGCAGAAAAAATGCCAGGTTTTCCAAAATCAAGTAAATGCTCACTTTAACATATTAAGCACTTGACAAACTGTCTCAATTCTGTAACTATGTAAAAACCTGCAGTTTTATACAGGACTTGCTGTAAAAATGTATGTCAGCAACCCCTGGGACTGTTTAAATTATTTATCAATAGATCTTTTTCTACTACAGTAAATGTTTAGGAGCAAACAAAACTTGGGAGAAAAGAAAATACAGATCTTTCTAAAGGACTTAGGAGTTCTATAGAGTGGTATGAGAGTCAAGATTTATTTACTGTAGTCCTTTTCCACAAAATTCCTTCAGTAGAATTTTGGGGAAGGCTTTTATGAATAATGGGAAAATGAGGGCTGTGCAGGCTGTTTCTTGGCTTCAACAATAAAAATTTATTATTTGCTACATATCTAACTATGAAGGGTTGCTTTCAAAATACCAGTTTTGAGAAATCTATTTTAAAGAAAATGGAAATATGCTAAGCAATTAGTTTCACTGTTAGACCTTAAGTCATGAATAATGGAATTAATTTCCTAATGTGCTGTTTCTATGAATTGTTTTTTCTGCATTTTCTAAGACACCGTCTGTTTCCATAACATATTATTCATACTTAATGTCATTGGGAAGTGGCTTATGGAAAAAGATTAAATATTTATATAGGAAACAGAAAATCAAAAATAATGCTGTCATGTTCTGGTTTTCCTGTCAATTTGAGTTTCCTTCTTGCTAACACAGTATTTTGTTCAAGTAATAAATACCTCTTGTGTTTCCTCTGACCATGAGATGTCTTGGTGTAATCTGCTGAACTTTACCATCAATCCAGAAAGATACGTACAGGTTTTTTATGCTCAAGCCAGAAACATGTCCACACTGTAATTTTGTTGATTATTTTCATATTTAAATACTTGAGCTGGCTGGCTCAGTGGCAATACTGAAAATTGATTTGCTCTGTTGTGCCAGTTCGATGCTGTGAATATCAAACTGGCAAAAAGTCAAACCTCCCTGAGAATGTTGCCTTATGTTCACTCATTATAAGTTTTTACTGATGATTCAGCTTTGAACCGTTGAAAAAGGTTCCAAATAAGGTGAGATAATATCTAAAGTGGCATTTGAGAGATCAGAGCTTCTCTGTCTGGTTGAAGGATGTACACAGATATTACAGATATTGTTCAATTGAAGCTTGCAGAAATTTGGGAGTGTGCTACAAGGTTCATGAAGAGTGCCCTGCCAGCCTAGCAGCTGACTAGTTCTGTTAAAACTGAGCTGTGTCAAGATTTCTTACACCAGAATTTGAGATTGAAATTGATTTTTAGTTTGAGAAAGAAGCTGAAGCAGTCATTTTTAATCAAACTAAAATTCTGCTTGCTTTTTTGTCCTGGCTATTGTGTGAAGAGATCCTTTAGCTTTAATGATTTATGATTAGATCTTAATTATGCAGTTTTAATTCCACTTGATTGGCAAATACTATAAGACATTTATTTTTGGTTTACTTCAGTGATTTAAAGAGCTGTTTATGTTTATTCTAGAAATAATTTGTGAAGAAACAGTCCTAGCCAGCAGTTTTTTGCAATCCAGTGATTCGACTCCTACAGACCATACAGTTCCCCAGAGATGCTTTGAAATACCAGACTCCAGATGTAAAATTCAGGTAATTGCTACATTTCTGTTTATATTATAGTATTTTTAAAAGCTTTTGCAAACTTATTTCTGATGTTAAATTTAGATTATCATAGTAATCCATAGCAAAGAGGTTTTTTGCTTCTCAGAGCTATTTTAGTGGAAAAGGAAGCAGCCCCAAATTTGATTCAAGGATGCTTGGTCCAGCTTATAAATTGAATGCAGAATCCAAGTTTACCAGAGTTGCAGAGAACTGTTGTAACTATGGCTTTGAGGTGTTTACCCAGTACTAGTATAACATCATTTAACAGCCATTTAGATGCTGAGTGTAAGAATTGTGTCTTATCATATTACAGTATCAGTTTTTGAAAGGCAGTTCTCTTGCAAGAACCTTCTCCCTGTCAATAGGCAATGGCCTTAATTTGTCTTCTTCAATCTCCTCCTGTCTGATAACTTCTGGTTTGTGATTTCATTTGTGGTATTGGAAGCACTCTTCATATGCATGGCTTCAAGGAATAAGACAGGAAGACTTGATGTCTTTTCCTTTGCTACCAGCGTAGTTGGTCTTTGTCAGGTTCACTTAGTGTTTGGCTTCATGTTACACTAATTCACTAAAAGTTTGTAAAGTGCTGAAATGCCTGGGTCACAGGTTGGATCTGTTCTCAGGTCAGCAGCAGAGCTCATTCTTCTTCTGCCTTAGCTGAATGCCCAGCCTAAAGCAAACATTATTTCTGAGTCCTCAAAGGATGACTGTTAAGCTCCCTATGAAAACAGCAGGACTTGGCCAGCTTTAAAAAGCTTGAGCCAGCATTAACTTTGCTTCTCATGTGTGCTGAACTCTTAAGTAGTTTACAGCTTCCTGATGTTACTTTCTTCTCCTTAGGCACCTGCCTCTTCATTGACTTCATGCAAAGATTATGGTGGTGGTCATCATGTGTGGTAAGCTACATAAATAAATTCTGGTTTAAATCCTTGTTAGCTTTAGGGTAATAACAGTGGATACTGTTTTCTTAAACACAGCCTTTAAGGCAAAACAGTCTCTTTCATTGTATTCTGCCTCTGGTTTTTTGAACCAAAAATATGTTTTTAACCTTTGAACCCTGGAATGCAGCTGGTGGTTTCAAAACCAGCAATAGCTGTATTGTCTAGTCCTTTAGCTTGTGAGGTTGTGCTTACTGGGGATGGGAAAGGAAAGGGGAGTTAAACATTTTAGTTTTTACTTTCTATAGAATTACACGCTACCAGCCTTTAAAATCAATGCCTGTGCAGTACAAAGGTGTTCTACAAAATTACATTGATTTAACTGTATTAGCAAGAGCAAATATCAAAGTTCTGAGAAGCAGCACCATGAATTGTAGGTAGCCATAACTGTTTTTAAACTCAAGTTTGTACTTACTATGACTTCTTCTCTCTTTTGAAGTTTGGAGAGAGAACACTGTGCAGTGCCTGACCCCTGTAACACCATCATCTTGCCTTTTAATTGTATGTCCTACACTGCCACCAACCAAGACTTTATCCAGCACCTTTCTGCCTCGATAGTGCAGGCTGTGCAGAAATCTGCCCCCTCTCCCACAGAGAATAAAGGAAGCCCTGTGGGTAATTCCACAACCACAGACAAAGCAGATGGATATTTTGAAATGGGACTTCATGAAGGAAATCAGACTTTTGAGTTCAGCACTACTTTGGATGCTCAATCATCTGACAACATAGCAGTGGAGAGTGTTGACATAGTCAAAATTCTCTGGAGCTTTTCAATTCACATTCATAAAGGACTCAGACAGTTTGCTTCCTGTTTGGTTTTGACCGATGAGATGCTAGCTGTGTTTGAGATTCCTCATCAGGAATTGAGAGGAAATTGCCAGCA
>NW_005054339.1:2251995-2310615 GCF_000277835.1 Geospiza fortis | reverse complement strand
ATTTCTCCTGACAGAAGTCTGTTTAACTCTGAAGCTGAAAAACAGTGACCACTGCTTGTTTATTGTTTCAGACTCCCAGAATCTTCAAGACTTTTATTCCTGTTTACAAACGTGTTGCTCTCAACACTACACATCAATGTTACCAAGCTCCACGTGGTACTGTAGAAAAGCAAATCTCCAAGAATTTCTCTGTCAGCTCATGGAATTGAATTGCATTTCAGCTGAAGATGTTGAAATAAAAGGTTGTTTCCCAACATATCTTGTTTATGGGAATAAAACCAATGTTCAGAAAGTCTTGCATCAACCAGAGTCAGCTGGCAATAACAAGGAATGGTCAAAGAATGCTTTGTGTTCTGCACTTTATTCTTCAGTATATAAATCTTCTGACCAGAGTCCCTGTGTGGTCCATCCGTGTTGGATATTTCTGACACCCCAGCATTTGTACATAGTTAAGGTGGATTTCAGCTTACTGCCAGGTAAATGGGCAGGCACAGAGGAGTTGGGAAGTGTATTTAAGCTGAACAGAATTCCATTGGCATCACTTGTGCTGCATCCAACTCACGGTGCCACACAGCAGAAGGGTTCATTTTTGGATGGACATGTGCTGGAGTTGCTTGTTGGATACAGATTTGTTACAGCAGTGTTTGTTCTACCTCATGAGAAATTCCACTTTCTAAGAATCTACAGCCTTCTAAGGACACTGCTCCAGGATGTTAAGACTATTATTATTTTCAAAGCTTCAAGCAAATCGGATGCTGTAAGAAATCATGCTGTGGAGGCAAACAGACACGGTCAGGCAGCCAGGTAATGGTTCCTGTGAAAGGTCTCTAGCACAGTGCTTGATGTGGCCTGACCCCTGTGTTTGCTGCTGTCATTGTGGTTGGGTTTGGACTGTAGTATTGATGAAATACTTCTGCATTGTGCTAGTCTGGTGTAAGTGTGAATGGTTATCCTGGACTGTAGCAGTCCCCCTTTTTTTTTCTGTTTTGTTGCTGCAACATAAAATGTAATTTCTGATGGAAGGAAACTTCCTATTTCATGTGCCTGCAGGCTGAGGTCATTGCAGCTTGACAGCTATGGTCAAGATATAAATAATTTGAAATATTAAAAATGGAAGTTATCTGGTTTTAATTTTTGAATTAAATACAAATATTTTTGAAGGAAAAAAAAAGGTCTTTACATTTTGATTATTTGTATTCTGGATCTTTTCTAGTTTTTGCAAGCCTCATCTGACATTGTCATCCTTATACCCATCTGAGCTTCTTATGCAGAAGATAACAGAAGACAACCAGATTCCTGTTCACATTCATGTTTCTGTGTCTCTGCAGTATGTGGCTGGGCTGAAGGGAAGAGCCCTGGTTGAATTTTTCCATAGCAACATTGCAGAGGTATCGTGTCTATATCAAGTGTACAAAAACATGCTTTGTGACCTTTCTGTACTACACAGTATCTATAAAAACTTTCCTGATCAAATTTAGCCACAAGAATTAGGCTCTGGGAAACCTGAAAGCATTTTGATCAAGAATCTGGGTGTTACTCCATTTTGGGTTCCCTGCTACAACAATTGGGATCCTGCAAAGCATATTTTGCCTTCAGGATCTGTGGTGCTGAGCAAGAGAGTACACTACTGTATGTGTTGAAGATGTGATTGCTCCAAGAATGTTCCTCTATTTTCTTTAAAGTGAGAAAAGGATAGAAAATAACAGGAATGAAATTACTTTGGGGTGGTTCTTAGCTAAATCAATAAATAAATGCTCTGACATGTTTTTGTAGTACTGTGCATGACTGCAGCACACGTGCATGGCTGCAGGTAACTCCAGAAAGATGAACAGATAAACCTGATTCTGAAAAACATTTAAGTGTATCTGGGGAACATCAGATTGAAAAGTAAAAACATTACCCAAAATTTATGATGTGGCATTTTGAGTGATAAATCACTGTGATCTGAGTACAAATTGAAAAGCTTGAGAAATAGATACATTTTTCTTATTCCCTTACCACTCTTCCAAATGTTTTAAGTAAGCACAGTTACAAGCTGTACTTCTCTTTTTATATCAGGAGAAGCTGATAAAAAAAGCAGGTGACTCATTTAAGGGTTCACAGTAAGCCCATCAAGTTAGAAGCTGGGAAGATGCTGAGTTGGAGCAGCAGCTGCGGTGGCAAGCCGTGCTCCTGTCCCCTCTCCAGGGTCTTTGAATCCAACCCTCAGAAACACCTAAAGGGAGGTTTGGGAGGCCACTGTTCAGCTGGTGATTAAAGTTTTGCCTGCAGTGTTTGCCCTAAAAAGTCTTTCTTATAAATGAGATGTTTTTCTGTATTTTTCTAATTTTGGTTAGAAAGCAAGGGATAATTTGCTTATAACAGAAAAATAATTTTCTTACATAAACACAAGATATTTTCAGTGGCTGCCATTGTGGCCTCATTTAGCACTACCTCTCTTTAACCAGAGCATGTTCAGATGCTTAAGATTTTGAAGTTGTTTCTCTGGGGGTCTAAAGTTGCCTCTAAGGTGATGAAACTGTCTGAAATATCAAAGTTCATGTGTTTATGAAATAAAATTTACATCTTAGGTGGAAAATGAAGAGTTGAGACACCTCATGTGGTCTTCAGTTCTGTTTTACAAGACTCCCAGTGTGGAAGTGATGGCTTGTGTGCTTCTCTCAACAAAAGCTATTTACTTTCTGTTGGATGATTCTTTCATTCATGCAGATGAGCACCAGTCAGGTAAAATAGTTACTTTGATCCTTTTATCATGTTACCAATGTAATCTCTCTCTCTGTGTTTGTCCTTAGCCTAAGAACCAGTTTTGGTCAATATTCTTAATTAGACCTCCTAGTTGAAGGGGTCAGTATTTACATAAGGCTTTTATGTTCAAAAAAACAGGGTCTTGAGTCATGTCTGCTTTTCAGACAGACCCTTTTAGCTGCCATGGGATCCATGCTGTTCTCTGATGTTGTTTCATGGTCCCTCTCATAATGAAAATGGAAAGGGAAGGGTAATGAACCTCATGGTGGTCATTCAGTTAAAGTGTGTTATTAGTTAGTGCATGTGCTGATTTAAATCAGGCATGGGACAAACATTTTTTAAAATGCTCCTAATAAAAACTGCTTGTATTTTGCTTGAGAAATGTTTAGCCGCTGTACCCAGTTTTTTCTTAATTTCTTTCTTCAAGTGTGAGATAAGTATTAGATTGCTCTGTCCATAAGCATAATTTTTATATTACAGTCTTTTTGTTTTGACCTTTTATTCATGTATACTTCTTTAACAGATTTTTGGAACAAAGAAAACTCTGACTGTGAAAACAGTTCTTTCCACCTGTCTTGCTGCTTTGTGCTAAAACTTAATGACCTGCAGTCAGTAAATGTTGGCCTGTTTGACCAATACTTCCGAATTACTGGTGAGTACAACTTGTGCTTAAAGCTTTTCCAGTTCTATTTTGTTCTAGTCTTTTTTAGATGGATCTGTGTCTTGATTAGTGAGATGATGCTTTTTCTTGAATCCCTAGACCAAGATTTGAATCATAAGTATACATTGTATTTTAAATGAAGAAATTTTTTTTGAGGGATTTGTAAGGATTCTGTTGTTGTTTTCAAGAATTTGAAATATTTCTGAATAGTGATGCATGTTTTCAGGAGAAATAATCCTTAAAAAAAATCTTTTCTGATGACAGTTGCAAGTTTGTTCAAGAAATGGTAATGTCACAGTGAGTGAATTATGTTCATTGTTCTCCTCAGGGCATTCTGCAGATCACATTGTCACCTGCCTGACAAGAGACAGTTACAACACTCACACCTTCATACAGCAGCTTATGGCAGTCCTGTCACTGCTTGCACGCACTCCTTCACCTGAACCGGTAGATAAGGACTTCTACTCTGAATTTGGGAGTAAAAACACAGGTGAATCTTTTCTACATATCATGACTGATTCAGGCATCAGACTTAAGGCTTCACCTAAACTGTTTTGATTAAAAACTGTTTTGAGGGACATTTATGCAGCAGTCATTTCTTGTTTGATACTTCACTGAACTCCCGGATTTAATTGTCTTAGATGTGCCTTATGTGAGCAGGATTGTTAAATATGTAAGAATCTTACACAAGTGAAGTTAGTGATGGCTTCTTGCTTTCACCCTGGACTTTCATGGTTAGAAATTTGCAGAAATGAGTGTTGGTAATCCAAGAAGGACACTGGCAGAGACCTGCAATCCAAATACAATTATTCCAGTATTGTTTATAAGCAAAAGCATGTATCAATAGATACAAAACTTAAATTCTTCTAGCTACAGCCAGCTGTCAAGGATTGTTGTTTATCCTAGTACATTAAGAAAATATTGTGTAGCACTAAATAGAGATATAATAATGTATGTTTCTTGCAGGAAAAATGGAGAATTATGAACTGATTCACTCTAGCAGAGTAAAATTTATTTATCCAAATGAAGAGGAAATTGGGGACCTTGCTTTTCTAGTGGCAGAGAAGATGGATGGTTTGACCAGTCTTCCATCCCTCAACATCCTTCTGTATGTGTTGGCGTTTCAAGTAAATCACTTTGAAGGATCTGCTCAGAACACTAGTTCACTTCAACCTAAAACACTGATACTGACCAGCTCTGATTTGTTCCTCTTTGATGAAGATTATATCAGTTACCCACTACCTGAATTTGCTAAGGAGCCACCAAAGAGAGACAAGTACCAGCTTGCAGATGGAAGACGAATCCGGGATTTAGACAGAGTGCTCATGGGGTATCAGACATATCCACAGGCCCTTACATTTGTGTTTGATGATGTTCAGAATCAGGACCTGATGCAGAATTTAACACTGGATCACTTTGGAGAAACTGATAGTGTCCCAAAAGGAAATTCCAAACAAGAGGGCAGCAGGAGCAGAGAGATACAGTGGTACATTTTTATCCCAAGTGCAGAAAGCAGGGAGAAATTAATTTCATTGCTTGCAAGACAGTGGGAGATCCTGTGTGGTAGGGAATTGCCTTTGGAACTCACTGGGTAGTTACTGCACAGCCAAGTATTTCAGTATGTATTACAAGATAAAGCACAGTGAGTAAGTAGATAGTACCTGTCAAGTTCTCTTTGTTTTCATGAGGAGCTGACCTGGACTCCTTTGCTCCCTGGTGCAGTGAACATGTAATAGTACATAGAAATATTCTGAAGTGTTAACTGGGGACTGACCTTCTTGTACAGTCTATTTTTATGCAATAGTATATAGTGAAAAAAACCACATGAGACATCCTGGGAAACTGTATGGAAAATTTAAGGAGTCAACACTATTCTGTCGTCTGGGGCTGTTAAGGTTTCCACTATTTTTCTGTATATATCAGTCTTGCTGTTCTATACAAATTCTAATGTGTAAATAAGGGTAAATGCTTGTGTATGTTCAAGTGCAATGTTCTTTGTACAAGAAGTATTTTGGGTATGCTGCTAATGCTTATTATTTAATGATCTTACAGTTTTATATATGTTTTTCTTTGAGGCCAAGTGTAATTATTTGCTGCCAATCATTAACTTAACAGTAAAATTTGAGCCACAAGCAGGTAACAAATTTTCATATGAAACTATTTTCACAGGCATTCATTTTCCTTATCCAAGGATAAAAGAGTTGCTTGGTAAAGATCCCCTCAGTATTGTCTTGAAAGTGGAAATACCCAATGTGGGTATATTGGCATTTTGTCAGCAAATAATGGATTTGTATCTCTGAACACAAAGTCTTTCCTTTGCCTATCTTGTCAATACAAATAAAGTGTAATTTGACAGTTTTCTTTTGGCCTTGTCTTTATTCAAGTTTATATCTTGTGTTTCCAGGATACCATATGGCAGTTCAGCAGCACACATTCTGTTCCTAGAGTGCATTGTAAAGTATGAAATGTGCAGCAAGATGAAAGAAGAAAATAGTTCATTCTCCTACAAGACTGTTAGTCCAGAAATACAGCTGAGTCATGGAAACTGAGGATCTGCAGCCTCTAAACACAATTTGAGGATTTATTTCAAGTACTTTTGCTTATCTGTTAGATATTAGGGATTTTCTTTCTAAGCTGTTGTGTTTAACTTGACAGTTACTGTGCTAACAAGTTTTAGCATCCCCCATGACAATAAAATCCCTACTCACTATTATGGAGACAGATATTGATGCTGAAAAACAATGTTCTGTATCCAGTGGGAGTAAGAAGGGAAGAACAGTTTTGATACTTATATGGCAGCTGATGCTGCTTAAAACTGGTGCCCCTTAAACACATAGAGAAATCTGGGTTGGAAGAGACCTTGGGACATCCAAGAGTCAAGCTCTAAACAGGGCAATCTTCAAACAGGTTGCTCCGGGCCTGGTCCAAACAAGTTAGGAGTTTTCTCCAAGAATGGCATATCCACAGTGGTGTAAGGAATTTGGTGCTTTCACAGAGTATTTTTCCATGCTGTTGCAGAGCTTGGCTGTGCTTTTTGGATTTCAGAGGCCAGGAATGTTGCAGTCAGTGCAAGGATAACAAAGACAGAGGCAGCCAAAGTCAAATTGTATTGCAGGATGCAGTGGAGTTCCCAAAGCAAGCAGAGATGAGGAGCATAACTGGAGTGCAGCTCTGCTCCCAGTTTGACAGAGGAAGCCTAACTCCTTAAGCTTAGACTGAACTGAACAGTTAAGGTAGGTACTGCAGGCTCTTGGAGAAAATTAAATTTTCCTGTACTTTAGAGCTCTTCTATTCTCTGAAATCTCAAGGTTGCTTATGTTCATTTAAGTTTAATTATCATTGGGTAGAAAAAGCTAATTTCTAAGTTAAACATCCTAGGAATAAAGTAATTAAAAGAAATCTTAGGTCTTCACTAGTTCTTTCTGAAGTAGCTCTGTTAATCACTTATTAATAATTGTCCAAGGTTACACTTGAGAAGCTGGTGGCAACTTAAACAGTCGGATTTTCAAAAGCATTTGAGGACTTACCAGATGAACAGATAATTCACAAATGAATTTATAAGTGAATACGAAGGGAGTCTGAGGTATTCCTCTGGAACTGTCTGGATTTGGGCCAACATGGACAGATCTGTCTCTCATATGAGGATTATACTTGTCATTGCTTCTGGATAAGTCAGCTCTGCTTCCATCTTATTTATAAGGGCTGTTCTGGGGGGTGCCCTGTGCTTGAGACAGACATGAGTTCTGTTTTAAGCATCTTTTGTAAAACCCAACTGTTAAAGGTATTTTAAAGCAGTAGTGGTACCAGAGAATCTTATATTAGAGTAAGCAGGGATAACCCCCTGCTTGTCACATACTTAGAGCAGGTAAGGCCTCTTTTTCATATTGTAGAAAAAACACATCTCCGGTTAAACTTGAAATTCTTTTTAGGTTCACAGCTGTTTAAAACATAGAATCTGTGCCTTTGGAACAAATTATTAATCCAGGAAATAGCTGCAATTCCTCCTTTTTATCTTGGTAAGCATTGATCACATTTCAAGATTAACAAAATGTTCAGTACATACTGCAGTATGTTTTGATTCTTCCATTAACTATCTTACCTGTGATGCTAATCAGAATTGTTTATTTTCAGGGCATTTTTTCAATAAATCATTTTTTATTCTCTGCTAAGTAGAACATGGGTTATATAAAGCTTTTTCCTTGATACTTCACGTCTTTTTCCATTTTTACCTGGAAAAAAAAAATAGAAA
This sequence comes from Geospiza fortis, assembly GCF_000277835.1. Classification (NCBI taxonomy): domain Eukaryota; kingdom Metazoa; phylum Chordata; class Aves; order Passeriformes; family Thraupidae; genus Geospiza; species Geospiza fortis. The sequence continues at coordinate 2,302,960 of NW_005054339.1, read as the reverse complement.
TGACGGCCCAACCAAACTGCAAACAAGAAATCCCCCCTTTTTACTGCTGCCAGGTATCTGATCCCGTGCTGCTTTCATAGAATCACAGAATGGTTTCTGTTGCAATGGACTTTCAAGATCATCTCATTCCAACCCCCCTTCCATAGGCAGGGATGCCACCCACATGATCTATTTTCCAAGGACCCCATCCAGCCTGGCCTTGGACACTTCCAGGGATGGGGCATCCACAGCATCTCTGGGCACCTGTGCCAAGGCCTCTGAGTGAAAGATGTCTTCCTTACATCTAACTAAATCTCTTCAACTAAAAAACATTCCCTGTGGTTTCATCACTGTCTGCCATGGTAAAAATTCCCTCAATAAAAAAACCCTTTAAATACTGATATGGCTGCAGTCAGGTCTCCCTGGACCTGCTTTTGTTTCAGCCTGAACAGCTCAACCAGCCTAACCAGCTCAACCCCCCCCAGCCAGTCTCCAGTGGAGGAGAGATGTTCTGTGTTAGAGCCTGCTGGAGTCAGTGCTTTGTGGGTGTGCATTTCTGTTCATTTAAGTGCAATATTAAACTGAAAATTTTCATAAAATGACATTCTTCAGTGCCAACCTGTTGTGTTTATTGTCTAATTTTAATGTAGTCTTTTGTTCTTAAATAAGCAACTCAAGTGAGGTTTTCTTGAAAATGTACAATCACTTCTTGCAACTAAACTGATTGCTTCAGTTCATAAAGATTTGCCAGAACTTTCCACATTTAGTTTCGACAGAAAGTTCTGCAGAATAAAGTCACTGTCAACAGCTGAGCTCACATAGAATAGTCTTGATTTCTGCTTCTCTTTCTGCAAGAGCACTACAAAGCCCTGCAGGCATATTCCTCTTTAGTAACCCTTTGTCCTCAAATTCTTTCCAGCTTCCAACCCTTGTTCAACATTAAGACAATACATGAGTAGCTGAAGTTCTGACCAGAAACACACAGAGGGAGGTGGGGGACCTTTGTCAGGAAAGTATCGCCTGAACTCTCAAACTTCTGTGTTCTGGCTTTGCAGCTGATGTAGAATTTTGCCACCCCAGGAAGACCCAGACAATTATTTTTGTTCAGTGTCATCTGTCAAGGATCAAGGTTTTAAAACTTCTCTTGTATTACAATTAAAAAGTTGTAAACGAACCTCATTCGGAAGGAAAGTAAATGAGGTGCTGACCTGGGCTACACTGTTTTCTCTGCAAGAAGAAATGACAGTGTGACCTGCATCCTGTGCATCTTGTATCCATTCCTGTGCTGCTTTACAGAGCTCTGCTCTGCCTGGCTGTGGATGTACTGCCCAATTCTATATTTCCCTCAGCCCCTCTGGCTTACCTTCTTGTCCTTACCAGCCCTGATAATGAGCTGGGTTTTGTTAATTGGTGTAACACAAAGTGCTGCTGCATCTTACTTGCATTCTGATCAGAAAGTTTACTTCCGCAGTAGTAATCTTCAAACATACCAAATCTTAGACAGCAGCCACATGAGGAAAAGCAGGGAAGTTGTGGCTCAGACCAGACCACAAGTTTCTGTAGCTTGATGTCTACCTGATTTTAAAGGGCATTTAGTAACTTGGAAAGCTAAATTTTGACGTGAAAAAGGGAGGATGGGAAATTCATTAGATCCAGAAAGACTGGCCAGCACTGGAAAAATCTGCTTGAATAGCTGCATGAAGAGCAGTAGCCAGAGTAGATGAGGTGGGCACCAAGCCCTTGTGCTTCAGTCTTCAGGGTCTCTCAGAGAGGATGACAAGAACCCCCTAGCATCTCTGAAGTTGCTGAAAATGCAGAGCTAGCAGGATTCTGACTCCCATCTCCATCTGTTCTCAGGCAGACATTCAGTGCTGTCCTTGGCAAACTGTTGGGTACAGCTTGAGTCAAGCACATGGTAGGCCCTTTGTATCCCTTATAGACAACAGGGCCTGAAGAATCAGCAGCACTTCATGGGAGTGCTCACTGCCTCTGCCATTGTGCTCCTGTCAGCAGGTACTGAGTTTCAATAGCTCCGCTATTGGAACAAACAGCTTTACCCAGAATTCTAATTAGTATTGGGTACCTGTGGGGAATTTAGAGTCTGACTTTCCAGTACAATCACAGATTAATAAATGGGAAAGGTACAAAACTAAAACCAAGAGACAGGAAAATGTTACTCTTTTTCACTGCAGCAGAACATGTAAAGGAACTCAGAGTCAAGAGAAAGTGATAGGCCAGACTTAAAGCACTTACTTACTTTTTGGAGTAACCGGATGTGAGCAACCATGACAATTTCTTTCTGAATTGTGCCACAGCATTGTGCTCAGGCAGCCCTACCTGTCTGCTTGGAAGTGGACTACTGTGTGTGTGAGAAAGAGAAGGATAAACAGACTCTATTCTCTGTGCAATCCTTGCAGGTTTTGGTTTTTTTTTTGCTTTTATGAGCAAACCTTATTTTGCTTTTATGAGCAAAATTCCAGTTCCTTCCAACTTGCCAAGAGAAAAGGAAAATTAGGGTTGTGTCCTTGCATCTTCACCAGGACCCTGAGGGTATGTTGGGTAAATATGGTTCAGCTGGCCCCATTCCTACACACAAGCAGTATTGGCTTGGCCTGTTTAATTCTTTTCAGACTCACAGCCTTACAATTCAGAGCAAAGGGACTTCATGTCCTTTCCCAGCTTTGCCAGAAGTGCAGAACAAGAGTCCTTTTCTCTCTGTGGATGTAATCAAATGGTCAGTTCCCAGAGAAGCTGTGTGGCAAGGTGGACTGGATGGCAAATCACTTGCCTTGGCTCTGTAGTTTCTAAACAAAAGATTTCAATAGCAGGAAATTGCCCAATCTGCTCAGAGCTGCACACACTTCACAGAGCAGAGCTGGTGACCTAGCATTTTAAAACACAGTGTGTGGCACAGGCAGGGAGTCTGGGAGGATTTGTAGCCTTATCCTTTGCCTTTGTCCAAGTGGGGGTTTGGTTTCTTTTCCTGTGAAACAGGTTGAGTAATTTTTGTGAGCAGATTCTCAACTTTTAATGTGTACACAATAAAAATTCCAGGTCTTACAAAAGTTGCTTTAGAGGACTCAGCTTGTCATTGATGCATAAATAAAAAGAGAGGGAATTTTTCCCTGAGAGAGAAAAATCCTGAGCTTTCCTGCTGCCAACAGTCTACTGATGATGGGGGAGACTGAGCCCACAAGGTAAATGTTAAGTGTTTTGTAGCAGTCATCTTGGAGGAGTCAGGGCCAGAATCTGAAGATGTTCCTGAGACCCACGTCTGTGACTTCTGCTAAACCAGCCACCTTCTGTTATGTGGGCAAGAGACACTTGACAGATAAGTCAATCTCCATGCCTTCTAAAACAAATAAGATCCATGTGTGAAGCCTCACAGATAAACACACTGGCAGACAGTTGACAACTCCTACTCTATGCTTCAAAATTGAATTTGCACAATCCTATTTCAATCAAACATTGACTAGGACGTGAACAAAATCCTCCTACCTTGCCTGCACAGGGCTGTTTGTGTATTCTGTTATTAGATCTTTACAAGCCTTGCCTAAATTTTCTCTTTTGATGAAGGCTCTCTGGCAGATCTCAGGATCTTGCTTTATGAGATTCTGGTGTTTGAAATATTTTGTAGAGATGCCTCTATGCATGAGTGGGTCTAATATTGAAATGAGTGAGGGAACTGGGGTTTCTATTCGTTGACAGTTTTGAAGAGTTTTGGACTAAGCAAATCAATCAGCAAAAAGCAATCAATAAGCAAAAAATTGATCCAATGCATTTTGCCTCTAAGACATAAAGTTTTTATAGATGTCATCCATGAGAAAATACATTTATCTGCCTAGGATGAATCCATCTATGAGAAGAGAAGAGAAACTAGGTTTATTTGGTTCATTTTGCTTCCTGTGCTGTTTCTCTGCTGGTGTTGCCATCTTTGATGACACTGCCAGCTGGAACTGCTGCTGAGAGCACCTTGGCTTTTGTGCACTGAACATTACTAATGGCTCTTGGCCATCTATTAATTTAGAGGTGGTCTGTGATTCACCTTCTTACTGATTTCCAGAATCATGAAGATCCAAAAGTGTTGCAGATTTTGGTGTTCCAGTTCCAGCAGTGGTGGTGAACAAAGTCTCCGTTCTCTCAGAGCAGTTCATAGGCAGTGGCTGAAACACACACTGCTAATGCTGCTTGGTCAGGAAAGCAGGGTCTAATGACAGATGACCTTTTGATTTTTCAGTTTATTCTCTGCTGCTGTACAATGGCACTACTCACTGTTTGCATTTTTAGCCTGTATATTGCTTTTGTATTGCTAGTCTTTAATTGGGGTGAGGTCAGATAAGGAAGCTGGCTGTGAACCTTTTGATGTTGCTGTGAATCTGATTTATTTAATTCAGACAGGAATTTTACCAAGCATTTCTCTCCCTTCCTGGTTTCCCTGCAGTAGGTCAGATGCAGTGATGATAAGCAGCAGTGGAAAGCCCTGGAATCAGTCTTCGTGTGTCTTTTCTTGCCCTGTACCATTTTCAGTGCTGAGCCATTTAGAAAACTGTCATTATAGAAGCCAATGCACCTTCCAATGCCCCAGGGTGAGCTATTTTCACCTTAAAAACTTAACAGCTATGTGAGGATGCTGGCAACTTAATCCCTGTGTCATACAACCAGTTCTTGGAAAACCCAACAATCTCCACCATCCTCCTGGGGCAGCATGGAGTAGAGGAGCAGCCTCATTCTTGTGTTTCCATGGCCAGCTCAGGGCCATGACTGCAGGCCAAGAAAACACTGTACAGCTTCCATTCTCTACAAGAGTGTCCCCACTGCCCATTTGTGACTTTCCCATCCCACCAGAGCTGGCTGAGCCATGGTGCCTCTGCCTCATTTTGATGACCTTCAGGGTACCAAATAGTTGCCAAAGCAGTGTGAGCCCTCTGATCTTGACAGGGTGGCACCAGCTGGGCAGTGACAGCCCCAGGGCTGCCGTTGTCCTGCAGCAGGACAAGAGGGCTGAGCTGTTGGGTTGAGCTGTGGGCTGGTGCTGCTCACATGGGTTGCAGTGGATGGTTGTGTGCCTTATCTGCTTCCTGTTAGTGCAGGATATATAGCAGGGCTGGCTGTTCATCATGCTTTCCCTGTAGGATGAAGGCAGAAGTAAAGCACAGCTAACGGCAGCAGTAAGTACAGCGCTTCCTATGCGCCTCATGTGTTACAGCCTGTGTGTCTTTGTGGGGATGCAGGGGCAAAAAGGTATTAATGCTCTCATTATTTATGTAAACACAAGAATGGTTCCATGGTCTGGTTTCATTTAGGCACCTCCCTGTGCTATTAATGACTTGAAAATATGAAGGTGCCTCATCGCTTAGTGAAATTTGTTGCTAACAGAAGCACTCCTGAGACTGCTCAGGATAGTGGGCTCTCTTGGCAGTGCAGGGAGGCAAAGAACATGGAATATCTGCCAATAATCAATCACTTGTAAAATTCAAAAGGAGAATATAAATTGCAGACTGTACTCCAGGTTAGTGTGTATTTTTTTAAACCCTGTTTTGGGACTTTTCTGAGTGCTATGGAAATGCTCCTTGGATTCATCAAGCTGTCAGCAGAGTGTTTGGGAATTATAAATTTTGCCATTGCTGCCATATCATCAGCTTTTCTTGCTGAGAAAGTCAATTATTTAAAATAAAAATATCAAAGCCTGCCCAAAGTGCTTGATTGATTGATTGATGCAATGTGCTCCATTCCTGTTCTGTCACTCGCATTGCTTTGTTCTTGCAATACTTTGGTATAGGGAGTGCTCAGCTCTACCTTCACTTGGAGGTGTTATGGACATATTCACATCGGTGGCAAAAGGAAATTAACTTACCCTTCATGAATTTATGGTATTTAAGTTTGCCCATTGCATTTGCCTTCTGTTAAGCACACAGTTAACCTCTTTTCATTCCAATTAGTTGAAAACTAAGGATTTCCTTCCTTCTGTTTTGAACTGATATGTAAGAGGAAATCCGTAGATGTTCCTGTTTTGAGTAAACCTTTTACTAAGGAGTTCTGCTTGTGCATTTAAAAAAAGAATGGAAAGAAAAAGCTTATGTTGATTCAGAAATGACACTAGAAGTAGCAGATCCATTTCTGAGGGCTTTGCAGCCAAAAAGCACAGTGCAAAAATGCTCTCTCCCTGTTTACTTTTAACCTCTGGTTTGTCTTGGATCTGATTCTTAGTAGGCGGTGTTATCTTACAGAAATTGCAGCCTCTCTCGCCACCCCTTTTGTGTAAAGGGTCCTGCCTGTAAAAGCATGAAAATGCATCCTCCTGGATTGCTGTTTTTCTTCTTAGCAGCATGCTTCACTCCCACAGCTGACTGCCAGAGTCAGAAGGTAAGTCTGCGCGTCTTTAAATGTTCATTGAAAAATTCTTCATATCTGGATGGTAGCATGTTAGGAAATAGACCTCTCCACAACTCTTTTTTTTTTCATTTACATTTAGTTAGGTGCAGAATAAAATCAGTAAAAACTGTAGGGCTGTAAGGTATCTTCTCTGTAGTCCAAACTCAGGAGATAAATATAAGGTTGAAGGGAGCTGCTTGAGTTTTGAATCAGATTAAATTCCTGTCTAAGTTAGGCGTTGAACTTGAAAGAAGCAACATCAGAGGAAAATGCTCAGCATCTTTGCCTTCTGCTAGTTTCAGTATGTGGGAGAGGAACTTTGTATCCATTAGGACAGAGCCATAAGTTTCCCAGGAGAATTTTACTTAAAAATAATTTTTACAGTCTCATCAATTTGTCCCTTTGCAACATTTTTTTTTCAATTATATTTCTCAAAAGCTCCTTGGTAAGGATTGTTGAATACTTTCCATTTCATTTCAATTTTGTTGATTTTCTTTTTATTCCTTCCTCTCTGTTCTTGTGTTTAGCAGCAGCACCTAGGAGAATGTGTGATACCTTTGTAGATCCGTTCTCTAGACTCTGTAGTGAGGCAGCCCAGTTCCTGTGGGCTGGAATTCACACTAATTCACTTTATATTGTCTCCTGCCATCCCCTTCCTCGTGTCCTGCTGTTGGAGGAGTGAACTTGCCTGCTAAGCCCAGAGTTGTGGGGGGCATTTGGAAATTCCCTGGGGAGGGGAAACACCCTGTGTAGGGTTGTCTTGTCTTGAATGACACAGCAGGGCCTTGTGGGGAGTCGACAGACCTGTGAGTCTTAAGGATTTGATTTAGAAAAAGCCAGAGGACTGGAAAGATGCTTCAGTGTCAGACCTTTGGATGGAAGCTTCTGTATAGACTCTCTCATGAGAGGGCCATAAATGAATACTGGGAAGGCTTGTAGGACCATTATGGTGACTTGAGCACAAACATGAAGTGTTTCTAGGGGTGGATTTCATCTGCCTGGAGATGTGGGTTCCAGGCAGATGGGTTTCAGATTGTGTTCAGAGGCATGGGCTTATGTCTTCAGCTGCTGTAAGTGGAGATGTAGGTCTCTCTACGTGGAGACACTGTTGATCTCTGTGATCACTGAGGAGTCTGGCTTGGCATGAAACAGTTACATTATTAGGTAGTGAGTACCCACTTACAGAGAAGTTAAATGTTTTGAATCACCTCTGGAGCACTTTACTTACAGGTTTTTTTCCTCAAAAATTCCCTCTATGGGGAAAGAGCAGAAATATTTGCAAGGTTATAATGGGAGATAAGGAAAAATGAGGATCTAATGAAGCTTTCTCTGGCAGTTTGGAGAACCCATTGGATCTGATTGGAATAAAAGTGCTGTGATTCCACAGGAGGCTTTTCTTGGCTCACAGAGGCCATTGAGAGAGGAGATAGATTGTGTGCTGCTTGTTTTTCAGTGATGTGACCTCAGGGCTCAGCTTTAATGGTTCAAACATGACAGTGACTGTTAGTCTGATTTGGTTTTTTATACCTCTTGCTATGGGCTGGGGAAGATGCAGCAGATGTGAGAACCATGGAAGTTTTTTGCTGGGAGGAGGCCAATCCCAGGCTGTGCTGGAGGAGGAATGAAGTCAGGTGGGAAATGAGGAGAGTGGCTCAGCATCCTCATGTTCCCAGTGCTCTGCAGCTGAGAAGCTGGGAAACCCAGGGCAACAGTAAATCTCATGTTTTGTGATCTCTGAGCTTAATTGTTCATCTTCAGGTTACAAAGTGTCTTCCTTGAACAAGTGTGAAGAGTTTGTGTGTCCAGGAGCTGCTGCTCTGTTCAGCTCAAGTGTTACTGAGAACTACTTGGGGAGGTTCATGACTATAATGACTCGAGCATGTGTCCACAGCTCTGTTTTGTAAAGGACAAATGCCCTGGAAACTTGGTGATTCATTAGATAATGGCTATTTCCAGAACTGGCTCCCAGGATTGTTGGAGCCAAGCACTGACGTCCAAATATGTTTTTCTTTCTTCCTTGAGATTTTTACCATGCAGAAGGATTTGTGTTATGGTTTGGGAGGAAAAGATAAAGAATGAAAATGAGAGGAATGAAACTAGCCCTTACAAAATAGTTCCCAGCTTATTCTCTTGAGGTGGAGTATGAGAAATGAGCACTTGAGAAGTGAGGGACATCTGTTCAGAGAGGAGGGAAGGAAACACTGCAGCATCCAGAAGCTTCTATGTGTCTCAGCTGAGTGCAGAGAACAGTGGTAGCTCTTGCACAAGCATTTGAGTGCAGGGAGAGAGCACAGCACAGCCTGGAAGACAGAGGCACCCTGGCTCTTAACTTCTTTTGGCTACAGCTGGATGTCTTCTGCTTTAAAAACTTCATTTTGGAGATGTTTGAGAGCATCAGTCCTCCTTTTCTGTTCCTCTGTACACAAACTGTGACCCAGTCCAGGCTCACAACATCACCTGATCAGAACAGTGACTGTCACCAGGCAGCACTGCTGCATCACAGGGACAGATATTCCCTCTTGCTGCTTCCTTTCCAGTGGCTTTGCTCTTAGGAACAGCAGTCAAAGATAAGCCCAAGGGAGCAGTGCATCATTGTTTCCCGTGAGGCTGTGCCCCAGGAGCCACTTCTGACTCAAACTTCTGTCTGTCTTCCATCCTTTCCAGAATTTGAGTATCCAGACTGTTGCATTTATGTCCCTTGATTCCCTCTTCTGCTTTCCTAAGACGCAAAACTCTCCAGAAAATGGCTGCTTCATCAGTTCTGTCACTCAAATTAGAAGGGAAATATTTTTTTTAATAGTTTTCCACTCAGCTGTTTTCTTCCTCTTTCCTCCTGCCTGTTGCTGCTGACATAAGCATATTCCTTATAAAAAGGGGAAGGTCTTACTGGAAAGCTGCCTAAGCCTAGCAAGTGTCCCAGTAGGGTAGGGGGGATTCCACAATAACTGTCTTGTCTTAGAGGTCTGCAAGTAATTAAACACGCCAGCAGGGAGGAATGGCAGACATCCATCTCTCCCACTCTTCATTTCCATTGAGAAATGGAGCCACATTGATGAAGGAAAGAGAAGGGAGATAGAATAATGCATGAGTAATGGTGTCTTCCTGCACCACCGTGACAGAGAACACATTTAATGGCCCAGCTGTGTCTGATGCCTGAAAGTAGAGATGAAATAGAAGGTTGGAGAATTTTAATTTAGTGTTTTGTGCTCTACTGTTTAGTGGTCTTTTTGATACAGATAGGATGGCTCAGATACCTGGTAGAGGTTTGTGGCATAATTCCAACTCACAGGAAGGAGTCCACATTTGTATTTATTACTCAGGCATCTTCCCACTCCTTTTTCTGAGGCATTGTCTCAGGAAAGGCTAATGCTGGGATTTGGTAAAACCAAAAAGGCAGGAGCTGTCTGCTCTGTGAGACCCATGTTCCTGTCTTCAACTGGCTCCTTTCAAAAGGCCAGCTTTAATCTGGAGTCCTCATTTGAAATCCAATCAGATGGTGACCCCATCGATGGCCCTGCTGGTCTTTAGAGGCAGAGTGCTCTGGAGGCAGCACCTTGTTTGTTCATCCATATTGTTTGTCTTCTTCCCTGCTTTGCTCCATGAAAAATGGGAAATCTCCTCTGCCTGCTCTGTGCATAAGGAACAGCAAAGCTGATCTCTGTTCCACTGGATAATATCAGTAAAGCTGGTGAGCTGGTGCTCACAGGAGAGATGGAGTTGGTGGATCTCAGATTGGTTTTGAGCTCTTTATACTGCAAGGGAGTCCTTGACATAAGTGGTTTTGGGGATTCTGCTGCCAGGGGAACTGGAGGTTGCTGTATGGTAGGAAAGCCTCAGAAGCACAGCTAGAAGGTAATATCCATGGGAAGGGCAACCACAGCCACAGAAATAATTTCCTTCACCGGGCAGCATTCTTGCATGTATGGCTGCAGAAGGTAGATCCATAAACATGAGCAAAAGCTCAACAGCTCCAGTCAGAGTGAAAGAGTCAGGAAATATTCCAGGGATGTGTTTCTGTGGACTTGAGAGTTGAGGGTTATCTCTCAGGAGGTTTTCCTGACAGGGTCTGCTGCCTATCATCTGGGAGGGCCTTCCTGAGCTCTTGATAACTGATGGGAAGCCATGGGCTTCCTGCCTTGCCTTGAGGCAAATGTATGTATTTGGGCTTAAGTTCAGAGGAAGCAAAGCTGAGATTGCTGATGGGAATCCAAAACAAGGAGTTCTGGGGACAGGAGGGCTGCTGCATTAGCAGCATTGTTCAGGATTGGCTTCAAAATTCCAGATCAAGGCCTCTCCCAAAATTTGATATAATGTTTTTATTTTTAGAAAATACAATGCCTGTAGAAGCAGAGCTGAGATGAGCTCTGGGTTTTTTCCAGTCAATGACCTTCTGGGGCATACACAGCTCATGCTTCCCAGCTTTTCTCTGTCATCAGCAGTGGCAAATACAGTCTTTTTTCAAAATTACCAATGAGGTTTCCATGCAGTTGCTTGTTTCCAGAAGTTTAGAAATTCAAGGAAATGCTTTTGGAGCAAAATCACAAGTTTTAATGACAGGTTGGCGTGTGATGATGATCATTCACTCTTGAGGCTGTACTTTGTTATCTGTGTTTTAGTTGGAAAAACAAGGTTGTGCAGGGGTGGAGGAAAGCCCTGCGAGGAAAACCAAACCCCTAAAGTCATTCTGGTTGGGTGGAAGGACCTACTGATTTATTCACCAGCCATGTGGTATATCCAAGTGTCCTACCTGATCTTCATGCCAATGTTTATGGAGTCCTTCTCACCTGAGGTCAAAGCATCAAGGAGTTCAGAGAGGTGCAGAGCACCTTTCCTTTTCATCCACCTCCCTGTGCCTTCTCACAGGCAGTTGCCATGAGAAATATTTCTGTGAGCAGCTCCTGGCTCTGGGAAATAGACTGAACTAACACAGCCAGCTCTGCAGATCCAGGGAACAGCAATGAACTGGATTTTATCAGTGGCATGGAAAAGATAAATGCTGTGTTGCCTTTTAATTCAGTGTCTTCTGGCAAGAGTTATTAATTTAGGGGTTGTCCTCACACACCACTATCACATGCTTGTAAAAGATCAGCTGAAATTAGCAATGCAGAGTTGTGGTTATTTTAGAAATGGTTAGAAATTTTGCTGTGGGTCATAGGGGAAGGATAGGATAGCTGTGATCTGTCCTGTTGCTTCTAGCTGAGATCCAGTGGACCCAAGCATGCAGCACCTTGGCAGGAGGGTTTAGTCCATGGGAGAATGTGCTGCACTGGCCACTGCCCTCCCCAGTGATATCTAACTAATGGTGCAACTTGATAAAGATATTCCAAGATTGGCAAGATAAGTGCCTGGGATAACAATTTAATCTGGGGCCATTTCTGTGCTGTTTTTTTTTTTTTTTAAGTTAAAATCCATGCGATGTAATGTCAAGACGACGTTCACCTTGAATACAGCGTGTACTTCTTGTGCTGCAGTGCCTAAAATGTTGTGTCCAAGAGGCTGGTTAAGGACCACCCAAAGACCAGGGGTGAGGGACTGCAGGTAAGGCCTGTTTCCTAACTGTGTTATGCTTTTGGTGCAGCCCTTCTAGCAGGAAGCAGTGTGCTCTTCAGGAGAACACATACGTGGTTTTGAGCTGTAAAAGTCCCTGGAGTTCTGTTTCAGATGGGTTTATGGCCCCTATTATTGTTGCTTTTGTCTCTCTACAAATGCCATAGACTTTTGGCTGGGCAGGTTCTGTATACACAGAACAAATTAAATGACAATAACCTCTTAACTTGCCCCAAATAACCCGAGTTTGTTAATCCTGCTGTAGCAATTTAAACAGAGGTCTGTCTAGCATAAAAACCTGTTTCAGACCCAGAATTCCTTAGTGGCTTGTTAAGAAAAAAAATTAATGATAGTTCCCCTTGTATATCCTCCCAGCTTCCAGCAATAATCCTCTGAACTTTTAACCTTCCTATTTCACTTTATGACAATTGCTTGTTCATGTGTTCCTTGCTCATACTCTGTTGAGCTTGGCAGGTAGGAAAAGAATGAAGGAAAGCTGAATTTACTAGGAGGCTTTTGTAAAATGAAACACTATAGATTATTGTTTGTGTATGTATTCAGCAGAGAATGTTAACTGCTAATACAAAACCCCATTGTCTGCTCTTTCTCTGATTCTCTCAAAATACTTTAAAAATAGTGGTGACAGTTTTGCAGTTTATGGCAGTTTTTGCACACACACAGGAGTCAGATGAAGCCAAAGCAGCAATGCTATTAGACAATTTCCAAGTTCCTTTTGGGAAGGATGTGGTGCCAAAAATAAAATGAAGTGTAAGAATAATGTGAGTCTATGCAGCTTTTCTGAGTGTTATCTACTCTTGTGGTGGTTGTTGGACAGACCCAAGAATAGTTTTGTACTGTGTACGTGCAGAACAAGAGGCGCTGCCACCAAGGACTCACCCTGTGTGTAGAGGGGAGGGATGATGGGCTGAAAAGAAGATGCTTCCTTGGGGGATTTAAGGCATTTGTCTAAGATTTAATAGAGAATCTGTGAATAATATGGCTATTAAATCTAAATTTATAGCATCTTGATCTGGAGTCTTCAGTAAAAGACATAAAGGGATGAGTCCTGAAAAGAGATTTTGTTCTTTCAAACTTATTTTAGATGTGAAGTTGAATGCTGAGTCACTCTGGAAATCCTACCTTTTTTCCTGTGCTGTTTAACCCTTCAGCACCCAAAGTTTCATTCCTGATGCAAGATCCCGTCTCATGCCCAGTCCCAGACAGGTTTCTTCTAACCAATCTCTGAGGCTCAAATCAATGAGTCTCTTTAGAGAAGACATAACTGGAGTGAAACCTCTTGTGTGTCTGCATGGAACAGGGGATGAGGGCCCTGCCTTCCCTTCAGAGCTCAGGGCACTGCAGTGGGATTGCCTAGAAACCCTCCAGCGGGTCTGTGTTTGGTTTGAGGTATAATAATAATCTTGGATTATTCTTTTTAAGATACTCTGTCAAGTTAGGAGAAAATACCCTTTCCCTGCCAGGGTGCCATCGCGTGTGTCAGAAGGAAATTGAGGAGAGAAAATGCTGTCCAGGATTCTGGGGTACAGAGTGCTATGGTAAGTTTTGGGGTTTTTTACGACAACCTCCAGCTGTTGAACAGGTCAAACCAGTTTTAATAGGAGGCATTAAATATATACTGAGGTGATTATTTTTCATTATTCTTTGAACACTCACACAGTCTCCATTATTTGTCTGGGAGCATATCTGTCTGTTCAGCGCATAATCTCTTTGCTCCAGATGAGTTGAATCCCCTTACATTTAACACATAACATAACCTCCTGCGGTGGAACTTCCTTTTGTCTCTTCTATAAAAATAAACTTCTGGAAAGGGATGTTTTTGTTCCTCTTTGCAAAAGTTTCCAAAGGAAGAGGAAGATCTTTCTGATATCCCTCTTGTCTGCAGCGCGTGTGCCACGTGTGCTGCTCTATAGTCTGGAGTCAGTCAGCTGTTCAGCCACAGAAAATACTTAGCAATTCCAACCCAAGGTGAAAATAACAATCACAGAACTCCCACTCAGATTTATGCCAAGTAATGAGAATTTGTTTTGTCTTGTCTCAAAAATCCAAAATCAAGACCTACGAAGCTGAACATTTCTCACATGTTTGACTGACAGAATATGGAAAGGTCTCCTCCAGTTCTGCAGAAAATAGGAGACTGTTTGAGTGCTTGAGCCTGTTCTCATGCCAGCTTTGAATAAGGAACTATTCTGTGAGAAATCACAGATTTCAGAATTATCAGAAATAGTCCTCAGGATTTGGAGGTACTCCACTCTAAAGAAGTGGAGACCCTGTTTTTCTGGGCACACTTCCAGCTCTCCATGAAGTCAAGGAGAGCTGAAAATGCTCGGTGTCTTTGCAAAGCAGGCTCCTGTCTGTTCCTAGTTCCGGAACTGCCCTCACCTCTCAGTGCTGCTGGCAGCAGTGGCCCAACCTCAAAAAATGTTTCAGTGCCTTCGTTGAAAGTTAGTTGGGGCTTGTTGGGACTTTTCCTTAGACCTTTCACCTCTAGGCCAGTGTTAGGCATGCTGGATAATTTGCAGGTGAATTGGCCTTTGTTTTGTACAGCTGGAATACCTGGGGCAGGAGGAGATGGGAAGGTGTTGGTTGTTCAATTTAATCTCATCTGTCCTGTCTCTTACCTGCTAGAGTGTCCTGGTGGCTCTGAAAATCCCTGCAATGGCCACGGGAGGTGTTTGGATGGTATACAGCAGAATGGGACCTGCATCTGCAAGGTGAGGGCATGATTTTCTCTGAGGGTGATGTGCTTTGTCAGAGGGAGTTGTTTGTGTGTGTCTGTGCAGGAGCTCTGGGTGTAGGCTGCCCTTCTGCCTGGAAGGCATTTGCAGCTCCTCTCATCCCAGCATCAGTGTCTGTGGTTTTCCTGCAGCATTGCTGTTGTCAGCAACAGCACTAAAACACTGTTGGTGATGGTGTGGAGATGGGAAGAATCTCAAGGGTGAAATAAGGAAAGAATTGCATTAATTTAACCCCTGATCAGTTGAAATAATTGTATCTGTCTATGGCTGTAAGAAGCCCTGAGACACTTGGCTGTTAATGAGCTGTACCCAGGTAGGCAGAGGCTCCCTCTCTCAGGAAAAACAGGAGATATGAGAAAGAATTTAGGGCAGATATTTTTTTCTTTTTTCTTTACTACTCCAGACTTAGTACAACCTAAGTATAAACAATTGAATTGAGTTGAATTGAGCAGTGCTGCTAAAATGTATAGGGTAATGAATCAGTGTTAGACTTGAAACTTTCCCTGATGAACTGTGTATTTTTACAACACCCTTAATTAACAGCTCAAATCCTACCTCTTGGACTCGTGTTTGAGAAAAGTTGATTTTGGATTTAACTCAAAGACACCTTATATCAACTAAAATGTATGCTGAAAGTCCCTGAGCCCTGTAAATTCAGTGTAAAAAATCCCACTGGTATCAATGACCTCCAGATTCCTTTTTCAGAGAGATATCAAGATGCAGCTGGAACTTTCCTGTCTGTCTCTAATTAGGACATTATTTGCTCAGTGCCCAGCAGAGTTTCCTGGCATTTGCATGCCCTCTGTGTGTCAGCTTACACTGGAATCTCCTTTGCCACGGGGGCTGGTTAGTACTGGAGCATTGAGCAGATCAGTTTTCTTCACTGTCTTGCTTCAGATATCACAGAAAATCAAAAATGGGGAGAGACTTTAAACTATAATGGTGTGTGAAACAATAGAATGATACAGAAGAATAATACCTGACTCATTTTGGGGCCCTTCTAGGAGCAATACAGTGGCTATGGCTGCCAGAACTGCCGGGATGAAAATCGTTTTGGCCCAGACTGTCAGTCAGGTAAGAACAAGTCATTCAAGTGAAACCTCCACAAAAATAACTGAAAACAAGAAAGGAAGGAGGAGGAAGAGATTGAGTGAGGAAGGTGCTGGAAAGGGGGAAGGTGACAGAGAGCTGGCAGTGTTCAATAGCGGTGTCTGGGCATTTTGTCTTTGTGCCCTTCTGCACTGTCCCACTAAATAAATAATCCTCAGTATCTCACTCAAACAGTCATTTTTCCTGTTGTAAATCTCTCTCTCCCCCCTTACCCAGGCTGTCCCACTTTCCTCTTTCTTTCTAGCCAGGCCATTACCTACATCCCTAAAACAACCCACACTCGCTTCCCAACTGTTTTTCAGACTCCTATAACAGCTCCACTTGTCTCCCAGCTTTTTCCTTCCTTCCTCTATAAAAAAATGATTACACACTGTGCTGCCTCTCATGTATGGCACTTTGGGAAGTGAATTGTGGCAGTGCAGCCTGGTTGTTACAAGAGCCCTCTTTGTCTAGCTCCTGCTTCCTTGTGTCCACACAGATGAGATAGGTGTGATCTTGGAGGTTGTGCCCATGTGTTAAAACACACACTTGAAAAGCTGGTCTGGTCTTGCATTCGGGGCTGCTCTTACCTCATCTTCTTGAGTCCAGGACATGCAATTTACCCCCTCAAAGCTCTGACTGGCATGGTCATATTTTCAAAGGAGCTAGTGGATTATTGGTGGGAAATCAGGATGCCAAGTGCCAGGGCAGCTGGCCAGTGTGTTCCTGGAGCCCTGTGCATTGCCTGGCAGCCAAAGGGCTGAAGCTTTGTCTGTACTTCCCTTGCAGAGTGTGACTGTGTGCACGGGGAATGCAACAGCGGCGTCGCTGGGAACGGGAGCTGCACGTGCCATGGAGGCTACACAGGCCCCAGGTGTGACCAAGGTAAACACACTGGTACCTGCAGAGGGGCTGGGAGAGCAGCCCTATGGTATGGGCTTGGCTGTTCCTAAAGGGGCAGGGTGGCACTGAATAGGTTGGGAATGTAGAGGAAAGATGATTTGAGCATTGAAGATCAAGATAGAGGGAAGAGCTGGGGTCTACTCCCCGCTTTGTGACAGGGGTTAGGATGTACCATCTCTGTATGCCTCTGTTCTTTCTCTGGACACCAGCTAGATCTCTTCTCTCAGCCTTGGAGGGCCTGACTACCTAGGCTGCCAGGAACTTAGAGCTGCCTGCACTGCTCATATCCTCTGGCTTTTGTGCCAGCTTGGGGTCCTCGGAAACCATGTTTGCCTTTATTCCCAGATACTGTGTAAGGTGAATTATATCTCCTACCAGTGCCCTACATGCTCAAAGGGAAACTCTCTTTGCTGTGTGACTGCAGAGCTCCCCCTTTGCAAAGGTGTGACGTGCGAGGCCAACAGCGAGTGTGTGGTGAGGGACGGCACAGCCCTGTGTGACTGCAAGCTGGGCTACAGAAAACAGGGCAGCACTTGCCAAGGTGAGAAACTTCTCTGTCACCCTAAATGGTCCTGTTTGGAAAAATCCTGTCACACTGCTGTCTGCAGAGGGGTTTGGTTACTGTGAACACAATGCCCACTTCACTGCAGAGGTCAAAAACCCATTTTTTTCAGGAATACCCATAAGATTAAAGGCTAAGCTTTTGGCTCTCCTCTCACTTGGTCATAAAAGCAAAAAGTGAATTAAAGTTGCAAGTTCCATCCAGAACTCACTTATAATTATGCACTAAGTAGTGACAGCAGGATGTTGGTGAGTCTGAACCAGTTAAAATAATAAGGTGTGGAGTCCAAGGAGTTCTTCACTGATTTCAAATTTAAGGTTTTGAATTGGTTTCCTTAAAAGAACGTTGATAAGATGCATGTGATGAGCTAGCTATGGTAGATGTTTTCACTGGGTCTTTACAGGCTTTGCTGACCAAACTGCAGTTTCTGTATCCTCAGATATGATGCAAATTCAGAACCAATCCAAGCATCCTCTGTCACTCACACTTCTGTTACTGAAGCAACATGAAAAATGTGTCATCCAAATTCCTCAGAATAAAAACCCCCAAATGTCTGCTGTCTGGAATGATTTCATTTCCCTGTGAAATTTTAGAAGTTTAACAGTACAAATTCCTTATGCTCCATTCTTTCCATTCCTTGCAATGTGCTGTGCTGAATTAAGTGCTGTTTTGAAAACAGAAGTTTGGTTCTGCTCACCTCTAATATCTTTAATTGCAGCTCAGGATCCTTGTGCTCCTTCTCCATGTTCCCCCTTTGCTGTATGCAAAGTTCTTGGATCTCGTACATATGAATGTACCTGCAAAGAAGGATTTCAAGGAGATGGAAAGATTTGCCAGCCCATCAACCCTTGTGCTGACAGCAATGGAGGCTGCCCAGAAAACTCTACAACTTGTGTTTACAGACGTCCAGGAGAGGTAAGGGCAATAACAAACAAAATTGGCCAAGGGAGAAGATCTTCACATGAACTGATGAATGTGTTGGTCAAATCTGCTCTCCTCACCTGAGATTTTGCAAAGGGAAACCAGGCAGCTCTTTTGTAGGATAACTCACAGGGTAAAAGATGGTGAGTGCAGCTCTGTGATCACTGTGTTGCCTTCCCTTAGGCAACGTGTGTTTGCAAGCCTGGCATGAGTAGGAGACCTCCTTCATCCGAGTGTTCGGCATTTCCCAGCGACTGCCGGCAGTACTTCTGCGACGTGACCGCCACGTGTGAAATTAACTCCCAGGGGACTCCTAGGTAAGCCACTTTGAAAACTGCAAATGAAGGAGCTTATTCTGCAGCTAGAATGGAAACTTGGTTTGGATGAGCTGAATTTTGAAGAAATGGAGGGTGATCTCAGGAGTACAGGCCAGAGTCACCCTTTGAGAAGAACCTGTTTGTACCAAACCTACTGAAAGTAGAGTTTGACATCAGTCATTGTAAATTATTGCACATGGGTCACAAAATGCTTTAAATCTGCGGTGGCAAAGTCTTCTTTGATGTGAGCTGGAGGTGTAGCTCCCCAAGCTAGTGGTGGTAGAAGTTAATAATCAATCATTAAAAGGGAGATGTGTGGTTGTTTGCTCACATTTGCACATATTTGATAATGAGGAATAAGACTTTGTCTCTTCTCCCAGTTGGGTCTGTAAGCAATAAATAAATTAGAGTTGCAGAGTGACAGAGAAGGGGTAAGTTGGGTGAGGAAATACCAGGCCTCACATAGTCCTTTGGAGCAAAACACCTACCAGTTTGTACCCATTAGATGGAAAATATGGCTGGATAGAGGATCATTTTTGCATAATGGCTTCTCAAACACCAGAAAAAGCCTCCCTGAGAATTTTCAAGAAAAGGTAGAGTTTCTCTGAGACACTGAAGAGGGAAACAGCAATCCTATCTCCTTGATCTTTCCTTCTCCAATGCTGTTAAAACTATTAGCATCCACTTGCTCATTGTGTGCTCCAGGCCAAGACTGAAACACAGTGTCTTCCCTTTCTGAAGATGTGCTAGCACGGTGCAGGACACAGTGTTCAGTGCAGTCCCTGCCTTACAGATCTGTTCCCCAGCAGCTGGCACTGAGCCCTCTGAGGCTGGAGTGGAGTCAAATTCCTCCCCTGTGTCACATGTCTTTGCATGGCTGACACAGAAAGAGCAGAGCTGATACTTGGACAAAGCCCAAACGGGAAAAAACAGCTTTGGTAGTCTCTGAGTGATGACTGCAAACCCGTGTGAACCAGGACAGAGATTTTCACATGTAGATAAGCTTTTCTGGAAAAGTCATTAACCTGTTTGAGCCCCTCAGTGAGCTCCAGATGAACTGTAGCTACCTGGTGTGCTTGGGCTGGCTTCTCACTGCAGCCAAGGGGTCACACAGGAGCTGTTTGATAGATCATCACTTAGCCTGTGGGTTTTATGCATTACCTCAGATTTTTGGATGCTGAAATTACTACAGCTGACTAAATATCTAATTAAAAAGGTGTCAATAATTATATTGTGGCAATCTGTACTCTGAACTTTAGAGCAGACAATCCTTATGTTGTTTGTATCTGAGAAAGATACATTTCCATTCTCTTTGGGTAGATATACAAATTGGCTTTCCTGGCAGAAATGTGACTCTTTTTCCTGTCACTCAATTTAGGCAGAAGTTACTCAGCATCCCTGGAAGAGTTCAAGGCCAAGTTGGGTGGGGCCCTGAGCAACCTGGTCTAGTGGAAGATGTCCCTGCCCATGGCAGGGGGGTTGGAACTAGGTGATCTTTAAGGTTCCTTCCCACCCAAACCATCCTATGATTCTATGATGTGAGAACTGGGATTGTTCTTTCAAGTGTAGATACTGACATGTTGTTCTACTTGGCAATTGTTGAATGTGCTGCAAACTGGTTTACAATGGTTTGTTATGTTTCATCCTTGCCTCATAGCTGTGTGTGCAAAGAAGGGGAGATTGGAGATGGGAGAAGCTGCTATAAAGATCTCTTGGGTGAGATAAATCAGCAGAATTTGCGAGGAAGGTTTATAAGGAAGCTAAACGTCGCCAAGAAAATGTTTGGTAAATGCTTTTTTATTTTGCTTGGGGGATGGAGCAAGCTGGGGACAGGGTAGCAGTGCCAAACTCCCTCTGCTTCCTTGTAAATGAATACTTGTTGCTTGCACCAGGCTGATACTATGTAGATTGAATTGTGCTGTTAACAAGAGGAATATTTATTGCTGTGGTTAAACTAACCACAGTGTGCCTAACTACTTCACACTGCCCCTCTTTTTACAGCTTCTGGGTGCTCAACATTGCTGACTAAATATGGGCCATTCACAGTCTTTGTACCATCCCTTCTTCCCATTCTTGATAGAATGGAATTCAATGTAAGTTTTCTTGGTTTTAGCAAATTTTTGTCTTAAAGTTCCTTTCCTGCTTCAGCTCTGCAGCCTGTAAAAACTGATTGACACAAGAGAGGAACTTTGGCATGCACTATTTATAGAAATATCTCTTGGGAATACTTTTCATTGTCTGGTTAAGTTGTAGCCTTATAGAGGAGGTTACATCCCTCACATTATTTTTAAAAACTCTATTTCTTTCTTCAATACTGACAGAGGTTTTTTTGTTTGTTTTTAATGTCAGGAAAGTCACTCTTATGTATGACTGTTCTTAAAACTTAAAGTGGCTTTTTACTATCTGAGGGTGTGATTTTCTAAAGGGGCCAAGTATTACACCAAAGTATTGGAATCTCAAACTATGGTTAAAAATACTAACTTCTGGATCCATAGAAAATATATCAGGAAAGGCCCCCAAGTTACCTATTGACCTGTTCCTCCAAGGATCAGTTCTACCTAAATCAGTGTTGACTGAAGATTGTTCTAAAAAACAGCAGTGATGGTAAACCCAGAGAAGAAAGGAAGAAGCTAAATGTAATTTCAGCAGATTGGACCACCTGCATGGTCCAGCACAGGCAAAGATTGCACTTGGGGAACGTCAGCAAATTTTATAATCTGCAGCATGCAAGGATAATTTTTAATTTGTCCAAGTCCAATTGGTTTCTGTCCAGGGGATTCCTCTAAAGTCATTTGCAGGTTAATCAGTCTCCCTCTTGGATGTGCAGAAAAATGGGAGAGTTTTTGCCAGAGTGCTACTCCAGTGAATCAAAATGAAGAGGAATTGTCTCAGTCTTGTATGCTAAGAATTTCTCTGTGTGTATTAGCTGGGAGAAAGGTGGTGGGTGTTGTGGTAAATGAAGTTTTTGAAAGAACATGTCATTTTTCTTTTTTATGTGGGCTTTCCTCCCCAAAGGACACGGCTGCTGAGCAGTTGTGCAGAATGCACATTGTTCCTGGTCTGCACTTGATAGAAGACATGATAAAAGCCAAGACTATGTGGACCTTGTCAGGACATCAGCTGACATTCACTAGCCAGGTGAGGAACTCCTGAAGGCCTGGGGCACTGTTTTCACATAGGACAGGCTGGAGCTTGAGCATGGTCTCCTTGATGGGCTTTCTTCACCAGAAAACCTTTTTCTGTGATCAAAACAAGAAGCTCCTTTGTGTAGTCTAAAGCAAGGTGATTAAAGACCAGACACACCAAGCAACCACATCTCCTGTCTCACAGACAACCAAGAATCTGACATGTGAATGGTCTTTCCATGCTCTCTATATGCATAATGTTCCGGAGAAGAGACCTCTTCCCTACCCCATCAGCAGCTACAATATCCATGTGGCTGATGTGGAAGAGGCAACAAAGTCTCTCTTCAGACTGAATGCTCCCTTGGAGTTTGTGTGCTTGGACACAGACACATGATGAATATTTCCTCTCCTAGTTTCTCTTTTCCTCTCCATTATATTTTTCTTAGTCCTCCTAGCAAAGAAGTTTTCATTGTTGTGTTCTGACGTGGAAGGCTCTTTTTTCCTTTTCCAATTGACTCACATTTTCCAGTATCCACTGCTCTCTCTCTCCATCCTGGACCTTTCCTGCAAGCCCACAGGTGGCCAAGGGAGAGAGCCCTGTGTTTCCTCTCTGAGGATCCAGCCTTGGCCTTGAGGTCTAGGTCATAATACATCAAAAGGACAAAGCACTACTGGGAGCAGGGGAATCCGAACTAAATGTGTCAATGCTCCTTTAAAAATTCTTTCCTGTTTGTTTACTTAGGATCTTTTTGATCTGGGAAGTCTGCACTCCCCTTCCTTTGTTTCAGACTGAGTCCTCAGTGATATGAACTGAAGTTTAGGGCAGGGAGGAGCAATTCAAAATGCACATGGTAAAATGAAGGGCACAGGAAAGCACAGCTTAAATCAGGGCTGCAGCACCAAGGCTTGGATGCTTGCTTTGCAGGTTAACCTTGGGACACCCTCCCACACCAGGCTGCAGGGCATGGATCCATACAAAGTGGAGGGACCAGACACCTGCCTCGTAATTCAGTGAGCCTGACTGCTCTGGCTTTGTTATGCATACTCCCTGTAGGCACAATGAGCCAATAAAAGCTGCGGTCAAGGCTGTACTTCCAGGATTGCCTCCAAATCAGCTATGTGGTGGTCAGGGCATCCTTTTGTAATCCAGAGCTGTGATCAAGCACTGCTCACACTCAAACTTCATTCTGGAGCAGGGTGTCCCAGATGAGGTCATTTTTCTGTATTAAGACTTGAAAGTACCACTCGGGATCAAAATGTCACCCAAACTCAATAGGGTGGGGTGCTTGTCTTACACCCAGGCCATCCCTTACATTTATTTTTTCAAGAGTAACTCTGGCTGTGCCTTCCCCTTGCTGAGCCATAAGGACTGATTTATAGCTGTATCATGGTAACACAGATGTGCCACAAGTAAATAAATTTTTATTTTTATTTTTATTTTTATTATCACCCAGACATACATAAAATCTTTCCGGTATCAAGATCTGCCAGGGGAACTGTACAACATCTTGCAATCAAACCTCCCAGCAGCCAATGGCATCATACATATTGTCAACAGCCTCAGGAAAAAAACCACCCCTGACAACCTCAGAAACCCACAGGTACAGAAGCATTCATATTTATTTTCTTTTATGGAGCAGGAGAATGAACACTTTTTAAAAAGCAATTTTCATCATGAATCTTCCAAATCAGTGAGGTTTTGTTTTAAAGGGAAAAGGCTATTTATTTTGTTTTCATTTCCAATTAGGCCTGTTAGGTATTATTAAAATACCTTTAAAAGTAGCTAATAGTACTGCATAAGCCAGATAAAAATCTTGCAATGATGCTTTTACAGTGCTTGGATGAGAAAAGAACTCTACTTTCATGAATAAAATCAGCAAATGAGCTTTTCTGCTGCTGTATCTTACAGAATATGTATCTTACAGGACTAGTATTGAAAAGCATTTTTCACATAAAAATCAAACAAAGATTTTCTTTAATTGGTCTGTAGTGCATTTTGAAATTAATCAAAAAGTTGTCTGTGTGTTAAATGAGAACAAATAATCATTGGATTGTGCCCATCTCTTTGAGGATGATGGTCTCCTGTAGATCTTTACATGCAAACCACAAGCTTGGCATTCCAGTATGTGCTCAGGCCTGGCTTCAGCCCCAGCCATGTTTTTCCTCTTTGTATCTTCTTGCAGAAAACCATTGGTGAGATCCTTGCCTCAATGGAGATTTTCAGTAGATTTGAAACAATACTGGAGGTAAGCAAGTTTGTATCTGCCCAGGAAGCTGTGGTATTGCTGCTATACAAAGCCTTCTGCTGATTTGGGGGGATTTTTGAAAAGCATTTAAATACATCTCAGTGGTTCAGCTTTCCTTCTGGATATTTTATTCTGTGTTATTTTTGATTTTCATTGTCTTATTTTACCTAAGCAAATGTAATGGAAAATATTAGAGTTTTCACATTTGTAGGGGATCTGACACAAGCAGCAAGGGTACATGCCTCTTTCCCATCTTCCCCTTGTCCCTGCAGAGCTGTTTTCCAAAGCATGTTTAGTTCTTGACCACAGTTGAGTCTCTGTGTGTTTAAAGCATACAGGGAGCATTAGCCCAGAATTCCCTTGTTCATATTTGCTGCGCTCCCACCAGTGTCTTCCTTGTCCCAGCTGTGGTTTTGTGGCACTTACACTTCTGTTCTGTCATACACCTGTCCCTGGTGTCCAGTTGCCTCTTGCACATTTTACTTTACAACAGCTCTGCCTTTAGTGAGCTGTTTAATATTTCCTCTCACTTCTGCTGGACCCCCCTCAGTAATCCATGTTAGATCCATGATGAAATCTTCCGTTGCTTTTGCAGAACTGTGGCCTGCCTGCAATACTGGATGGACCAGGCCCCTTCACTGTGTTTGTACCCAGCAATGATGCTGTGGATAGGCTGAGAGATGGAAGGCTCATTTATCTTTTCACAGAGGTGGGAGCTCATAGTACTGTAAGACATCCTGTGCTGGCTGAGCTGCACTGGGCTGTGCTGGAATGACTTTGTGCAGTGGATCTGGTCATTGCTGAAAGTTGTTCTTCCTGGGGGTGGCTAAACCATGTCTTTGTTTCTGTAAGGCTCTAGGAGAGAAGTGGGGGCTGATGGAGCTTACAGGTTAGCCAGATTACTTAATTCTGGTGTTTGACTTTCATTCCTCACCCCAGCTTTGGGCAGGGGAAAATGAAGGAACTTACTCACCAAGTGAATTCACTGCTATAAGCACTGGCATTGTCAATCTCTGATTAGAAGAAAATGTAGTTGCCTCCTCTTCCTCCTGAGCATTGAAGGGGTGTCTATTTCTCGTATTCTCTTCTTTTCTTAGGGCATCAATAAGCTTCAGGAACTGGTGAAACATCACATCTACACTTCAGCAGCGGTAAGGCAGGCAGCTCTGACCCCAGACCTCCTTCAGACCAACCCCTTAGCAACTCTTTTGTCTGGCATAGAGGTCACAGTGTTGATGACTTCAGTTGCTGCTTCTTGGGCTTCCCCCGGAGGAGCAGAGATGTGACTCTGCAGGATCTGATGAGGCAAATGTTTGCCATGAAATGAGTTGCCAAAAGGGACAGCTGTGCTCTCTCTCCATGAAGGAACTCCGAGTTTTCTGGAGTGTTGGTGCTCCCTAGTTGGATGGCCTTTACAATGAAAATATTGTCCAGCAGATTTTGCTGCAGGACACAAAAATAAGAATTGTCCTCATTCTCAGAACTCTCTACTCAAATAATTACATTTTTAAGTACAGAAGCTGGAATTTACTTTTTTTTTCTGCCTTAGAGCTTATTTTTTCAGTCAAAATATGTTCTCTATTATGCTTCTGGCTGAACTTTCGTTGTTTATTGAATATATCCTAGAAAAAACCATTATTAGTCTGACCCTACTTGCAGCTGTATTAGCAAGAGACTGCTAGTGGGACTTGATTTCAGTAGTGCTGGACAGTTACCTAAACAAGGAATGAAAACCAAGGCAGCTGCTGTGTTTGTGGTTCTGCAAACAGTTCACACAAAGTCCTGGATTACCCTCTGACCCATTGCTTGTTTTTATGGTATTTCATGAAATGTAAACGTGAAGTCCCCTTCAGAAGTTTCTCAAGTGGCAGGAATCATGGAAGGATTCTGTAAGCTACACTGAAATGACCCTTTTCATGGTCATTTTTCATGGTACCACCCCCTTGTGTTTTATTTCAGGTGACTGTAGAGCAACTGATAATGATGCCACACATTGTTACAATGGCTAACCAGATACTTACCATCAACATTAGTGCAGATGTAAGTGTGAATCAAAACCCTCTGAGGCAAACCCTTCCGTGCTAGGAGAAAGTCTGGACGTGGTTGTGAACAATGTGTTTTCAGCCAATCTCTGCTTCCTCCTCTGCTTAAAAACCTAGAGTTAAATGAGATAATTGAATTATTTTGCTTCTTATTCAATCTGTGACTTGACTAGGAGTCTTGACCATTTGTGTGGTTGCCCTTGATGCTGTGAATCATCTGTTTCCCACATTGGCTTTGTGTAGTTGATCCTGTCTAACGGGCTAAAATTGTGTTTCTGCATCAGGGAAGAATTCTGATGGATGAATCAGGGATCCCCTTAAAAATGCGAAACATTGTGGCTTCAAATGGTATTATTCATACTTTGGATGGCATCTTCATCCCCCCTTCAATCATTCCCATTTTGCCTCACAGATGCAATGAAGAGCAACATAAGATTGTGATGGTAAGTCAGCTCCTCCACTTTTCATGCTCAAGCACAGCTGGTGCTTGCTGTGCACCCCACACTCACCGGGAGGGCCAAAAGCAGGCTGTGTAAACTGCATTTGGGGAAAGGTGGTCTGTCTGAGAGTTCCCCTGGTGTGAACTTTGGCAGCACTGTCAGCATTTCTTCTGCTTGCACTTGGCACTGCTTTCCTGCTAATCAGCAAATGTTTATTGTAGGTTGTTGCTCTTTCCATGCCCCCATCCTACCTTGGATTCCAAAATACATTTGCCTTTTCCTTTATATGATCTTCTTCCCACTAGAGTTGCTAACTCAGCTGACAGTGCTTTGTTCCCACCTCTGTCCCACTGGTGTCCTGTAGCCTGGACAGGAAGCAGACATTCAGCAGCAGGACCTACAAATGCTGTGCAGTATTCTCACACAAAGCATTTCATACACCTTAGCTGAGGGGCTTGCTCCCCAGTTTGATCATTGGTAGGTTACTGAGGAAAGAAGATGACTCTGAATTTGGGTTTGGAGAGACACAGTGAATCCCAAGGGGCCACAGTGCCCACATAACTTGCTGATTCAGTGAGGCTTGCTGCTTGGATTCCCAAAGTTGCTTGGATTCCCAAAGATTTCCAGCCTATCAGGATGCCTGGCAGAGAAACTCAGAGAGTGCAGACAGACCCAGCTCCAGGCAGATGCAAGCATCTGCTTGAGACACATAAGAGATTTCATTTAAGTGATAAACTTGGCTCATTTCAGAGCATGGAAACTAATAGTAGTTAAATATTTCAGATAGATGTTGTGAGGTTTTGGATATATGTACTGGGAACAGTAGCTCTGTAGCATTCTTGGCATGGGGAAGGGTTTCATTTGAGAAGATTACATTTTTGCCTCTTCTTTTCTTAACAGGGCACTTGTGTGGATTGTGAGGCCCTCAACAACAGCATTTGCCCACCTGGCAGCAAGGAAATGGTAAATATTTGTAGTTATTTCTGTAATTTCTTTGCATAATAACAAACAGGCACACTGTCACTTTCTAACTCAAGCCACTTTCAAATAAATGGGGAGCAGGAAAGGCAGCCAGCAGAGAGGCTTGTTTGGGGGTATGTATCCAAGCTTTGTGATCCCAGATTCTTGCCCACTCACTGCTCTGTGCACTCTCCTATTCTGGAGTCTGCTTGCTGAATCAATGTGGAGCATGGTGAGAAATTCTGGTCTAAATGAACTTGTAGACTTGCAGCTTTTATCACTTCTACTCTGCCTCAGGCAGAGCTTTCCTGCCCACATGCAAGGTTTGCCAGCTGCTCCAGAGTCTCAGAAGCAAACCTGATTCCACAAGTACCATCCAGTACTGCCTCTGCCTATATCACAGCCAGAGAATCACAACAACCTTTCTGCTCTGCAGAGGGTGAGAAACAGTTTGTTCCTGGCCTGTGTTCCCTGTTGATTCAGAGAGGAGCAGAGCTAGCTGAAGGTGGAGGAAGGAGGAGTGCTGCTGTTTGAGTTATCCTGTGCTGAGGTTAGCAGAACAGCAAGTTCCAGGAAATGGCAATGTGAAGGCCAGACCCAAGATGTTGTTTGTGAAAGCCAGAGAGGTGTTCACCACTCTTAAACTCTTGAGCGTCCTCTGAGAGGTCTGACTTTCAGAAGAACTTCCTAATGCTGTCTCAGCATGGATGTCTGAAGCAGAGATCTGCAAAATCACCAGCTGCTCATTTTCCTCTCTGACTGAGGCTGGCAAAGTCAGAATCACCTGGGGCCCAGTTCTACCTGTGCCCAACTCCAAGACAGGTCACTGAGAATTGTTCCAATATTACTTGCAACCCTTCCTCTTATATCTTCCTGTCTTCATTTCACCTTTGTCTTTTTCCTTCCCTCCCTCACTGTCTAATTCTTTCCTTAGTCCTTCTATTCCCCACTCTCCCTCCCTCCTCCCCTATCCCCCTCCTCTCTCTTTCCTCCCCTCTTTCTTACCCTCTGTTTCTCCTCCCTGCTGCCCTTATCTCCCCTTGTGTCCTCTCCCTCCCTTCCTTCCCCTGTGCTTGCTCTCTCCCTTATCACAAGTACTATTGTTAGAACTAAAGGGCAGCACCTTGGCTCAGGCTTGGGGACTCTTGGGAACAGGAGGAGGCCACCGTGTGCCTTGGTCCATCCTAGGCCTGCCACAAGTGTGTGCTGCTCACTTTGGCTCCTCAGTGAACTTCCCCAGCTCAGAGATAGGCACAGCTGCTCTCTGCAGCAAAGAGAGCCAAAGGGAAGGTGACAGTGCTGGTGGCTTGTTTTATTTGTGCAGGAACCAACGCTGTCCCCCAAGGAATGTGTTTACATCCATGATCCACAAGGCCTGAATGTCCTGAAGAAGGGGTGTGCCAGGTACTGCAATCAAACCATCACGGTGAGTGGGATGGAGGAACACATTCCCTCTGGGAGAGCTCAGCTCTGCCCTTTCTCATTCACCAGGAGCAGCTCTGACTCTGAGTCAGGGGGCTGGATGGGAGCAGAAGGAAAGCTGTCCCCAGGACATCACATAAACGAGCTACCTGCTTTTTGTCCAGGAGAATGAGCTACCTGCTTTTGTCCTACTGCAGCTGTTAGAAGGCAGCTCAGTTAAACCTGAGTGCAACAAATAAATAAAATAAGGCATCCCTGTGACCTGCCAAGCTGTAGGAAGCCATGATTGTGTAGTGTTAACTGGAGTTTGCCAGCTTTAGCATTTCTCCCAGAGGAAGCTGAGCACAGAGAAAGTGCTATAAGCTGTGAAGTGATTGCATCCTGTTTATGAACCACTGTCAGATGGTTCAGGAAAGTCTCTCTTAGTGAATTTATGGACCTCATGCTTGTGTGCAGCTCCTGAGCTCTCACAGTGCCAACTGTAAGTAATGATTTGTGGGTGTTTCATTAAATACTGCTGATTGTTTGTATTATGATTGTTCTTCCTTTGGTCAGTCATGACAAGGCCTGCAACCCAGGACTGCTACATCCCTCCACAGGAATGCAGTTCTGGGCAAGGATAAAGTAAAAGTGAGTGGGCCAGTGCTATTAAAGACTTAAAAGTTCATAAAAAACATGCGTCCCCTGTGTTGAAGTCACAGAGTAAGCAGAAAATAATGATTAGTTCTGAGAAGAATTGGCTGTGAGCAGGAACAGGGTCATTGTTGAAAAATAATTTAGGTGCAGGAGCTCCTAAGAAACACAGATGCTAAATACAACATTCTGTTTCCCTTCACGGCAGAGACAAGGACCAGAATTTGAGAATTATGAGCACAGGAGTACTCCAGGAAATTCTTGTTAAGTCATGTCATACTTTATCAATTTTGCTCTTTTTTCAGAAACCTGGATGCTGCAAAGGGTTCTTTGGTCCAGACTGCATGCCATGCCCTGGGGGATTTTCCAGCCCGTGCTACGGCAGGGGAAATGTAAGTATGGAGGAACCTTCTGCATTGCAACAAGCAGGTGCGTCAGTGTAGTTTGAGATAACTACAATTCAGAGTTTGTGCTCCAGGGATAAGCCCACAGAGATGGTAACAGAAGATCCAGGGAGAATGGCACATATTTAGTGAGAATTATGTCATGGCTGTTGGGCACAGCTCTGGCTGTGTGGGAGCTTGTATTACTACCACCACTCTTCAAAGTCCTGTTTGTTACTGTGTGTATCAAAGTACCTTTGATGGATATTAATGCCTTGGCATTTCTCTGAGTTTCAATCACTTTGGTTTTTTCTTGTTTTCCTTCCAGTGCAGCGATGGCATTCAAGGGAATGGCAACTGTCTCTGCTTTGAAGGTTTCAAAGGCACAGCCTGCCACATCTGTGCAAACCCAAACAAGCACGGCGAGAACTGTGATGAAGGTTAGTATCTCTGATGGAGAGACTAAAGGAAAATTTAGAACAAAGATAATGGTGAAAAT
This sequence comes from Geospiza fortis, assembly GCF_000277835.1. Taxonomy (NCBI): domain Eukaryota; kingdom Metazoa; phylum Chordata; class Aves; order Passeriformes; family Thraupidae; genus Geospiza; species Geospiza fortis. The sequence continues at coordinate 2,272,764 of NW_005054339.1, read as the reverse complement.
TCATGTATATTAGATTCCATTCTGGCAAGACCAGCATCATGAAAGAAGTGACAAAAATGTCATCATGTGTGTCCGTTCAAACAACAGTGGAGAAAACATGTTTGATATGACAGTGGTGATGTTTGGGAAACACCAATCTAATGTAGATCTCTTCTGTTAGGAAACAAAAGACAATTGACAATGACCTTGAGCTTGATAGCCTAAATTTGAGTCTGTTCTTACAGCCTATAGAAAACATGGACCCAGGCAGTCGCAGGATCTGTTCCCTGCCCAGGCTTAATTTGTGATGGATGTCTCTCAGGAGACATCCCTCTGTCAAAAAATAATAATGGAATTATTATTTGGTGTCACAAGAGGTTGTGAAGGAAAGCTGGAAATCTACAACTGTGGTGGATTCTGGACTTTCTGTACTCATTGATCTTATTGCATGTCCTTGACAGATTGTGGCTGTGTCCATGGTGTCTGTGACAACAGGCCTGGCAGTGGGGGGGTGTGTCAGTCCTGGTCCTGCAAGGAAGGCTACACTGGGAAATTCTGTGACAAGACCTCCAGGAACTGTGGCCCCAGTGGGCTGTCCCAGTACTGCCACCAGCACGCTGTCTGCAGCCTCAATGACACAGCAAGGTCAGTCTCTGTGGCACGTTCAGGGCACATTGCCATTGCACAGGGCTGCCACCCCTGTGGCTGTGTGTGCCTGTGTGCTTGGTGCACAGCATGCTTTGAGTGACTCAGCCAGCCTGCTAGTCATAAATCTTGCTTGCTTGAGGGACTGCTCTACCTGTGTCCCGTTTGTGTTTATACTTTTAAGGTGCATCTGCATGGATGGATATGAAGGGGATGGGTTTTCCTGCCAGCCCATTGACCTGTGCAGTCAGCCAGAACGGGGAGGCTGCTCACAGAATGTAAGTGGGGTCAGACTGTGAAGAGTGGAGAGGCAGCTGCTCTCAATCAGAACAAGGATCCAGGGCTCCTGGGACTGTTACACATTTTGTGTGCTAATTTTTCCTGTGTGTCAGATGAGGTGGAATAACAAGCGCCTTGCATAGTCATTGTAAAGATGTCAATCATTTGGGCTGGTACCAAAATGTGACACTCCAAGGATAGTTTGGCTGGTTCACACCAGACATTTTATCAGCCACACAGATTAGCTGTACAGATAATTTTTGATTTGCAATGATATTCCCCTCAAGCTCCTCTAACATGTGTTACTTTCTCTGTAGCTTAACTGTGAGATCCAACACGTATTCCCAGTAACCATCAACACTACATTTGTATCCATGTGGTGCTTCATGCTGGAAATTACTGCCAAATGGTCAGCCTCATCATAAATTAGACCCTTCAGTCAGAGGAAGACATTGGACCATATATAAGAGAGTAGGATGGCACTAGGTACAAAGTAGGTCTTTTCCTGAGGGAGATCTGCCATCTATCATTGATTCCATCCCAGACATCCAGGCAGGAGATTGTGGTCCCCCTCTTCAGGGAATACTTATTGTGTAATGGAAGAGCTTTACATGATGATAATGAATGCCCTGCAAGTTCTGAGCCACCTTAGACACAAGCGTCTACCTGTCTGAAAACACAAAATGTTTCCAGAATCACTTTATAATGAAGTTTTCTATGACTGTTCTGGAGAAGATGCTTCCACCCCCAGTTCCCAGTGCTGGAATCTGAGTCAGTCCATCAGAAATTCTCCACAGTGTGAGGAAGGAGATTTGTTGCTGTATTTTCATTGCATTCTCTCCCTTCTGCTGGGTGTAATTCCTTCTCTGTCCCTTCTCCTGAAGGCCCTGTGCACCAGTACAGGCCCTGGCACTGCCACCTGCCAGTGCAATGTGGGCTGGACAGGGGATGGCAAGGCCTGTGTGCCCATAGACAACTGCATGCTGGAGAGCAGAGGGAGCTGCCACCTCAACGCCGACTGCGTCTACACCGGGCCTGGGCAGGTATGAGCAAAGCTGAGCAGCCTGGTGCTGGGGCTAACCCTCCCTCAGCTGCTCTCAGGTGGCCTCAGGCTACCAGAGGTAAAGATTGGGCTGGCCAGCAGCCAAGCTTGCTTGTCCACTGCCAGAAACACCAGCTGCAGCATCACAGTGCCCTTGCATGTCAGGTGCACTAGTGTGCTCAGGACTGCTGCTCGACTCCGGGACTTGTGCAGCAAAGGGACAGGACTGCACCCTGTAACACAGCTTGACCTAAGGCAGCAGCTGCTGCATGCCCCTGTCCCAGACCACAGCACTGAAGAGCCTGTGCAGCTGTTCAGACAGTCTGTGCAGGGAGCTGGGCCAAGAGCAGTGCATGTTGAGGGAGGAGGAGGAAGGTGCACGTGAGAGGAGACTTCTGAGGATGCTGCTTCTCCCCAATGAGCATGGGGAGCATTGCACCAGGTGCTGGAAAAGGGTACAAAAGCTGAAGCAGATTTTAGTGATGTGGGATGTGCAAGTCCTCTCCTAGATATCTTCAAAGCAAGAAGCTTTGAAATTAACTCCTCTTTCTGCCATTCACAAAGTCTGTGCCATTCCCTAAAAACATGGAAATAAAGGAGGAAAGCATCATCTTCAAGTGACATCCACAGCCAAGCAATGCAGGGGATCAATGTGCTTGAGTAGCCAGACAGCTTTTGTGCTGTGATAGAGGATGATGCTCTGCTAAGGAAACAACTCCACATTTCCAGGTCCTGAGAGACCAGGAGGAAAGCTTGGTGAAATAAATTAAGGATAAATTTTGCTGCCTTAGACATTTTGTGGATGGTACATGAGGATGCTCTGTTAAGTCTATAAAACTGAAATATCTTTCTTGCAGAGCAAGTGTGTCTGCAAGAAGGGTTATGCTGGCGATGGCCACAGCTGTGATGCCATCAACCCGTGCCTCATGGACAATGGTGGCTGCCATGACCTGGTGAGTAGTTAAAGAGCTGTCCTCAGGCTGGCATGGCAGGGCAGGCTCACCTGCTCACTCACAGGTTTTGCAGCAGCCATGGCATCGAGAGAATTGCCAAGGTTTAAGTTTTGTCATCTTACTGGCCTGCACCGATGTGGTCCAAAGATGGATCCTCTGATTTTTGTGGGTTCACACGACCAAAGCAATCACCCAGGCTTGGCTGCATGAGGGGAACACTCCACCATAAAGGCAGCAGGGAGAAGGAGTCTGTGTGTGCTACTCTAGCCCAGCCTTTGGAAGGCCAGAATTCAATTCTGAGATAGGTATAACACTACATAACCTGTGTTTGCTCTCTAATTTCTTCTCCCTTTCCTTGTATTTGCAGGCTACGTGTGTACCTCTTGGTGGAGGAGAGAGATCCTGTGTTTGCTCTGAAGGCTACTTTGGGGATGGCATGACATGCTATGGGGACATTCTAAAAGTTAGTGAACAGCAAATGTCTGAGCCTTTTTGAGGCTGGAGAGAACTGGCTCTGCTCTCTCTTTGCTTTTCCCTGTTACCTGAGTTGACTCCTACCAGCATCAGCGTGAAGCCCAAGTGTATTCCAAGGCCATAGGCACAGAACTGATGCCAGGACTAATTACTGCCAGTGAAAGCATAATTTCTAAGCTGCCTCACCCCTGTGCAGGCAGCACCTGTCCTGTGCAATAAGTCATCTTTCCTTCCTTGTTAGCAAAGTTTTTCAGGTCAGAGCTGTCAGGCCTATTTTTTGTCTTTAGAGATATCAAGGACCATTGTGGATTCAATCTTTTGTACCTGATACACATTAACTCATTGCAGATGAGTTGAAAAGAGTTTGTTTATTTGGAAATATCTATTTTAATGGCTGAAGTTTGGTTTTAGAAGTGCCCATCTTTCCTCACAATACATGGTGCCTGTAGTGGTTGTGAAGTGAGAAGAATGTTGAAGTCATTGGTGCCAGATTTGATATTGCAAAGGGCTCCTTTCCTCACCCCGAGTCCCCCAGCCCTGTACCCTGTGCTCAGCAGAGGTAACTCTTCTGTTGTTTCTATTTGAAAGGAGCTGGCCAGGAATTCCCACTTTGTAGGCTTCTACAACTGGGTTAAGGTAAGAGAAACCACAGGAGACCCACATGGGTAAGTTCTGTAGAAGTGAAGTCTGTGAATGAATCTGTTAGAGGACAAGCAATTCCATTTATCTTTTTCTTTAGAGAAAACAAAGCAAAGCAAATGAGAAATGGTTACAGAACAGGCATGTAGGAAAGCTGGGAGTTTGTGTTAGAATGAGAGTCATGAGTGTGTCTTGGGGGCTTTGTATCTCTCACAGGAGGAAGCTGGGGCTGTGTTACACCTATTTTAATGGTTGTACGACCTGTAACTCCTGGCCATGAAAAAACAGCACGGAAGGGAAAGAAGGGGCAGCATTATAACACTATCTTTCAGAAGATCACCCTTTGGGACATTAGACTGCATGTTTGTTCCTTTTCTCATTGTTGCCTCCCTGCCTCTAGTGTGGGAAGAAGAGAGACCCTCCAGAGACTGCACTAAGTCTGTGGAAACTCACTATGGTGGACAGCCTCTAACGTGAGCTTTAGCTCACCTGACCTGCTGCACACAAAATTGCTTTTGCCAGCAGTTATCTTGGTCCCTCCCCCAGGACTGATGTTGGGCATTCAAAAAGGATTTATGGATATGATTGAACATGTTTGAAGGAATTGGGAAGGTAGAGCTTAAAGCAGCAGGTTTTCCCTTGGCAATGAGGTGTCAGCTGTTTTGGTTAAACTTCCTGTGGCATTCATTGCTTGCCATGCCCAGGAGAGGCAGGAGATCCTGCTGTGTTGCTGAGCACCTGCCCTGTTCCTCCACATCCCTTTCACATTGCTGCAAGGGTGGGATAGCTGCTGGGGTAGTTTGCACTATAGACGTGGCAGTGGAGTGTCTTATTTGTTCATTTTTCTGCTTTGGACAACAGAAATCTCTCTTCAGCATCCCAGCAGGAGCCAATGTTACTGTCCTGGTACCATCAGAGGCAGCTATCAAGAACTTGAGCAATGCTGACAAAGATTTCTGGTTGACCCCTTACATGCTGCCGTTTTTAGTCAGGTATGAGGAGCCTCCTGCCTTTGCTTTACTGGGCCAAACAACAGTAACAGAGCCATGAAATGGATTCTTTCCTGTGCATGACCAATGAGGACATATCTTGAGATAAATATAGAAGCAAATTTAAATATCTAGCAGGCAAAAAATTAAGCAGGCATTTAAAACATAACACACCACAGATCATGGGAAGTGGGTTTAGTTTTCATGTATTTACAGAGAGACTTTCCCAGTCAGAGGGCATCAGAACAATTCTCTCCATTGTTCTCTCCACATGCTAAAGTACTTCCTGTGAGAGATGTGAATGTTGGGTGGCATGGTCTTATCTCCCTGTCATTACCAGCACTTCCCTAATCTTTTCTTTATCTGATTTTGTTCCCCACAGAGCCCACTTCCTTGAAGGTGTCTTCACTGCTGAAAAGCTCAAAAAGTACGGGCCAGAATTACCCACTCTCAACCCACAGACCAGATGGCAAATAAACACCACGAGTGGCGTAAGGCTTTCTTACATAAGGCTCCTGTACCAATCCCAAATTTAACTGCTGAGGGGCTGCTGTTCCTAATGGGGAGCCTGGGTGGGACACTGGTGCCCTCAAATGCAGGCATCTTTCACCAACTGTACCTAGATTAACCATGAGCAGCCTTGAATGAACAATGTATTTGTTTTGAACTTGCTTGGCACTTCCTGACCCTTTTCCTTCTCCCTCTGGTTCTTGTGCAGGTATTGACCATCCAGAATGCAACTGTAGTTGTCAGTGACATCCCTGCCAGCAATGGCATCATCCATGTCCTCAGCAAGGTATGTCAGTACCTGTGGCACTGGGAAATGCTGCAGTTGTAGCAGCAGGGTTGTGTAGCAGCTTCTGTTACAGGGCCAAGGAGGAACACGTCTGGATGGTTAGGAAGGGATATAAAGGCGAAATATATGAGGTTATCACAAGGTTCTGACTGATGTTTCCTGTGCAGCAGTGTTCAATGTTTAAAGCATTTGTCTCCAGGAGCAGTGGGAGGAGAGTTCCCCTTCTCTTGGCTGATAGAAGAGATCAGGCTATTGCAGGACTGTGTAAAATGAGGCCTTTTAATTGCCTTTCTTGCAAACGGGGCAGAAGTCCAGTGAGATTCCCCTCAGCCCCTTGCTCAGCCTTGCTCTTTTGGCAGGTTTTGTTGCCGTCCCCAGCAGATATCCCCCCGAGCCCTCCTGGTCTGCAGGAGCAGCTCAGCACTGTGGCCTCCTTCAGCACATTCCAGGAGTTGCTAGAGGTAAGCACTAGAGGTGAGCACAGCTGTCACTGTCACAGCAGTCTTTGGAGCAAATGCCACCTCACCCTGTACTGTGGAACCTAAATTTGGGCTGCCTGGTAAGGAAGGGAGATTGTGTGTCCTGCATGAGGGGTCTTCTAGGAAAGCTTTTGAGCAGCCAGAGTTGCATAATTACACTTAGATCTCTAGATCAATGACATGTGTTACAGTGGAAGGTGACCTGTCTACTGCAGGTGCTCTGATGCCTGTACAAGGCAGAGAAAACCAGAATAAAGAGAAGGTTTTTTTATAGCTGGGAAGCTGCTCTTATGTCAACCAGGACAAGGAGCAAGCAACCAGACGTGCATGGCTGAGTAGAAGTTGTCTATCCCATTTTCAAGCTTTTCCTCTTGCCTTTGTGATTGATCTCATGTGTGGTTTGGGTTTCAGTGAGTACAAGGGTAATTGCTAATGTTACTGTTTGGACATTTTGTAGGAGTACCAGCTCATTGGGAAAGTTGAATCCTCTGAACAATACACAATTTTTGTTCCTGGAAATAACTCCATTGAGGAGTACTGCCGTGCTGCCAATGTGACCCAGCTGGTGAGATCACTGCTTGCAGTTTGAGTATGTGTTGTGGTGGGTGCAGGGGCAGGTACACTGCCAAACAAGGTCAGGGATTTCAGCATGCAGAGGAGATGAATATCTGATGCTAAAATCTGGGAGTAATGTGGCAGAGAAATGAGAGGATTTCCAGGGGTGTTGCAGTGGGACCTGAAAAGAATATTTGGACCCTAAGGGCAGAGTAAATTAGTATGTAGATAGATGGCACAACATCTTACACTTCCTGGCTGGCTGTGGCAATTTTCAGACTTCTGAAAGATTCCAAAAAACATTAATGGGTTCATCAAGTATCAGAATCATTAGGTGTGATAGGTCATCTGTGACAGAAAGTTACTAGGCTCTGTGGGCTTAATTAGCCATTACAGGTGCTTAGGAACATTTCTTATACCATACCTCTGACTGAATTGTAGTCTATGAAGTCAAAAGGCTCCAAACATTTGTATTTTTGTGGATTTAGGACAATGAAACAGTGCAGTACCACATTATTCTGGGAGAGAAGCTCTTGCCTGCTGACTTGAGAAGTGGAGTTCATAAGAACAGCATGCTAGGGCTCTCCTACTGGCTGATGTTTTACCAAAACAGCACTCAGGTAAGGGAGGCAGGCTGTTCTGAATTGACCCATCACTTCCTAAGGCTGGTGACCCAGTACTCCCATTTCTCTTTTGCATACCCCCACAAGTTTACTGCTGGACTGTCTTGGAGCTGCTGAGCAATCCATGCAGAAGGAGTTGAAGATTATTGTCTCAGCTGTTTTCTCCTGCTTTGCAGAAGTTTGTCAATAAAATTCCATTGGATGGGAAGTCCTTTGAGACGAGGAATGGCATCCTGATCGGGGTGTCCCAGGTGCTCCAGGTCCAGAAGAATCGCTGCACTGCCAATACCACCACCATACTGAAGGTAATGGTGATGTGCAAGGAGCTGACACCATTCCTCCACCTGCTGAGCCAAACTGATGGGTAACACACAACCTTCCTTGGCTGCCCTCATGGTTGAGGCAGTAGCTTGTGGTGTAACCCCAGATGAGCCTCATGAAATGGGACATTATGGAGAATTGGCACCTCCTACCTGGAGATTCTGTACATCTAATGCAGCTCTTGTGTAGATCATGTTCAGATCCCTTGCTGAGCCTCCCTCACAGTGCCAGCCATGGGGCTGGCTAGTGCAGGGACTCCCAGATACTCAGCTGTGGAAGGAAAATCCAGCCCAATTTTTTCATGCCATGACCACAAGCTCCCTTAGAAAATGCTCCCTGGTTTGTCTGGGAGTCATGGCCAAAAGTCCAGCTTGCATGTACCTTGTGGCTCATGGCCATTAAGCCACTAAATCTGAAGATTGCAGTGTCAGACTGCCTGCTACAGATCAGGAAAAAACCTATTTGCAGCCTTGTGTGAAGGAACCCCAGGGCTACAGATCCCTGAGATTCAGGAAAGGTGTGGCATTTGGTCTCTTCTTTTGGTGTTTTGGGCCACGGAGATAGAAACATCTTTGTCCCAGCCAGCAGCCTGTAGAGCAGCATTTGTAATGCAATATTTGTGTCTTGGTGCGATGTGAGTGAGGGCACACTGGTGACTTGTCCTGTTCTCTGTGCCCTAGTCAAGGTGCGGCAAGTGTGACAAGGGGATCAAGTGTCCTTCTGGATCAGTTCTTTTGGTGAGTCTTGGATTCATGTGACAGTTCATAGACTGGTTGCAGATAGTGCTTTGAGATCCTTTTATTGCTCTATAGGTGTCATCTTGATACCTGAAAAAATGTGCCCTTGAGTCCTCTGTGGCTCATCCATTGCCAAGGTTTGCAAGAAAAAGCAGAAACGAAGGGAGAATTGGAAAAACATGGACATGAATCATGAAGCTCCACCCAGAGCTGGCACCAGGTTTTGCCTGTATTTCAGGAACCCTTTCGTTTTCCCACTTAACAGGGAAGAAGAGATGTCTTTTTTTTTTTAATTTTATCTTTGACTATTTTGGCATTATCATCAAAGAAAACAAATTAAGAGTGCCTGTAGCAATTTTCCTGGCTGGACCATTGATTTGTTCATGCAGGTTGTGCCTGCAGCTTGTTTGTGAGTGAGTGACAAACACATCCAGAGAGGAAGATAACTAAGCATTTCATTTCCATGCTGGCTGTGAAATGCCTAGCAGTTACATCTGGCTTCTTAGGCCTTGCTGCTTTACCCTATACCCAAAAATTCCCAATTATTTTCTTCTCAGTATGCGGACTAACGTGTACCGTGGGTTTGGCAGGTAAAAAATAGACTCTGTTTGGTGACCTCACATCCAGAGATGCTTCACTGGTCTCAGCTCTGGATAGTTCAGATTTTTAGGGCTATTCCTGTCAGATACAAAGCAAGAACACTGCCACATGCACCAAAATGTACATTATTTGTCTGATATTGTAGTATCTCCTAAGTGTGTCTATGTTGATTATATCCTCAGGAGCCCCTTGGAAGAGGGAATCTTGCTAAATGCAGATTGCGCTCTGCGGGTGCAGGAACAACAGGCTGCCATTTCACCTGTGCAAAAGTTTCTCTGGTGAGCAAAACATTTGCCTCTGATTCATTCTGGCAAAAGCAAGATAGATGGGTGTGAAAAGCACAGCCATGGGAGTGCAGGCTGTGCTGCAATCCTGGCTGTGTTTGTGTGGTTGCATAGCTGAGACTGGGGCTGTCTGGGAATTGCTCTCTATCGGGAGGTGGAGGGCACTGGAACAACAAAAGGTCTGCAGAAATATCTGCACTGTAATGGATTGGGACCTGCTGCTTCGGTATTGTTGCTCTGGGTTTTGTTCTGCAGAGGAAGAGAAAGAGTTGAATGTTTGCAGTCTGGTTTCCTAAGGAAATGAGGCATGAGTGATGGTATTCTGCTTGTGCCTGTGCCTTCCCGAATAACTGATGACTCATTGGAGCTGAACCAAAGGGAGGAGCAGAAGGTCTCACACCTCATGTTGTGTGTGTTAGGGCCCCTACCAGTTGTGTGAAAATGGGTTGCTGGAAGAAAACACTTAAAGAGAAAACAGTAAAAGAAAAGCTTGTGTGAATTGACGTCTTATAGGTGTTGCAGCATCACTTGGAAAGTTTAGAGGGAATGGGAAATTGAATGGGAGAGGGGGAGTTAGACTTACTGTACTCACATAGAGAGTTTGAGTCGGCACTTGTACCTCATTTGGCACTTTTGCATTGCTTCATTAGATGTTGTTTCTCATCATCTGCCCTCCATGGGTAGATGCAGAAAGAAGAGAGAGCAGTTAAATCAGGTTTTGGAACCAAATCACCGCCTGGGAGAGCCTCTCTCTGCTCTGAGAACACAGGCAGGAGACAGGCTGGAGGGGCACAGGATATTTCTGTCACTCACCAAGGGCCCCTGTTTCTCAAGGGCAGTGCAGACCTTTACATGAAGCTCTGGGCAACAGAGCACCTCATTTCAGGGTGTTCACTCCATCCTACCTGTTCCTTCCATGTGCTGTCAGAAATTATGGCTGTCACACAGAGAGGGGAACCAAGCTGCGCCCAGTCTGTGTGCACAGGATGGCTCACCCCAGCCTGCTCTTGTTGGTTTTCCAGACGTCCGTGTGCTGCCCCGGCTACTACGGCCACATGTGTGAGATGTGCCCCGGGAAGCCGGGCCGGTGGTGCTCGGGGAACGGGGAATGCCAGGATGGCCTCCAGGGCAGCGGGGAGTGCCGGTGCCTGGAGGGGTTTCACGGCACCGCCTGTGAGATGTGTGAAGTGGGACGGTTCGGAGCCGACTGCAAATCAGGTGACACCGGCGGCTGGGGCAGCTTGGCTCTGCCAAACTGCTTGCAAGGGCAGAAAGGTGGCCACGTCTCAGCTCTCAGGAGGGGTGGTGGGAGAGCAGAAAGGTGCCAAGCCTCTGAGACAGGCAAATGGCTACCAGGTCTCTGAGACAGAGACAGCAGGAGTGAGCACTCATGGCCAGCCAGTGGAGTGGCCCCATTTGGCATCTTCAAACCAAGCATGTGCTGTGCCGTGCTGCTCTTCCTGCCACCCAAACTACAGCAAGCACTGGCAGGTGATCTCCTCCTGGGATTTTTGGCCTGGCAGTGAGAGATCAAGAGCTAATATTCCTGTGACATTTTCTTGATGGCAGTTTGATGTGTTGGATTAGTAACAGAGCAGACAATGAAATGGCAGCAAGGCTCTGCTGGCGAGCCCTGGCTGGTTTGGTTTGACAGTGGTGTTTGTATTTGCCCTGCAGAATGTGCCTGTGACAATGGCATTTGTAACGATGGACTGCGAGGGGATGGGAGCTGCGAGTGCTTCCCAGGATGGACGGGCCCCACCTGCCAAGAAAGTACGTGAGTGTGAGGGGCCCCTGGTGTACCGGTGGCAGAGAAATATGAGGCGTCCTATCAAGTTTTCAGAGCAGCTCTGTCTGCTCTGACCACAGAGTCACATGTACTCTGCATTCCCCCAAACCTTTTCAGACTCTGCTTTCTCATTCCTGCACACAAGCTGCATTTGCTGTGACTTCCCCTACCAAACAGAAGCCCTTGAGTTATTCTGGTAAACCAAGAAAAGCCTACCCCTGCTTCTACCTCCATTGAGGTTAGAGGCACGTCAAAAACAGCCCCTTGTTCTGGGAGAGAAATGGGAGCTTCCAGCCACATTGCGTTGGTCATGACTCTTGCTGCTTTCCTAAGAAGGTGGCAGGGCTAGATTTGAATTTTCAAAAGGCCCCAGTGTGTTTGCTGAGCTGCTTTTTCTGCTCACAGATTGAGTCACTCAGGTGAGCTCAGGCCGTGGTGTGCAGTCTTTAATAAATCTGTCATTGTGTGTCAAAATAACATGTTGAAGATGGATTTGGGATTTTGATTAGCATTTGGGTGAGGAGAAACCTGAGCTTCTAAATACCTTGAGATTTTAAAGGTTTGCACATAAAGGTTGATTTTATTGTGAATTTAGAAATAGAAATCAAGCAGTGCTGTCCTATCTAGTGTAAATGTCAAGCATGAAAGCAGTTCATCATTTGCTTCAAAAGAACCAAAACCAAATGGCTCTGTGTTCTGGGTTAACAAGGTTTCAGTCCTTGTTTCATTCCAACCAGTGCAGAGGCCACACAGATAAAATGAAGTCAAATAAAATCAATTATCTCAGACAGAGAACATCAAATTCACCCCCTTTCAAAGTGCCAAAACATAAATCCCATGAGATTTTCCTGCTGTCACACAGGACAAGAGAATTAGCATCACTCCTGGTGTGCAGGCTCCTTTTCTCTAGATGGCAGAAATGGCCCAGCTGAAAATTCCAAGCTATATTTGTGTTTTCTATTGCAGGAATCAAGATTGACTTATGCAATAACACTTGCCATCAAATGGCCAAGTAAGTGCACAAGAGGAGCTGAGTCATCCATGTGTGTTTGTGTGAATTTTACACAGAGGTGATTCTGGCTTAGGGCTTGGCAGAGGGCTGGCAGAAGGTGCCCACTCATCAAAGATGCAGAATTGTCAGCTCCTTTCTGGAACTCTCTTTGGACCTGAGCCACATGTATTCTCCCCAAGGATTTTGTCTGTCCAGCCATAAATCCATTCTAAGTTCATTCAGCATGAGTGGATGGCAGAAAGCAGAGATTCCAAGGTACTCCAAGGCTGGCCTTATTCATGGAGCAAATCAACCAGTCATTTACAAACTCTGTCTGCCCCTGCCAAGGAATGAAACAGGGCTGGAATGACTCCCCCATGCTCCCTTCTCCATCCATTGTCCAGACTCCTGTTTTAGGCAGAGAACCTGCCGTCCCCCTTGCACCTTGCAGAAGTTCATGGGTGTGGTGAGGGTGCATTGTGAGAGGCCTGGGCTGGACACCAGGTCCTGGCCAGCATGACTGGAGTGTTTGAAGCTGTAAAGGAATACCTGGAATCTACCTCCTGTGGTCTCTTGCATGTGCCAGATTTGAACAGTGCTTCCCACCAGCTGAGCAAATCAGGAGGTGTTTATCAGTCAGTGACTGTTTATCCCTGTTGTGTTTCAGCTGCCTCAACAGTTCCATAGATTCCCAACCAACCTGCTTCTGCTCTGCTGGATACACAGGGAATGGGACCCACTGCACAGGTGTGTCCAGCAAAGACAAGGTGAAATAAATGGCAGGAAGCTGCCAGAGGAAAGATCACTCAAGCTCCTCTTGTTTTTGGTCACAGAAATAGATCCCTGCACTATTGACCATGGTGGCTGCTCCATGCACGCTGTGTGCACCAAAGTGTCCCCAGGAGAGAGAACCTGTGCTTGCAAGGAAGGCTATGCTGGGGATGGGACACTCTGCATGGGTGAGTGCTCAGGGTGTGTTTTGGGGGTAGCAGAGGAGCAGCATCAATACTGAGGGGAATCTCAGACTAAAACACCAGTGTTTTGGTCTCAGACAAAAGGACTCCTGCAAGGTTTCTTGCTCTTATGTATGTCATGGAGAGGCCCAGGGACAGAGGGTGAGGGCAGTCTCCCACAGTGGTGCTCTGGGTAAAGATGGAGCTAGGGTGAGTCCAGTCCTCTCATATTCTTTAAAGTGCACCCAGACAGGCTTGGAATTTTCTGTGGGCAGAATTGTCACCACTCAGAGACCCACATGTGTCAGAGGTAAACTAGCAGTTGCACCCTATTCCTTTGCTATCACAAGACACTTTCCCAGGAAAGTATTCCCCAAGTTGGAAAAGTTCTCCCTGTTGCTTTCCCAAAACCTCTTTGGATCGCCAGTTCCCAGCTGCCTTGAGCAGCCCTTAGCAATAACTTGGCCTTATTGTTTTGCTGCAGAAATTGATCTCTGTCTGGAAAGCAATGGGGGCTGCCATACCCATGCAGAGTGCATCAAAACAGGCCCAAAGAAGGTGAGTGTGTGGGGTGGGTGTCAGGGCAATGTTATCATGGAAGTTGTCACAGCTGTCACTAGAGACAGTTCTGTCCATTGCAGTGCTTTGTGCTTTCTCCCTTCCATGCAGAGAAGATTCCTTGGAAGAGCATGAAAACATTGCTGTTTCCATGAGAGCAGATGGCTTTGCTGGCCAGAGGCTGAAGTCAGGTTATATTTGTTGTGGACACAAGCTTGGTTATTCATGGAGGCAGCAATGGTTGCTACACCACATGCCTTCTGTCCAGGGCAGCCCTTGTGTGTTTCCTTTATTGGGTCCAAGTTTGAGCCCAAGGCTCTGTTCTCCCTCCAGGTCGCCTGCAACTGCCTGCCTGGTTACAGTGGGGATGGTGTGAGCCACTGCAACCCCATCAACTTGTGTGAACAGGTATGTCAGCATTTGGCTGCTTCCAGAGGCGAAGGCCACAGCCTGGGAGTGTTCCCTTCTCCCAGGAGTTAACAGCAGGAACAGCATTAGCCTGGCTGGTTGGAGCTGACGTCTTGCTTTTCCACATAATGAAGGAAGGATTTCCTTGTGTGTTTGGTCTCCATTGCCTCCTGCAGTCACTTACAGTTGTGTCTGTCACCCAGCATTCCCTCAGGGTGGAAGAGGGACATAGGGTTGGAGGCATGTGGGCTTTTTCCTTTGTGTCCATTTCATGTGGGATGTGCTCAAAAGCCTCAGAGTGTTCTGTGCTCACAGGCATCATTGACATGTCAAACTGTCCCTCTGAATCAGGGGCTTTGTCATGGACCCTGTGTTCCAAAGTGAGGTGTAAAAGTCTTATTTCATGGGAGCATTTGATGCTGGGAAGTCTTTGAGGATTTGGGTGAGGTTTATTCTAAGGTACTAAACAAGGGGGAGGGATGGTTTCCTTTCACTGGGCTGGATGGAGTTTGCAGCTCCCACACACAAGCAGCAGTTCAGGTGGTGGGAGAAGCCCCTCCAAGCAGCCTTTTGCTTTCCCTGCCAGAACAATGGAGGCTGCAGCCCCTTTGGGCTGTGCAGGTACACAGGCCCTGGCACTCGGAACTGCTCCTGCTCCTGGCACAGCATTGGAGATGGCTTCACCTGCCGTGGCAAAATGCATCAGGTGAGAGGCCGGTGCTGCACCTTCCATGTCCCCTGCCCTGCAGCAAACCGCTCCCTCCTCTCCAGAGGGTGAGCAGATCTTGGTGTCACATTGACACGTGTGTGGTGTGGGAGAGGAGACAGGTGCTTTGAACAACCTCTCCATAAATCATAGGTGTGTTTGGTGTGCCAGCTATGGGAGAGAATCATGGCAAAGTGACTTTGCACCAAAGGGAAGGAACACTCTACTGCTGTCCGCAACATTGGTCATACCTCCAGGCTTGCTTCATGTCATAAACAAATGGGAGTGATCTTGTTTTTTGCAAAGGCAACTCACTTCTGCCCAGTGGGAAGAGGGCAGGTGTCCCCTGTGGCCATGCCAGGACTGGGACTCAGCCTGGAGGGCAGCAGTCTATGTTCAGTTCTCTTGCAGTACAATGGCTCTCCTTGGGCAAGCTGGTGACCTTTTCAGGCAGTGGCAAATAAAGCAGTGCCCACAGCAGAGCCATGAGAAAAGAGATGGACTGTGTGTGCCTCTGAAAGTCATTGTGGTGAGGAGAGGGCCTTTGCCTCCTAGGGTATATCTGCCCTCTGGACAGCATCCCAGAACTGGCAGTGGCAGCACAGTGAGATTAAAGCAGAGATTTTGTGAAGCACTCGAGGTGACCCATGAGCACAGGGCAGTTACCCATGAGAGGTGCTGCAGGACCAGCCAGCTTTCATCTTCTGGCCACTCCATCCTGCAGCACTTGTGAATGGTGCAGGCAGAGTTCACTGCACCATCCATGTCACCTGTGCCTGCAGAGCTGGTGAGGGAGGGAGGGCAGATGACTTTGGTGTGCCAGGAGAACTGAGGTCTCTTGGAGTGGGAGAGTGACCCAGAGTGGAAGGAGCAGGTCACTGTGCTGGCTGGGGAGGAACCAGTGGAAGGGACCCTGCTAACACCAGCTGATTCCCTTTGTTTAAGGAGCTTGGAAGGATTCCAGATGCATCCATGTTCTTTAGGATGATACAGGTTGGTGACAGCTTAGTCCTTGTCTCTGTGTAGTAAATCCCACCTAGGGCTTTCTGCAAAGGGTCTTGCTAACTGGAACAATGTTTTCTGCTTCCCTTCCCACAAATGCTCTTCTAACACAGGCAGAAAGCATCAAAGAGCTCAGTGGGGCAGGGCCTTTCACCATCTTCGTCCCACAGACAGATTTCATAGGAAACACCACAGTGGTAAGTGCCCTCCCATGCCAACTCTGTTGGGTGTTTGACAGCTCCAGTTGTGGCAATGTCCCCCAGGACTGTTCTGCCCAGTGAACCAAGGCTAAGGGGCTGCATCATGGAGAGGTAAAAGCATACCCATACATCCATCATTGTAAAAGCAGGTGTTTGGAGGCATCCCACTGAGGAGACGGCCTGGACAGGGGTGGACATATCTCCTCTTGTTGGAGATGACATCTTGTGGGCCTCAGAGGCACTGTGCCAGATCAGTGCTGTGTGGTGCTTTTTGTTACCATGGGCTGGTAACAAGGCTCCCATGCATCTGTGACAGACCTACTACTCCTTCTCAGGAATAAGAGAATGGCAGCTTTTTGGTGTCAGTGTGATGGAATATCCTGACCCCATCACTGACTAGTCAAGCTGGTTGAAATTTCCCAAAGCTCTCCAATGGTTTTGTGCCTTCAGTGTGTTTTGGGGGGACCATCTTCCCTTCAGGGATGAGTCAGAGGGAACTGAGGCAGTCCAGGTCTCCCTCACTGGGGCTGGGGGCCCTGTGTGCAAGGCAAAGTGCCCTGGGGTGACCTCACTCTGTTTTCTGTCTGCAGTTTGAGGAGTGGAAGAGCAGAGGCCTCCTCCGGGACCTGCTTCGCTACCACATGGTGGGCTGCCAGAAGCTGCTCTCCGCTGACCTGGAAGGCCAGGAGTCCCTTACATCTTTATCTGGCCACAAAATAAAGATCACAGTGAACGAGGTACTTCCCTTTGCAGTCCCATTTGTGAGGATGTCACTTTTCCTGTCGTGTGAAGGCGCTGTGGCTGTGGCAGGTGACCTGCCTGGGCCCACAGCACGGTGCTGGCTGTGCAGGCCTCAGCAGGTCCCCTCTCTCTCAGAATAGCATCACTCTCAACGAGGAAGCCACAGTGCTGACCAGTGACATCGTGGGTGTGAACGGGGTCATCCACTTCATCAACAAGATCCTCATTCCCAGGGACCTGGTGGGCCAGAACATCTCAAAGCTCTCCCAGGTGAGGCTGGAGCCGTGCCCTGCTGTCAGGGCTGTGCTGAGCTCAGGGACAGGATCCCTCTCCCAGCAGAGCTGCCTCAGCCCGAAGCTGCCTGGGCTGCTCTTCCTCCCTGTCCCTGCCTGCCCAGGGGTTGTCTGAGGCCACAGATTTGGCTTGTGAAGGTGACAGCATTTGTGGGATATTTGGAACATAAGGAGCCTTTTCCATCATGAGGGAACAACAGTTCTGGATGTAGGCGGGAGAATCTTGTCCCGTGCCAACCATTACACTCCTTTTCCAGCACAGAGCAGGTTGCAGCATGAGTTTGCCAATGTCTCTCTGTGACTCCTTAAGCAAGCATTAGGGGCTTGTAGAGCCTGCATTTTACAGAATATAACATATTTTCTGTGCAGCACAAGAGTGCTGGAATTCATCCCAGCTCCTACCATAGCAGTGTCTATCCAGGATGAATCAGAAAAGTGGTGGCTGCTGAATGCCAGCCCTTTCCAAGCCAAACCATCAGCACGATGGTGACAGAGATAAAATTGTGTTAATGGGGAACCCTGGGTGTCAGTTGTTTGCTTTCCTCCCTGTGCAGCAGAACATCACGGACGTGGCCGAGGCCTTTGGGTACAGCACTTACAGCAAGCTGCTGCAGGTGAGCCGCTGCCCCTGCTGCCCCGGGGAGGTGCTGCGTGCCGGGGCTCGGTCACGGTGGGCTCGGGGCTCCCCCCTGGTGTCGCTGTGCTGTCGGGCAGGACGCGGAGCTGCTGCCGCTGCTCGCTAACCCCGCGCACAGACCCCTCACGCTGCTCTGGCCCACGGACGCCGCCTTCAGCGCCCTCCCGGAGAGCCGGCAGAAGTTCCTGTACCGCAGGGAGCACCGCGACGTGCTGGCCTCCTACCTCAAAGCACACATCATCAGGGACACCAAGGTAAACGGGGCAGCACACGGCTGCCAGGGCCACACGAGGTGCCCCTGTCTGCTGTGGCTGTGTCAGAGTGACCTTGCCAAATACCCTGCTGCCATAGAGCACACAGTGTATCCCTTGTCTTGAGAAGACCCAAAGCTGTTTGAGCACTTGAGGCGCCTACAGCATCATGGTGAACCTCTGGTGGCTGAGCTGAAACCTTCTGTCATCAGCTCCTGGGGAGCTGCACGGCTCACAAACAGGCTCTTGTGTACAGGGGTATGAGCGAGGGGAGAGTCCAGCTGAGCAAAGCCAGGCTCTGCTTTTTCACACTGGCCTCTCACTGTGCAGGAATCTGGGGCTAACCCAGCACAGCTGTGCCGTGCCACCCACACCAGCTGCAGGGACTGCCACATCACACCCCTCTGAGGCTGGCCACTGACCCTTCCCCTCACCATGTCTTTACATGAACTGCCAGTTTTGCCAGTCTCTCCTTCACGTTCTTCTTTTCCCTCTTAGATTGTTGCTGGTAACGTGCCCCAGGTTGAAACCATACGGACCATGCACGGCTCCACCATCTCATTCAGCTGCAGCAAAGCCCACGTGGTGAGTGTTGGTGATTCCAGGTTTGGCTTCCCATGGAGCAAATGTCCCTGGGCATGGCCATGGGGCATCTGGTGCTTCTGGCAGGGAGTGGACACAAAGCTGGGGTGCTTGCAGGCTGGAACACCCCCTTCCCTGGCTGCAGCTGGGCTGCAGAGAGGCACAAGGCGTGGCCAGCTGTCAGGGTAGTGCACAGGGGTCTGGTACCTGCGCATCAATGTCACAATGAGCTGGCTGCATGGTGCCACAAACTTCAGAGAGCATGTGCTGCATGGACAGAAGAGCACGTCCATCCTTAGGAGAGGTGGCTGTGAAAAGTGTTAAATGGGAAGGGTGGTCAAGGACATGTGCACAGAGATTTTGGAGCTCTTGGAGTGATTAAGAAGCCATGGCAGCCCAAACTGAGCCACTTTTGGGTGGTGTAGCCAGGATGTAGGATGTGCCAGAATCACAAGTTGCTTTCTTCCTCTGTTAGGGGGAGATTCTGGTGGGGAACGGCGACGCCACAATCATCCAGAGGCACATGGAGTTCAATGGGGGCATTGCTTATGGCATTGATAGATTGTTGGAGCCACCAGATCTGGGATCTCGGTGTGACGAGTTCACCCTGACTGAGCTGCCGGTGAGCACCTGGGATGGGCTGAATGGGGATCTGGGCCACACGTGCAGCCTGTGCCTGGGAACAGGGATGTCTGGAGGGCTTGCTGCCCTTCCTTGGCAGAGCTCTGAGCAGCCAAGAGAGGCAGCAGCATGTATTGAGTTGTTGTGAGGTTTCTTTCTCCCCTCCACAGGGATCTACAGAGAGCTGTGGACTCTGTGGCTTTGAGCCACCCTGCCCTGCTGGCTCCGTTCAACGGGTAAAGCTTACAGCTTTGTCACCAGGGAGGCCCATAGGTGACAACCCCCACGTGCCCCTCATGTTTTAGCAGCACAAGGAAGGCTCCCCTCTGTGTGGCGAGCCTTGGCTCAGTCACAAGGTCCATGCCTTGCCCCAAGTCATGCAGGAGCTGGGCTGAAAAATATGGGCCCAGGGGTCTTTGCTGGGTCAGTCCTGTGAGAGTGACAGTGGCACAAGGGTCCCTCCAACAGCACTGGGGGTGGCTCTGGGTGCTTTACAGCACAAAAGCTCAGCCTGGGAGTGGCTCAGGGATCCCATGATGAGCAGCCTTGGGAGGAGTGCCTGTACCCCTTCCTCACAGCTGGCTTCTGGAGTGTCCCTGAGATTCCTCTGGGGCTCCATTGTCACCAGCACATTTAGGAAGCCTCTGTTGCTTGCCATAAAACTGAATGAGTGGCACAAGAAAAGTCAGGGTGAGTTATCAGTCACCAGTGAGGCAATCCCTGTGTTCTGCCTGTTTCCTCACAGGGGGAAACCAGGCGCTGCTACTATTACGGCAACCACCTGCTGAGGAACACCTTCCTGTTCCACCACAACTCCCTCCTGCGGCCGGCCTGGCCACCGCACTCCCCGTGGGACCCCTTCAGGAGACACTTCTCTTCCAGGGGGCCTCTCAGACGAGGCTGCAGGAGGAGCTGCGTGTCCAGCCTCTGGGTCCCGCAGTGCTGTGCCAACCACTATGGCCGGGACTGCCGGGGTAAGAGGCACACCCTGTCCCGCCCGGCCCTGTCCCCTGCGGGAAGGTGGCATTGCTGGTTCAGCACACCCGACATCCACAGTGCTTCCCTGGAGAAGGGTGGGCAAAACCCCAGGCAGGGAGCCCCGGCCTGTAGAGGGTACAGGGAGCAATACCCTGAGATTACGACAACAAGTTCCCTTTCCTTGGAGAATATCTTGTCTCTGCAAAGAGCCCTTGGCACAGGGCTGCTGGGGGTACCTGTCAGACATGTCACTCACCTCTAGACATTGACAATGCCAGTCCCTGGCATCTGCCCTCTGTGCCATGGGCAGCTTTCACATCCTTGGGCGAGTCTGCTGTTAGTGTGGGGCAGGACAGCACTGACCTAGCACACCACAGCAGGGCTTCTTCCCAGGCTGGAAGCTGTGCCAAATTTGCCCCTCTTGTCCTCATTTCTAAATTTTCCGGTCATGGGATGTCCCCAGCACTCAGTGCCCAGACTGCTGAGCTGTCTGTGGTCCGAGCACCCCGTGAGCAGCAGCTGAGGGCACCTGGTGTGGGGGTCTGGGGGGACGGGGCAAAGGGGCCCTCCAGCACAGCGTCCCTTTGTCACCAGAGCCTCACTAAGGTGCCCCATTTGCAGCATGCCCAGGAGGGCTGGAGGCGCCGTGCAACAACCGTGGGAC
>NW_005054339.1:2246866-2251905 GCF_000277835.1 Geospiza fortis | reverse complement strand
CACCCCCTCGCTGCCCACGGCTGATAAGGCCACAGCACCAAAAACCCCTCCTCGTTTGTCGAGCACAGCTGAGAGCCCTGGTTTGGGAGAAAGTATTTCACTGTGCTGTGAGCTGGGGGATGCAGAAGTTGTGGTGAACCCTGTACAGAAAGAGGACATGCTCAGCAGGGATCTGTGCCCATGTGAGACAAAAGCAAAGAGAGGGAAAAGAGAATTCTCCATCCTCCCATCCCAAACCAGGCCTCATGGGGTCTCGAAATGTTTCAGAGTGAGAAACACATTCCAGAAATGCCCAGGGGAGAGGACTGATGGGGTATTGTGGGTTCAGGGTCTTCTCTTCCTCTGCGATGGGGGTGTGTGGCAAGGGGCCAGGACTGGCAGGAAGGGATGTGTCAGACTCCTGTGCCCACCTTCACACCTGCCCACAATGCCACATTTCTGCCACATGGCTGTCCCAGGGCCCTTCCACCAAGGCATAAATGCTGTGTTTGTCCATTCCTCACAGAGTGCAACTGTACTGAGAATGGTGTGTGCAATGGAGGCCTGCACGGCGACGGCTTCTGCTTCTGTGCCGAGGGCTGGACTGGGGAGCGCTGTGAAACCAGACTGGGTGAGGGAATGCTCAGCCATTCCCTGGGACCCACCTCCTGGTCCCTGGGACCTGTTGCCACGTGGCTGCTTTCCCAGGAGCTGGGTAGTTCAAGCAGCTGTTCAGAAAGATCTCCAAAAAGGAGGTCTCAGTTGTGAGGCTCATCCCAAGATCTGCCACATGCTGTTGAATTTCACAAGGGTTGGGGTGGTGAGGAAGGGGCGGGTGAGAAAAGCTCTACTGGATTATGAGCAAGTCCCTGAGCTCAGAGGTGTTCCAGGCAGGGCTCGAGGCTGAGGTGAACACCTGAGGTGTGCTCGATGGAGTAACAAACCTCTGTGTTTGGGCAAGGCACCTGCAGAAGAGAACGGGGGGAGGGAGAGTGGTGGGAATGTGGGGTGGGTGGCCTGGGGCAAAGGCTGGTGGTGGCAGCCGTGCCCGTGTCACAGCCCTGCGGTCACTGTGAGCCGGGTGTGTTCTGGTTTCAGTGGTGGCACCCACCTGCTCTCCCCCGTGCCACGCCCAGGCCGCCTGCCGCGCCGGCAACCTCTGCGAGTGCGACCTGCACTACGAGGGGGACGGGAGAACCTGCTCAGGTACGGGCAGCACCCGGATGGGCTGCAGGGGTGGGGCGGACAAGGGGCAGGACAGCAGGTGACCGTCTGCATGGGCTACGTTGGGGTGACAGCTGGCAGGACAGCCAGGCTGAGCCCCAGGACAGCTCATGAGATGGTTTAGTTAACCCAGGACTGCCCTCCCGCAGTGATCGACATGTGCAGCCAGGACAACGGGGGCTGCGCCAGGCACGCACAGTGCTCACAAACGGGCGTGAACGTGTCCTGCGCCTGCAGCCCCGGCTACCGAGGGGACGGCTACATCTGCGAGCCCATCGACCGCTGTGCCGACGGCAGGAATGGGGACTGCAGCGAGCACGCCCTCTGCATCAGCACCGGCCCGGTGAGTGCAGCCCCGAGGGCCGGGGACATCCGTGTGCCTGGGACAGCGCCCAGCCGGGTGCCTGGGGACAGCCCTGTGACAGTGTCCCCCCTCCTGCAGTCCCCTGCCCCTCCTCTCCCGTGCCCTCAGGTGCTGTGCTCATCCTGCGGGTGCTTACCAGCAGGCAGGGGCTGTGCTGCTGTGACAGTTCTGGAGCTGAGGCCGTTTTCCCCCACTCTTCTGCCTAAGGGAGCAAAAGCTGTGTCTCTTGTGTGATTCCTGGGCTGGTCTGGGGGCTCCTGGATGGTCCTTCAAGGACAATGCTGGCCGTTTTTGCAGAAGAACCAGAGCTGATCACCACAGGCCAGAAGATAGGATTGGGAGCATGCTGTAGTGCAAGAGTCAGGAGCCATGTACCCCAAAGCTCAACTCAAACAAAAAGCACGTGCCAAGGACTCAATGTGACATTGCCTGGGTGTGGGGGTAGGACAAGGCCATGTGGCCTTTCACAGCTCTGTCACAGCCTCAGCAGGCTGCAGAGGCATTCTGAGGGCTCATCCCCATCCCCACAGGGATGCAAGGATCCCCAGTGCGTTTGCACTCACACAATTGCCGCCCTTGCCTTGTGCTGCAGAACGAGCGGCGCTGCGAGTGCAAGCAGGGCTATGTTGGTGACGGGATCCAGTGCCTGGCAGAGGTGGTGCCCCCCACGGACCGGTGCCTGGAAGCCAATGGGCAGTGCCACCGGGAGGCCATCTGCACTGACCTGCACTTCCACGGTGAGTGTGCTCAGCCCTGCTGGCCAGGGATGCTGTTCCATGGAGAGGCCATATTCCCTCATCCTCCACCTTTGGCCTGGAGCTCCCCTCAGGAGACCTGCAGGGTGGGATGGCCAAGGGGACAGGGGCTCGGGTGAGCCGTGCTTGTCTGCTGCATGTGACGTGGCCTCTGGTGGCAGTGGCTCCCGTGTGGAAGGCGAGAAGCTCAGAGGAAGCCTCTCCCTCACTTGTACCTTGTCCACATCCCACCCTCCTTAGCAGTGCTGCCCATGGTCACACAGGGACCCAGGTGACTGCCCAGAGAGGTGGCTCAGTGTGTCCTATACTGATGCTCCTGGGCTCTGGTATTTTGCAGATAAGACCATGGGTGTGTTTCACCTGCAGTCACCCCGAAAAAAGTATGACTTCACCTATGAGCAGGCTCAGGCAGCCTGTGCTGCAGAAGGCGCTTCCCTGGCCACATTCCAGCAGCTGGGAGCAGCACAGCAGGTCAGGGCAGGGGTGGCTCTGTCCCCTGTGGGGCTGGGACAGGCCATGCATCTCCCAGGGCCTGGGCCAGCCCAGGGGTGACATGTGGAGGGGTGACCTCTCAACCCCTGAGCCAGGCCCCGTTTGCTCCATCTACATCCATGAAACAGGAGGGCTGGTGGGTCTTGACCATGCCCAACATTTTGGGTGCTGGGGGTATGGTGGGTGAGGCACAATGGGAATGTTCATTGGGGCAGAAAATCTGGGACAGAGCTATTTTTAATCTAATCCTTGATTTTCCTCTTCTAGATGGGATTCCATCTGTGCTTGGTGGGTTGGCTGGACAATGGCACAGCTGGATACCCCACAGCCTACCCCAACCCCAGCTGCGGGTCCAGCCGTGTGGGCATCGTGGACTACGGCTTCCGAAGCAACCTGAGTGAGACCTGGGATGCGTTCTGCTACCGGGAGAAGGGTGAGGGTGCCAGCACTTCCCTGGGGACAGTCCTGTGTCAGGGCAGCAGGCAGGGAACTGCCCTGGAGCATGAGGGCAGGTGGGCACACCCCCTCTCCCCATGGCCATGTCCAGAGGGAAGGTGATGAGGGTACCAGAGATCAAAAGGTGCTTGGTGCAGCCAGCACTGGTGAGTCCAGTCACAGCCTGGTGTTCCTTTGCAGACGTGACCTGCAGCTGCCGTGACGGCTTTGTGGGAGATGGGTACTGGTGCAGTGGGAAACTGCCCGATGTGCTCGCAGACCAGGACCGCTTCTCCACCTTCTATTCCGTAAGCAAACGCTCTCCTGGTGCTGCAGGAGCAGCCAGGCAGAGGGAGGGGTCAGCTGGGACAGGGAGGAGTTGGGGTTTGGGCTGCCTGCAAGGTAGAGGCTACAGACACAGAGAGGGTTTCTTTCCAGGGCTGGGGGTTCCTGGGCTGGGGAAGGGGATGGCATTGTGCTGCCAGCAATGTGCTGATGGGGAAGATCTCCCATCTCTTCCAGATGTTGCTGAATTTTGCCAATGACACAGAAGAAGGGCTGGATTTTTTCATGTATTTGTCTGATGTCTCTGCTCCCAAAACTCTCTTTGCCCCTCTGAATTCTGGCTTTGCAGACAATGAGGTAAGCAAGCAGGGATGAACTATCAGGGCCCCAGAGGACAGCAGGTGTCACCAAAGCTGGCATGACAGTGTGAAATAGCCTGGGGAAGGAGGAGGAATGTGGGTCAGAGAGGACCAGTGGATTGGACGTCTCCAGCCCAGCCATTCCCTCAGAAGAGCCATTTAGGTCAGGATGCTCAGACCCTTCTCCAGCTGAGCTTTGACAATCCTAAGGATGGCAAATCCCCTCTGCTCTGCACAGTTCTGTGCTATCTATCAATGGAGCTGTCTATGGCCATGAGAGAGCCTGGGCTTGGCTGGGGGGGTGCACAGTAGCAGGGAAAGGGAGAGACCAGCTCACCCATTTCTCACGCCTGTGCACTGATGCTTATTCAGACACTGACAGGAGAAGAACTGAAGCTCCACGTGTCATCCAGCAATGTCATCCTCTTCAGCTTCAACCTCACAACGGGCACCATCATCCCATCCCAGTCAGGATACGACCTCCATGTATCAGAGCTCCCAGCAAGCAACAGTACAAAGCACTCAGTACGTTTAGCCTTGGCAGAGGGCAAAAAACACCACAAGTTTCCACCACATCTCTTTTGAGACAGGGAATGATGGGGAGCCTTTCTGGGCAGGTGACATCATCTGTGTCCTGTGCTGTAGGACGCCAAGGGGATCAATGACACGATGATTGTGGAGTGGGACATCATAGCTTTCAATGGCATCATTCACGTGATAGCAGAGCCGCTGAGGATCCCACCGCCCCTTGTTCACCTCGGCCAGGTCAGTCTGGGGCACGAACAGGGCTGGCATCAGGCCTGGGGCTGGGGATGATGTGACAGAGTCATCCCAAGAACTGGCCTTGTCCTCTGCTCCTGGCACGGCTCATTTTGGGAGGGCTGCCCACGGCCCCACTGCGGA
Source organism: Geospiza fortis (assembly GCF_000277835.1). Taxonomy (NCBI): domain Eukaryota; kingdom Metazoa; phylum Chordata; class Aves; order Passeriformes; family Thraupidae; genus Geospiza; species Geospiza fortis. The sequence continues at coordinate 2,247,109 of NW_005054339.1, read as the reverse complement.
GCGGTTCCATGGCTGTGCCGGGGCAGCGTCGTCAGGGGGGGCCGCTGTTTTGGCACAGGTGAACGGTGCGGGGCCGAGCTCCGTGGCCACGGGGACGTTGTCAGCGCTGTGCTTCGCGCTGGTGCTGCTTGCCGGCGCCGGCGCCGCCTACTACTGCGTGAGGAGGCGGCGGCAGCAGGGGCAGTTCGGGTACTATCAGGTACGGGCGAGCTGGGGAGCGGGACGAGGGGCGAGGGCGGCGGA
>NW_005054339.1:2241532-2246268 GCF_000277835.1 Geospiza fortis | reverse complement strand
CTCCCACCGCCCGCCCCGCCGCTACCGGCCGCCCCCAGCAGGTGGGAGCTCCAGCCCCTCGTGCCCCCGCCCACGCCTGTCATGGCCCCGTACGATGGGCCTCCAGCATCCAGAGCCCCGTTCAGCCGCTCCCAGGGGCGTACGGCCCTCCCTGCTCACGTGCAGCACCCCCAGGGCCCGCCGGGCCTCGCTCCCGTGCCCTCCCACTGCCCCCTGGTCAGGTACGAGTCTCGTCAGTCACCATCCCGAACACCCTTTGGGGCACACCTTTCACCTTTCCGGGTGCCCCCTGCCTGCACTGCCGCTGTAAGGGCAGCACTGCTCCGTGCTGATCGCCCCAGCCTCGCTGTTCAGCCCAGGCTGCCCTTGGTCGTGGCCCCAGGCAGGGAGAGGAGCGGGTTAGTCAGTTAGTGACACATGCTGCAGATGTTTATTGAGCTACACACTACACACAGCACAAAGACAATGCCACATGCACCTACTACAGGTGTTTGATTAGAGCAGCCACGTTAACAGATTGTCCAAGCCACTGAGTTGAGCACAAGGCATCTTGAAAGTGTGCGACAGGCTGGCACATGGCACAAAGACAAGGCAGTGACACACAAGTGACAGACTGACAGGCCAGCCTGGCACAGCACTGGGGAGGAATCCGTAGGAGAAGTGTGTGTGTGTGTGTGTGAGTGTGTGAGTGTGACTCACTGAGGGTTGCTGACACACACAGCACCTTTCTGAGTCACAGGTCCTGGCACAGGGTCCTCCACACCACCCTGGTTCCTCTCCCTCAGCTGCCCCCACACTGACACACCCAGCCCCTACAGCCATCACCAGGCCCAGTGCTCACACGCCCCTGGTGCCCAGCTCCCTCCAAACCCACAGCCCTTGCCCACTCTGCAGTCACTCACTCACCTGCTCTGTGCCTGCTCACTGCCAGGCCCCCTTTCTCTGTCCCCTCTCTCCTGCCTGTCACCTCAACACCGACTGCCACTGTCACCCTTGTTGCAAAATGGTGCAGCAGTGAGGGGAGGAGGAGGACGACCAAGGCACTCAGTATTGCCACCCCTTCATCCTGTAGCCATCACTTCCCCCACACCAACCAGCTTTCTGAGGGCATGAGCTCCTGGCTCTTAGGGCCAACCAGTATCACAGTGGCACAAACTCCCCACACCCCCTTTCCACCTCACCTGCCCTCTGCCCCTCCCCAACATCCTGCATGGCCCTGAGACAATCTGAAACCTGGACAGGACCAGCAAGACCCTGAGCCAGTGCAGAGCCCACTTTCTGCACCTCACATCCTAAACCAGCTCTCACCTTCCTGGGCCTCCTGCCTGTCACCTTAGTCCACTCCTATAGACTCTGGCATCACTATTAGCATCTCTTTGCTCTTCCTCCTGCTGAGGAGGCACCACAGGGCTTTGTCTGGCCATGTTCCCCACAGCACTTCACCTCGCCCCCTCCCCAAACATCCTCACGTGCCACTCCAGCCACCTTAGGCCACATCTCAGTGAACACAGATGGAATGTCACCACCTCTGCTGCCAGCCCTGCACCTTCCCTGCAGGGCTGGGCACATCCCTCTGCAGCTCACAGCAGACCACACCACATCAATTGCCAAAGTATTGATGTCACATGGCACCAAACCCCAAAATACCAACAGTGCACAGCCTTAAGCTTTCTCAAAAACCAGCCATGTCCCCACACAGTAACTTTGAGACCCTGTGACCTACTCCTGCACCCAAGGCTTGCACATCCTGCCCAGTGACCCAGCAGAGTCCCCAGCTGCACAGATCAGTCTGGTGGGGAGCTGGGCAGGTAATGCTGCTGCTTTGTCATGTGATGCTCTCACTGATGCGCTTGAGTGGTTGCCCAGCTGGCAGCCCTGACCCTCCCTGTCCATCTGCAGAGTCACTCATGCTGCAGTCCCAGGCTATGGGGGCAGCTATAGACCTGACACACCTTGTCACACCTGCCATGGGTTGTTGTCACCAAGCACTGGAGATGTGGAGCTCCGTGTCTGAGCCACGTGTCTGGGCACAGAGCAGGGAGGGGCAGTGTCCCACCACCAGCACTGGCCCCTCCATCTCACCTACTCCTAGAGAGGACTCCCTGCACAAGCACCCATCCCCTGTCCAGCCTGCAGTGCACTTCAGGGAAAGGGATGGGGCCAGTGAAGGGAGGAAATAAACACACCATCTACACACACACGCAAGTGTCAAACGCCCTTTAGTGGTAGACAGAGGTGCTGCCGGCCCAGGGCCGGCTCCGCTCCAGCCCCGGCCGCGCTGCTGCTGCCTGCAGTACCTGCCCTTCACCGGATGTGCACCATCTCCTCCAGGAAGGGGGTTTTCATGCAGCCCGTGCAGAGCTGATCCATCCACAGCGGCGCCTCGTGCTGCAGAGGGGTGCGCCGGGGGTAGAAGGTGAAATTCACGTCGTAGTTGAGCAGGCAGCTGATGGAAGCCATGTAGATATCAGAGAAGCGCACCAGGCGGCGGGAGAAGTACGTGGGGTTGTGGAAGGTGCGGAAGATGCTTCCAAACTGGGGGTTGAACAGGTTCTTCGTCAGAGACCTGAGAAGAAAGAGATGGTGCTCTGTAGCTAAAACTGTGGTCACAGATTCTTCCCACTCCCTTAGCCCAGGGCCACTCCACTCCCTGGGCATCAGGGGATCACCCCAAGTATGCCCTCCCGAGGCTGTGGTGCAGACCAGTCCCTGTGCAGTGAGACTGATGAATATTAAGTGCACTTTTACTCCACCCTTTATGGGCAGTGTCAGGAGCTGACAGCCCACCAGGCCCTCCCAGCACTCCCCTTTCCCATTCTGCCTTCAAACCAGTCCAATCTCCCAGCCTGCATGACTGCACTGCTGCATGGCCCCCACCCAGAGGCAAGCGACACCAGGCAGCACCAGAGTCCAGCAGCTGCAGCAGCATTGTCCCCAAAGCAGGTTACAAAACAGGGCCTGGGAGCCCCTAAGAGACCTCACAAGTGAGGGGGGAAATGCTCACCTGATCTCCTGCCGTTCCTTCATCCACTCCAGCAATACTTGCTTAGACTCTGCATCCTGATACATCTGCAAAGACAGCAGTAGAAAACATCACATGCATCAGTCCTGAAGGCCACACCTCAGTTCCCTGCAATTTCCACTGTAACTCACAAACCCAGAGCCCACTGCACCAGGAGGAGGATATTTTTGAGAACCAGGCAAGATGGTACATCCCCTCATCCCCATGCTAAACCCAGAATTCGAGCTCAGAAGGCAGCATATAACCTGTCCTGCTCAGCCAGGAGATGTTTACCTGCATTCTCTCGAGCAGCCCCGTCAAAGCCTGCTGCCAGGTCAGGGAGTGCATGTACTGCTCCGTGTTTATGATCCGGATCTCCGTCTCCAGTTCAGGAACGATGGCTCCAGTCCTCCAGCCATGACGCAGCATGAGGTCCTGGAGGTCAGGGTGAAAAAACAACCAAGAATTCAACATAAAGACTGAAAGCCAAACACAACCCTGGTTCCTAGAAGAGTGGGTTTGTTCCCATTTCTCATTCTCAGGGGACAGCCATCCATGGCCTGTGTCAGCAACAACCATCTCCTGGTCACTAGGGTCAGTTGCATGAAGCACCTAAAAAGGTGGGATCAATAGAAACTGCTCTCAAATTCACACTTTACCTGCAGAAAATCTTCAGGAGCCTTTTCTCCAGTGCTTGCCTCTGCCTGACAGCTGTGGGGAAGCCTGTGTGTCCTGTGGGGAGTGGACACCCAGCACAGCCCTGAGCACTCAGAGCAGGCCCTGCCTTATGTCCAGCCATGTGGGATTGCTCCCAGCCCACTGGAGGGCAGGGACATTTCACTCACCGCAAGGTCACTGTACAGATGGTCACCAAAGTAGAGCACTTTGGATCCACGCCAGCCTGTCAGCCTCAGGAAATCAAAGAGGTTGCCCTGCAAGTGACAGGAGCACAGAGTGAAACGTGGGTACAGGCCGCCTTACCCCAGGCAGGTGTGAGCACTTACATGGGGTGTCAACCTGCTCTCTGCCCCGCCATATACACCCACAGCTTTCTGTCCTTCCCCACCTCACTTCACTTTCTTCCCGTGTGACAGTTCCCTGTACATCCCTCAGCTTTTTCTCTAGCCTTAAAAAAGGCAAAACCTCTTCCAAAGGGCAAGTTCTGTGGTCTAGGGCACAGCAAGTCAAGAAGACAACACGGTCTAAAAAGGCAACAAAAGGAGGCAGTTTAGAGGCCAAGAAATGCCTAAATTAGAAAAGCCTGAGGATGGGCAAAAAGAACCCCTGGTTTAGAAGTTGTTGGTCTCAGGTGATAATGATTTCACCTCACAGGGTGCACCAGAGAGAAGGTGAGCACTGCCAGGCAAGGCTTCTGGAGTCAGGAGCTGTTCTACATCCCTGACCACCATCCCAACCCCAAAGATTAACAACACATGTCCACAGGAATTGTTTAACCAAGCCAAAGAGCCAGGCAGTCTGCACAGATTCACAGCTGAATAAAACAAACCAAACCCCAAAGCACCAGCTAAAGCACAGCACCAAGCAGCTTTCAAGGCTTTCCAAACATCCATACATGCACAGAAGGCACTTCAGGGACTACCCTTCCATCTCCACACAAGTTTTCCACATGAGTCATGAAAACAAAACCCACTAGGAAAGGAAATGGGCCCATCAATGCCAGCAGACCAGCACAAGCAGTCACTGTGAACCTATGAGGCACTCAGCAGCAATCCCT
>NW_005054339.1:2218654-2241518 GCF_000277835.1 Geospiza fortis | reverse complement strand
CCCCCAAACACAAGGCACCCCCCCAGCAGCCAGTGGCAGCTTGCTGAATGCACAGCTAAGGCTGCCCAGGACCAGGGTGCTGAGCCTTCTGTTCCTGCAGCATCCCTGGAGCTGAGCAGACTTCCCTTAACAGCACAGAAACAGGACCAGGCAGCCTCTGCACTTCTAGGACACAACCTTGCTGCTGCTCACATGAGGCCTGCTCAGAAGCCACTGGCAGAGAAGGAAATGGAGCACAGTCTTGGAAGGAGCAGGGTCCTCTTGCTGTGCTCCAGTCACCTCAAACAGCAATGGACTCAACAGCCAGGAAACTTGTGCTTGGAGCTCCATGGAGCCACAGACCTGTTCTGACATCTCCAGATCCTGTCCTCCTTTCCCCCAAGATCACAGATCTGGAGAGGGAAGGGAGTACAAACTTGGCACATACAGAAAATACCACATCTGTTGGAACAGAGGGACTAGAGGGTATCCCTTCAACTTCCCAGTCCCTAGGGCAAAACACCAATCCCTGAGGTCCCATTCATGGGATACCCACAGGAAAAAACTACCATCCAGCCCTTCTTCAGGGGACAGGAACAGCTCAGAGGCCTCTGGCAATATCCCCAGCACAGCAAGGTCCATGGCTGCTAACACTTGCCAGAAAGAAGCATTGTGACACTCCAAGGAGCCAAAAATCCTAGAGACAGGGTGGGCTACAACCAGGATACACACCCTAAGAACCACAGCTAGGCAACAACCTTAATGCAGTCAGATAAACATGATGGTGGAGAAGAATTGGAGAGGAGCCCAAAATCCTACCCTGCCCACCTTCCTCCCTCATATTTTCCCTTTCTCAGTGCACCATTCACTTGGGTGAGCAACCTGTGGCCACAAGACATAGGTGGGTCAACAGCAGGATTTAATGCAGCTGAACTCCATGGGTGAGGTGTGCCCTTTCTCCTGAGGGAGCTGCTAACCCACTGGGAATGAGCTCTGCTTGCATGTTCCCAGCTCTGAGCTCTTGGCAGAGGATGGGACACCAGCCCAGCACTTGGCAGACCCACCAGACAGAGGTTTCCCAACAGCACTACTCAAGGACATGACCTACTCTGCTACAACGGGTCAGGTCCCAGCTAATTGACTGAAATCTCACTCACAGTTTATTCCCGTGGGATTGGACAGCTCAAATAACCAAGAACAAACCGTCCTAAAGCCAGAGGCAACTGGTCTCAAGGGACAGACCAGCTGCAAGGACAACACCCAGGGCAGCAAGCTCACCAGAGCTGCAGCTCATCTTTGGACATGCTGGTCCTTCCAGAAGGAGAGAGTCAGGAGCCAGGCTTTGTACTCTCTTTGATGCTTTGTACCCTATTGGATCACCCTTGTTTCTTTATTCCTTATTTCTTTATTCTGCACAAGTCCACATTTTCCAACCTTATGGAGAACAATTTGGAGTGAGGTGTGGTTTGCATGCACAACAGGTTTCAGAGAGCTGTGCCTTTTTAGCCTCAACTACCACACTTGGGAGCCCCTCCAGGACAAGAGTTTCAGGACCAGGACAATCAGAAGAGCTGAGGGAAGAGTGCACAGTTGGCCATGCTAGACAATGTCAGAGCAGAGCTCCCAGGGTGAAAGTTTCATTGTACAAGGGCGCAGAGGACATTCACTGGCCCCTCCCACACATCCAAGGGATGTTTCCCTACCACCCCACCTCACACAAACAGGGCAGCAGCAGGGACAACCCAGCCTGGCAGAGGTTCCCCATGGCAGAAAAGCAAGTACCCAACATTTTAAGTTACCTGGCCCTGCTCTGCCTTTTCCCACTTGTCTCTGTCCTTCCATCCCTAGCGCCAAGCCCATGCTGAAAGCATTCTGGGGGACAGTGTCCTACCAGCAAGAGCTCCTGGGGACAGGCCACCCCCACTGCCCACAGCCAGCACAGCCCAGAGAGTGTCTTCTTACAAACACCCTCTACCTCCACAGATGCTCTTTTCAAGGACTTCTGTGTTCTACTTTTCAAACACCAACCACTAACAAGTGTCCTACAGCAGAACCCATCATTTCCCCTCACCCTGACCAAGCAGATTGTTCTGTTTTTCCAGTGATTTCCAAAACTGCAGGTGTGCTATAAGTCCCCACCATTTCAGACTCCTGCTTGCACCCCTTCACTTTACCTCTTTGTAGATCTTTCCCTTCTCCAGCTGGTTTATTTTGTCCCACTGCAGTGAGCCTTTATCATCCAGTTTTCTAAAAGGTCTGGGGAAAAAAAGGGGGGAGATGTCAACTTCTTTTGATTTTTGGTGATTGTAACCCAGCAACCAGAACATTTGAATCACAAAATTTGTTTACCTATGTAACAACTTAAAATAAAAGCTCTGTATGAGTTCTAAGTGACCTTCTAGGCCTTCTGTACTATTTTCTCAGGGGAAGAAAAAGTATGAAAGGGAAATACCTCTCCAAAATGCTTCCATTGACTGTAACCATTTCATGTCAAAATCCCTAACAATTCTTGCTTTCACATACAGAGAGGAAGAAAATAACCATAATAACTCCTTCTGAAATGCCAAGGCCAAGAAGGCTTTGCCATGAAACACTTGATGTGCTCTTCCAACCTGGCAATGCCACAGCCCAACAGAGACCATGGAATGTCCCAATAGGATAAAGCAAGTCTGCAGAGAGAATGGAAATCCGTCCCTAAGCTGAGTTCACCAGGTGAACTGAGCTGTCTCCTGTTTTTCCTGAGGGCTTGCCATGACATTCTCCAGTCCATGAGTGGATCTAAGGCACCAGGCAGCCGTAGGTTTTATTTCCAAGAGGTCCAGATCATCATAGCTCCAAGCTGTGCTTGTAAAGCACGTCACCTGCAGCCCATGAAAAAAAACCTTTACCAGGCTAGCACAGCTTATAAAGTCATTCCATAGGTTTAGTCCAGCATATGCCAACAGTCTGGGTAGTGAGGGAGGAAAATACATACAAAGGAAAGAACAGACCAATCCCCTAACTAAGCAGACATACTAAGTACCCAAAGCAAAGAAGCCAAAGAGCAAAGTAAGGACAGCAGCCTGTCTGTTGGCAGCTCCTAACTGACCACAAAACTCAGCTGCCACATACAAAGGCTTCCAGAACTGCCAGTTCCCAAACATGTATCCAATACAAACAAGATCCCAAAAAACCTCAAAAAACAAACCACACAGATACTTGCTGTGGAGAAGAGGAAAAGGAAAGATTTTGTCACACTCTCAGGACAAGAAATGGCCATCTCTCATGCCAATTTAGGAAACACATTTTCTACTTGGCCCTACACATTGTATCCACTTATTCCCAGACTGGTCAATTCTTGCCTCCTCAGAGAGTATCTGAGAGAAGGTTGAATACCTCCTGGAGCCAGACTATGCTAAGCAAGCCAGTGCTTTCTGCCAGGCCAGAGGAGCAGCTCCCTGCAGGGAGGGGGCTCACATCCAGGCAGGGCAGCCCTCACACATACTTGCGCCGGTCAGTGAAGAAGTTGGGCTTGTCCGCCTGCACAATGACCATGTCGAATAAGTCCCGCCAGTTCTTGCCAACCATGTGCTTCATTCCTTTGTCCCTAAGGGCAAAGGAACAGAAAAATTAACAGATCCAGTACTCTTTTTTCACCCAACACTGCATCTTTACAACAGTGTGTCCCAAATTCACTCTTATTTCAGTAACAGAAAAGAAAACAGATTTGTGAACCCCCCAAGGCTGTCTCATTGTATGAAGTATTGATGCTGTGCTTTGTTTCAAGCTGTCACACGCTTTCTTCTGCACCACTGGAAGCCCAGGGAAGTCTGTGATACAACAAACACTGCTAGAGGCAACAGAAAGTGTCAGCTCTCTAATGCTGTGGCCAGCCACAGCCTTGTAACTTCTCCAAAAAGTGAGATCAATGCTGTGGGTGCAACATTCACTGCAAACAGTTCCCAGAGAGCTCCATGACTACTGCCACAAAACCCTGTCCCATACAAATTCCAGGTGCTCAGAGGAGGGAGTGCCCTGCACAGCTCTTGCTGTGCCATGGTGACCCACTGATGAGCAGTAATGGTACTCACACAAAGCTAAAGGGACTGTTTGTGATGAGGAACAGCTTCTTCTTGTGGTTCACCAGGCGGTTTAGCACGGCATAGATTTCATCCCCGTGCAGGATATACTGTTCTGTATCAGAATGAAACACACAGCATCCATCAGAACACTTTGGCATAAGTCATGACCACATTTCTATAAACCAAACCAAACCTAGCCCTTATACCACTAAAGATGCAAATGGTCAGAGTTAGATGCACTCAGGCAGGCAGGCAATGAACCACCATGGTGACAAAGTGTCCTTCCTCATCCCCATCAGTTCTACCTAAAGAGGAAGACTGAGGAAGTGACAAGTGAATTTGGCACCAGAGCTCTATTTAACTCACCCATATCTTTTTCAATCCATTTGTACATCACTCCTTTCACATGAACATCTCTAATTGCATCCTAAAGAAAAGAGCAGGGGGGAAAATGTTTCAGTTTTATAACATGGCATTCCTGTTTCCCAGCATGCAAACCTACTGCCACCACTGAGGACCAAGTCAGTAATGACACATCCCCTCCTTGCTGAATGAACAAAAGCTCCATCACTGCAAAGGAGCAGAGCCTGCCCAGCAAGGCTCACCAAGATGCCTGAAGAAGAACAGGTGGTTGGCTCAGCTGATGCAGTGTAAGAGGGAAAACCTCAAAACTTATCTGTGGAAGCACAAGTTCCTTCCTGCTCTTGGAAATGAGCACATGTTACCCCACTGGTTCCAGTGCAATAACGCTGTGCCACTCCCAAACCATTTACTGTCCCAACACTGTACTGTCTCAGACACCAGGTGGCTTTCCTTCCCCCTGTGCCTGTGGAAGCTCTGCCAGGTGTGACCCAAAGGACAGGAGTGTGAACAGCAGCAGAGGAGAGCACCTGTGATCCCAAGTGCTCCCCACAAGCCAAGGAGGGCCACAGCTCCTAGCCCTGGGTGACCTGTGTGCACAGGCAGAGCAGAAGCTCCCACTAGCAGGGTGGCACAAAACACAGCTGGGAGGGAGGCAAGTTAAAACAGATGTTGCTAAGGGCATCCAAATATCCTCTATTTTCCAGGCCAGAAGCCAAGACATAGCACAGTTTTAGACACACCCAACTGAGATTCTGCACAAGTCTCCATCCAGCAAGATATGCCAGACCCACAAAACCATTTCCAGAGCAGCAGCACAGTTTGCAGTGCTTGCTCTTGCACATGCTTGTTTGAACAGCACCATTTTCATCCCTGACAATTCACACAGGTAAACAGTTGCTGCCTTTCCCCAGGACCCTTAAATTCCTATTACCCTGTGTGTGCCATTCAGGAGCTGCCCTTTCAGAGTGAGCCCCACACTCACCACTGACATCACTACAGTAACACTTGCCACACAGTCAACTGCTCTCATGGCAGTGCTGGGGAAACCTCCTCATGACTCCAAAAAAAATTTCCTTCAGAGCTGGAGAGAACCACAATTTACAGCTTAAAAGGGGATGATGAAGGTGGAGGCACAACCACTTCAAAATGGAGTTTTAAGAGCTTCTTTCCACGGTGTGGATTTGAAGGGCAAAAGGCAGAGGTCACATCTCATTGCCTTATTGGAAAGAATTTGAAAAAATGGCAGGAGCTCTGACAAGAAAACAGCTTTCTCTTAACTAGCACTGTCACTTAAAAGCAAGCAGAACTTTGGACTTGTGTCAAAACCTTTGCAGAGAAGAAAAATTTCAGTGTGCTCTTTCCCTAAACTCCTTCCCTCCAAAAAAGAAAAGAAGAAGAAAAAGGAAAACTATGATGTTTCTGCAGGTAAAATCTTGGAGCCTTGATAGGCATCAAAAAGATGTGTCCAAGGGGAAGCAGGGTAAACTGCATATTCTTACTTTCAAATATGAAGTGACCAAACTGGTGTGACAGGACTGCTTTAATTACACGTCAGCTTCAGCCTTTGCCATAGCCCAGGGTCTGCCCTTTTGACTCAGTGCAGTGCCTGTAGCACCCAGCCTGCTCCCAAACACACAGGCTGCAGCAGCAGTACCACCAGGAGTTACAGCAGGGTGTCAGGCTAAGCCAGTGCTGTCCTCACAGCTGGGCTATGCAAGTCCTCTGCAGGCACAGAAGGATCTCTGTGCTCGTGATCACAAAGCATTTCTTTGCACTTGAACTTGGGTACTGCAAAGGGATAAGTTTTGCAAAAATGTTTGTTTATCCTCATTGTCCAGGGAAAAAGCAAGAACTCTTCTGGTGAGAGCTCGTGATGGTCCCTAGTTTCAATGTAGATTTCAGGCATTGCCACAGATTTTCTACCATAGCTCTCTTCTTTGCCTATTTTAGTTGTTCCTCAGGGATGACCACATTCTCAACAAAAAGGACAAAGCCAGGATTAGCACTCAGGAGCCTGAGGGCTGGACCACACCAGCTGCCCTGCACTGGACATGTATCAGCTGTGGCAACCATCCCCCTGCTCTCAAGATTTCAATTAGGAACACATCCATTTGATCTCAAAAGAAGATACTTTGATCTCTGAAAAGATACTCTTCACAAAAGGCCTCAGGAGTCAGCTGTATGCCCTCTTCACATTTTCCCCACCCCAAGAGAAAAACCAACACCCAACACCCCTGAAACATGTAAAGGTCTTGTGGGAAATGGGCCAGCAGGTTCCTATCAAGCACCAACAGAAGGTCAGGACAACACAGCTGACAGGTGGATTCTTATCACAAGGCAGCAGCACAGACTTGGAGCCCCATTTCCCTCCCAGAACTGAACAGCCAGTGGGTGAACCTCAGATTCCCACAAGGTACCAATCAAAACCCTTCTTCATGGAAAAGGATTGCAATAAGGAAAACGTGTTGTCTGTCAGCATAGTCACCCAGAGCAGCAATCTCAAGCACTTACATCTTGTCCACAGCATTAACTGAGAAGTCAAACAGCCCCAACAATGCTGGTAATCCCACACAGCCCTTTCAAGTGCCATTTAACACCCTGGAGTAAATGACACATGAAAGCTACAGTCACCACGGGATCAGACTACAGTCACCCAAAGGATCAGACTACTCTGCAGCTGCAAGGGGTGCAGGATTCTCAGAGCAAGCCAGGAAAGGTGTTTTACAGCAATCACTGTATAAAGTAAACTGTTTGGTACACAGCTTTTCTCTTTGACAAATGAGATATTAAGAAAAACAATTTAAAAGTCTGCAGAACCAGAAAACATTTACACAAGCTTTGTGATATATTTCCCATGGAAGCACCTTCAGCCTAAGCAGCTTAGGCACTCCTACACAAGATACACCAGAAACACCAGCTCTGTAGTACAGACAGAGCCCAAACATGTTCTGAAAACACAGCTTTGAATATTCCCTGGTAAGACTTTGATCTAAGGGGACAACAGAGCTGTCATCTCAGGCTGGTCACTGCAAACCCTTGGGTTTGGGTGCTGCAGAGCTCACAGCTCTGATGTGGTGTGTGCTGTGGGGCAGTTGACATTTCACTTACAGATATGTCTTTGTAGAGATGCACCTGGTCAAACTCAATGCCATGAGTGATGAAGTAATCAATGACTGAAGAGAGCAGGGTCATTTCAGGGAGAGAAAAAATGTCCATAAACTGCTTAAGTGATGGACCCTGGAAAGCAAAAAATTAAAAGGAGGCATTAGACTGAAAATATTGGAAAAAAAATAGTAAAGCCAACAAACAAACTCATATCACCCAGCATAATCTGAAATATATTCCAGACTAATAACAAGAAAAACACTAGTGTGGGAAATCCTAGTCACTCAGCAAGCAGCCCTCTCTTCTCAACCAAAACAGCAACCTTGAAGAGAGTAAGGTGTCTCCTTCACATAAATCTTTACACAAACCCAGCCTCATTAATACCACATGGTGAAGATAGAGGAATCAGGGAGTTGGTCCCAGATATTTTCATTTCAACCTCTGCTTCCCACCTGGACTCTTGGCATTAATACAGGTGCCAACAGACAATGCTCTGCTACAGCAGCAGACAAGGGCCTTGCTGAGGATGCCATATTGCTCATATTAACCAGGCTACACAGGGCACCAAGCTGCTCAAACCACGTTCCAGTGAGATTTCACAAGGCAGTGTAAGAATCACTCCAACAAGCCATTTGTCAATGCCTGGCTGTCACTAGAGAAAGCCCAGAGGAAAAAGAAATGCCAGCCCACCAGCAGTCAAGTGGAAATGGACAATTACATCGTGACCAAGGAATAACTCCCCTTGCATTAGGCAGAGTTGCAGCTCTCTCACACATTTGCTATTGTTATTGCCTATCAATCACAAACCTATCAGCAGGCCAAGAGCCAACTTTGGCCCCAGAGAGGCTTTCCAGTAAAATAAACTTTATTCTGCAGATACCACCTGTGCAGAGGACTGCAGTGAGTCTCCCTTGCAAGATGAAGCTGGGATCAATTTTTTCATTTTCCATTGATAAAGTTCCAGACCAGAATGGGGACAATTACTAAGGTCCCCGTATATGGAAAGTAACTTGGGAAGCACACAGACCTCCCCATGAACCTGGTCACCAGCAGTGCCCTGGCAATCCAGTTCCATCATGTCTGTGCATGAGATTTGAGCAATCCAGGACTGATAGCTGTAAAGTTGCAACACTGTAGGATAGTACCTACCCACTTCAGAAAGTGTTTATTAGAGTTGTGTGAAAGACAGACATGAAAGCAGCATCCAGAAAACCACAGAAGGTGCACAGATGATGGAAGCTGATGGGGCCCCTGCTGCCTAATGACAAATGTGTGGCCCTGTCATGCCAGGATGTGTAACAAGAGAACATCTCCCATTTAGTCTGGCTGGGTGAGGGTGGCAGGAGACCAGCCTTGTCTAAAGGCAACACCTGAGGCAATACAAATTGGGGTCAAAAGGGCAAAGGAATAACAAACAGCATTTTGCTTGAGGTGTATTTACCAAAAAATGCTGCAATCAAAAGCTATGTTGGTGTGCTAAGGGTTATACAATTTCCATCCACCCAGCACAGGACAATTTCACCTACAGCAGAAGACAGCAAAAAGGGCCACATACCACACATAGTGGTGCTGCTTAGGATACTCACTGATTCCTTCCAACACTTCTGTCCATTTTGATGTCTGGGTGCTAAGGGACTATTTCTCCCATAGCAAACCCAAAAGTTTCTGTAAACAGCCTTCATCTTTTTTTTCCTGTTCAGAGATTCTGGGAAAGAAGCAAGAGGGACAAAGCCAGGCAGTTCCTACTAAAATAACTAGGTATGGGATTTAGCAGAGTGCACCAGAGCAATGACCTGTCCTACCTCTCAATACCTGAAGTACAGAGCAGATAGGTAAATGTTCAGTGTTAACAGTAAAGATTTATCTTGTCAACTCTGATTTCATTTTTGTGCCTTGTGTCATTTTTCTACAGGGCAAGTCCAACCTCTCCCAGTTCCCTTTAATGGCTTTGAATTCATTAGGCAGACAGTGACAGGAGTCGTGACAAAAATTGGACTGTGCTTTCAGAATGTTGCATGTGCTTTTTCTACAACTCCCTTGAGATCTCCACCTTCCTTACAGGCCATCACATGTAAAGGCACACCAGTGTTGAACCTTGGGAAAGATCTGTGCCCACCTACTGCAGGTATTGGGATGCTGGCAGCTGTCCACACACTCCTGCTAACAGAGAACCAGGAAAACACTTAAGGGATTTATTTAAGTGTTTAAGTAAATACTTAAGTATTTACACACTTCAGCCATATCAGCGCCACTTCTCTTGTTACCTGTTAGCAACCTTCCTGTTGCTGCTCATCAGCATGGCAGATTGGGGAGAACAAATCAAAGACCCCTGCTAAAGGCTCACTCCTCACCAGTTCACTGCACCTGTTCACACCAGCAGTCATCTTAACCCTTCTTTCATCTTTCTCACTAATGTAGGAAAATATGCCCCACTCAGTGGCACAGGCTGAGCAGACATTGCTGAATGCAAATGCTATTAATTGTAAATACTTTTGTTCTCTTTGATTAGTTCATGGAGTTTATTACATTACTAGGAGAGGAGATTCACCTCTTCACAAAGACTAAGCTGATATCTTTACTTCTGTAGCCAAATTTGTCAATACCAACTACAGGAAAGAAGAAAGCACCTGGAACATGCAAAGCACAGAAAGGCACCTCAACATAATCACCTGGTCCTACAGAAAGCCACAACTTGAAGCAGGTTTCATGTTTACAATTATTTAAAAAGAAAGATGAAATCAGCTCAAGTCTGGCAGGAGTGAGGAGAGTTGCACAGGAGGAGGCCAGTCGAGGGCAGTTTACAGACAGATCAAATTCTAAACAAAAATGTCCTATTTCAAAGCTGGAAACATCATTGAGCTATAAACAGAGTATATACTTATCCAGAAAGCAACCACTCAGATTAATTGTTCCCAAGAGAGAAAGAGAAAAATCAAGCAGTGACCTTGCTGGGGACTTCACAGAGCAGACTCACAGGGGTATTACAGAGGAAGTGTGCCCTTCTCCTTCCAGCTTCCCCTAAGGCACCAGAACTGAGGCAAGAAACAAAGCAGCTCTGGAAGAAGGGATGTGAAAGGTCCTGCTTGGCCACTGTGCCAAACGAGATATTCAAAGAAGAAAAACCTCTCCCAACTTCCTCTAGGTTCAGGCAACCAGAGGATTTTCACAGCTCCTATAGACAGAATGTCAGTATTTTACTAGCCCTATACTCATGGACTACAACCATATAAATAATATCCCCTGAGCAGTTCTGAAGGAGTGTGGAGAGAGATCCTTAACATGAAGGGAAAAACCCCTACCCAAAACCAAAGAGAGAAAGGCATTGCAAGCACCCTACTGCTGCTACCCACAGAGACCTCCTCCCCAACAGCTCACTGCACACACAAGCACTGCAGGCTGCAGGGGTAGCTTGGGAGCCAGATTTGGCCAAGGAACATCTCCCTATCAGTCTTCAAAGCCATTTAGCTCTAGGCCAATAGCCCTCGTATTTAAAAATGCTTTGCAGATGTCTTTCAGATGCTAAACTGCTAAATAACCTCTGGGGCACATTCCCACTAGAACAAAAACATACACTGCAGCTCACTGGGGACCAGCCTTTCCAAGGGAGCTGCAGTCATTTACATGTGCATACAATTCCCTCTGTCTTCCAAGCTGTTCAAAGAGCTGGGGGGGCTTACAATACCTTGCCATAGAAGTCACTCATCTGGTACAGGGGGATGTGCTGTGTACCACCATAGAGTTCGATCACCTCTTCATCAGGCACCGGTTTGAGCCCTCTAGACACAAAACCACGCAGTTTGTCAGTAATCACTGTCTGTGCAGTGCTACAAACAGTAGAGAAAAAACAGGACAGGGCAAACAGGCTCTTCCTTAAAACTCAAAAATTCCTCCTGCTCAAAAGAGACAGGCAGAGAGCCCAACAGCTCTAAAGATTCACATAAAATCTTTCCCAAGACATTCCTCAGATACCTCTTTTGCTCCTACTAGTTAATTGAGGGGCTTTATCCACATTCCAGCAGAGTCCAGCCAGAGGCTTCTCTCTGTCTGCTGTCAATTTGCTGACAGGACTGCCCCACCAAATCAGTCCCACGACCTGACTTGGGCAGCAGTGGGTAACTAACTTGGTTTGGAGATGTTGCTTCCATGAGATACATCACCTTTAATGAAAGGGGGTAGGAAAAGGCTTCCTGAAAACAGGGTTTCCTTCTTATTCAGTTTTCCTACACAGAACAAAGTCTTGACTAAGACCATTCAACAGAGAAAGCTGTTTTTCTCAAAAACACCCAAAACAGGAGTATGGCTGATCTGTGTAGTTCATAACATCAGGTTATCTGACTGCTGCAGGTTTTGCCTCTTGCACGATTTTGATGACTCTTTGCTCAAGCAGTCAGCAACTTTCCCTTTCTCCTTTTCTACACAGTTATGACACAGCATCTAAGAAGTTAACTGTTGCCTCAGTTTTGCACAAAAGCAAAGGAAAGTTTAGGACACTCCAAAAAAGATAGTTACCAAAGGACACTAGGGAAAAGAAAAATTAAAATGTGTTTTCACTAAAAATCTCTCTATGAAGCTGAAGTAAAATATGGAGCAGTACAAACTCCTGGTCCCCTCACCCCCCCAAGCTGGCACTCAAAGAAGCCAATTGTCTCTGGTTATGAAACTCCCTTCTTAATATTCTTAGAGTGTTTACTGTAACTAAAGCTTAACAGCAAAAGGGCAGAGATCAAGGAAAAAACCACATTGGCTTCCATGCTCAGGAAATACAACATAGGATTTACAGGAGATTCGCTATTGATATTTATAAATTACTACTTCTTACACACCAACCCCTCTCCTCTTTGGAGCTAGGTGTTTTCTCAGTCTCCAGTCTCACAACTCGTAGGAGAAAAATTTGCTCTGCACTGTTTCAACCACTTATTCCAAAGCATACCCAGCTCTTTTTGGAGAACTAAAGGAAAAATAGGACAATCTGGGACTTAAAGTGAACCCAGATTCTGATGCATCATTACTTTATTGGCATGTTTATGTTGCTTTAAGATGTCATTTGCACACCCAGATCACTCTCCAAGGCTCAGCAGGGCACTGTTGGGACAAACTCCTGCCTGGAAAAGACAGGCCCATGTTGAACCACATGCAGAAGAGCCCTTTCCTATTGGCTCTGTTTGCTCTCAGGTGTTAACCCAGCCATGCTGTAGCTGCAGCTAAAACATCAGGCAGTGTACGTGACCAGATGTGCTATTAACCATTACAAAAAGCTCCAGGTCTTCCCACCCACACCTGGCTTGAAATGCTTGAGAAAAAATAACTCCTTGCAATTATATGCCAGGTAAGCATTTGAAGCGAGAGCAAACAGGATGAGCCAGACAAGACTGTGCTCTGCTCAGGAAAGAAGCAGAGCAACATACGCCATGAACATATAGTGAGATGTAGAAATCCACTTTTGCATATATAAGCATTTAGAAAGTGATTTTCAGAACTGACAAACCTATATGCAGTCCCCAGCTGGACATAATGGAAAGCATCGATCTTCATGAGGAGACTCTGTGACAAAGGACAAATATTTACTGTTAGAACTCAGTTATTGTTAAAATTTACACTGAAACCTTATTCAAGTTTAAAGTTCCACACAAATGACATTCAGAAAATAAAGTTCAGTATGAGCATCCCACTTCTATGCACTTTAGACAGCACTTATTCTCCAGCTACTTTTAGACACACTTATTCATACTGTGTCTTTTTATTGGTCTCTCTGGCAAAAGACCATCCTTCTATGAGCCAGTCTGTTACACCTCAGTTTGTAGACAGGGATGCAGTTGAAAAACAGGGACAGCAATATTTCTGTGACTCAAGACAATCTATTCTTATCTCCCTTCAAGAAAACACACATTCCAAAGGAGCTTTGTGTGCATAGATCTATTTTCCTCCACCTTTATCTTAAGCAGAACTAAGCGGGCAAGTTTTATTTCAGAGCACAGCGGCACTCAGTCATTTTCCTCACACAAGAGCTCCAGCTCTCCCCTCCCCAGCAGACTTTGAAGGAAAGATGTTCAGGAGCACACCAGGCTGGTAACAGAGACTCCCCTAATCATGAGCTATCCTTCTCCATCCATCATTCTGAAGCTGTAACACAAGTCCTTGGGACGGAAAGCAGCCTCACACTAAACCCACATCACTCCACAGCTCGCACTGGAATGTGGCAGTGAACTTCTTCCATCAGGATACAATATCAGTGCATCTTGTTACACTGTGGGCAAACCTCCCAGTAATTGTGAGGAGCGCAGGCAATACGCTGAAAGTTGTACTTAGACAGGCATAACCCAGATTTCTGTGCTTTTAGCAAACTCTGATCCTAAGAAAAGAGTTCTCTACTTTCCACTCACTCAAAGGGTGCTTTGCTTGGCCAGGTCACTCGCCCGTGTTTCTCAGATACAGCAGCCAAAGATTCAAACAGAGAAAGAACCTTCAGTTTCCCACAAATCTACTTCTTGCTTTGTAAGGCCAGAGGCATGAGTGGTCTGCTGCCATGCTGTCTCCACCGTTAGGACAAAAGACAGAAAATCTCTATAGCTTTTTCCTTCATTCTCCTTTTTCCCTCCTGCTGGAGGACAGCACACACACTCCAGCCTGAATTCACTCAAACTCAGCATACAAGAAAGCTACTCCAGTGAAGGAACTTTCTCTGCTGAGCTCCCACCTGACTGCCTGGCTGCAGCAGCCAGCACAGACATCACTGGGCATCAGGGAATGGAGCCAAACTGAAAAGGGTTAAAGCTAATGCCTGCACTCTGCCTGCCCGTGTTCTTAAGAAGTATGCATCTCAAGTAGCTTGGATCTTATTCCAAGCAGTCCTATTATTCGGGGTGGGGGGTGGGGAAGGCTTCCCAAAGTATTTTCCTCACAAGTCATTTCTATTATTAGAGTAAGACATTGTGCCTCTGCTTCAGGCAAGTACTTGTAGATGCAGGACTGAGTTTTGTTGTTTAAATTTCCTGAAAGACAGAAATGATCACATAAACAAGCTCAGTTTTCTATTAATTAGCCCGTGGAATGAAGTGACTTTTAAATTGGCAAGGCTGTTTACCAGAGGCCTTTGCTAGAATGTCCCATTCTGCTGGAGGCCAGGCTGGCACAACAGACATCTTTCTTTGGGGAGAACCCAAGCAGTGAAAAGCCCAGCCAGCCAGACTCACTGGTCATTTGGTGACAGATGTTATTGCAAGCAATGACATAAAGTATTTCCACTAAAATCATAACAGAGGAAAACAAAGCCCAGGAGAGTGAACTTTGTACAGCTTACCTTTTGTACATCATAGTGAAGTCCACGTATGGCAAATCCTGGAATGTAGTCATACTTCCCAAGCCCTTCTGGATACTGGGAAGACAAACAGCAACATCATTACAGCATGAGCACTGGATAATCAACAAAATAATTTCACCTGTTGAGCTCCTTTAGTCCTGCCTAATTTTGCCCCTTCAGCAAAGAAAGTGGATGAATGGAGTAAGACAAAGGGACCAAGATACCCCAAACTAGTTTTTCTCATGTAAAGGACAGTAGTGAAAAAGCATCAGATTCACTGAGGCAGGGAGGACACTTCTTGTAATCTTTGCATATATTTGGCAAAGATTGGCACTGCAGAGCCCCTCTAAACAGAAAGGCAGGATGAGAAAAAATGCATAAGCAGTCACCCATTGCAAACAGAGTGTCTATTCTGGGACATGCTCTAGGGCATCATCCCATGGACCAGCACATTCCAAGTCCTGCACAGCTTCAGTGTTGGCCCATGATTTATGTTCAGCCACCATGTGCACCTCCAACCAGCAATCCTGTAGGCATTATTTCCATAGCTGAGTACAGCTGACCTGGGCTTTTTTACACTAAGGCTCCCACTCCACATTTATAAAACCTCAGGAATGTACATCACATTAAATAATCTCAAAGGAAACTAATTCTGCAATCAAAGATTGCGAAATATTAAATTTATCTCAATAAATCAAGTAATTGACACGCATGCACAATGCCTGCACAAGCATGTCTGGTGCATTGCAAAGACAGCAGCAAGCTTAATTGAGTGGAAACCCTTGGCACCTCATTACCTTGAATTGTTCTATTAGGATGTCTCTGGCAGTGTTGAAAATCATGGAGTGCAGTAAATTAGAATACTGTGCTAATGTGTAATCGTAGTCAAAGCCATAGATCTCCACATCTCCCAGGCTGATCTCATTGTTAGCATAGATGGCCGCGGGGTTGAGGAGATTGCAGACTCCTGGTGGAAGGAGATCTAAAAGAAGGGAAAGGGGAGAAGTTAGAGAAACTGAGAGCATCACTGGAGTTTAGACTTTTTATTCTGGACCTGACAGCAGCTGGAAGAGCCACACAGCAGCAGCAAAGAGCACAGAGCTGCTGTGGAAGGCTGCTGCTGTTTGTTCACTCACTCAAATAACATCCCCGTGAAAAAACACACTGTGAAACCTCTGGCTGCACCTGGAGATAAAGCTCTCTAACCATCTGCACAGCCAGACCGACCTTTTGTGTCAGGAAGCTGCAAAACAATGCCCCCTGATCTCTGGCCTACATGAAGCAAAGCAGACCCGAGGTTCTGAAGTGTCAAATTTCTATCTCAGAGCAGCTGCAGTTTCTGCAGGCTTCAATGTGAAAGGCAGCTATGATAAATCACCAGAAAAACACACACCCCTCACTTAGAACTCTCACAAGCAAACAGGCTCTTGGAAAAGTCTAGATTACTCCAAATCAGAAATTTTGAGGTTTGTCTTTTGGCATTTTTTTGTTTCTCACAGAGGCAACCAGACTTCACAGAGAAATCCTGCAAATACCATTAGGACTTTAAAAATTTTTGTATTAATTGGCAGGAAAAAGCAAAGTACAAACACCTACATGTGAAAAATACCCCACACTAAGTTATGCTCCGGGAGCATGCAATGCTGATAGCAGCAAGAGATCTGCTTTCCTCTGATAAACAGCTGTGGACACAGCTCAGTCCTTGCACATGGTTTGTCACTGCAAAGCAGAGTTACTGCTCAAGGTGCTTGGGAATAACACTTTGCTCCCCAGACCACTGAGAAAATGGGGTTAAGTGACCAAGCAGCTAAACTACCTGGATATAGATCCCTTCCCAGAGCCAGTGCAGAGAGGAGAGCTTTCACTCCACTGCAATGGGAGAGGCGGGAACAGATCTTCCCACAGGCTTCCCACCCCATGAGAACTGTTCCTTGCAAGAAAGGGCAATAAAAATAGTTCTTTGTAGTAAGTTGCCTGGTCATAACCACACTGGGGGACAGAGGGGAAGGAGATATTTCCTCCCTCCTCAAAGATGGGTAATTTTCTCTTTGAATGATAAAAGAGCAGGCATTTTCCAGATCCTACTCAGCATCAGTGGGTAGGATTTTTTCTTTTCCTACCTTAACTTTTGGCATTTAGCAAGGACCCCTGTCCTGGTTCTTTACTGCTTCCTTGCTATAAAACCAAGTTCCATCTGTGTCTAGGACAAAAAATACATTATTAGAAAGAGATACCAGCCCTTCCCAATAAAGATTTTGTCTGGAATTATAACACAATTTAGGCAAAAGGTTGAAGTTTTTTTGTGAGCTCTAATTCGGAGAGGTAACCAAAGAAATAGATTCAAATATTTCAAAATGTTTCTTTCACAGAGAGAAAAAAAAATCACTGTTACAAAACATACCCTTCCTTCTCTCCTAACTGACTTCCATTTGGCCTTCAAATACAATTCACCAGATCATGTGGCAAGGAATCACTAGAAAATAAAGCAGTGTATTAAGGCAGGAGAGCTGACTTACTGGCTAGACACCAGGAACAAAAGCTCTCTGTCAGTGCTCAGCTGATGGCAAAGTTCCTGGAAGAGGCTTAGGAGAGAGGATGCAATCCAAGTACTTTCCACTGAGATTTTAAAAGATGGGAAATGTAAGTAGGATTCAGATTATCACAACTTTCATACTTTCATCATAAATGCTCTTTGCACCATAAATAAACAGAGTTCCACTTCCTGTCCTCACCCCCAGTCAACTTGTGGAAAGACATTTTTCTAAGCTTACACTGGGATTTGCTGGGTGTTATTTTTCTCCCTCACAAGAAAAATGATGACACAACCTTAATCATATCTCAGGGGAAATGTGCAGGGCTTTCCTCTTCTATTAAAGCACTTTTTTTCTTTTTATGACAAATGCACCCAACTTGCTGCTACAGTGTCCCTACAGAGAGGTCAAACTCTTCCAACAGTCCCCTTTTGCTAATGTATTCAGGAAAACACATTTTGATAGCCTGAGAGCATCACAAAATACCACTGCCTGAACTCCACATCTCTTTTCAAGGAAGAAAAGAGAATCTTCTAGATTCAACCACACATGCCGCCAGCCACAACTTCTGCAAAAATATCAGGAAAAACTAAGGAAGCAGTAGGATTTTGTAACAAGGAGAGAGCAGTCTGAGCTTCACCAAGCAATTCCTATCTGTGATCAGAAGCATAAGCAGTTACTGTGCCACAGAACAACTTAGGAAGTACATTTAGACCCAGTGAAGTAATGCTCCTCCCTGCAGCCTCCAAGGTACAGAGCCTCTCTGCTGTCCTCTGACAGCCCAATCATTTTTCCTCACTCACATTTTGTTATTCACTTACACAGCATATTCTGTCTTACCTCCTATGGGCTGAAAAAGGATGCACACACCAGCCAAAATGATTTACACTCACTGGCTCATACACAACATTCCCTATGTTCACTTCCCCAAGCACCACACATCTCCTTGATGTGTTTTCTATTCCACATCTATCACAACCTGCAGCTTGCTCTGTCCACCCCATCATCCTACATCTTGAATTTAGTCATTTAAAAGTCACTGCTCTTCTGAGAAGGAGGAAATCTCTGTGGTTCAGTCTAGAGATTCATGATGCATGTTTGTGTCAGTGTAAATGTCCTTTTGCAGCACCCTCCTCAACAGAGCTGCAGGTCTCCATCTCCTCAAACTCGTGCAGTCTCCATGCAGGTTCCAACTACAGCAGGGAAAAGACACAACCTGGGAGCACACACAAAATCAGTTTCAATACCAAACATGCCTCAGGGTTACTGAGCCAGGCTTCAAGAAGCTTGGTTTAATTGTGTTTGTTTGGGGGTTTGGTTTGCTTTTTTGTGGTGCTTTGTTTGCATGTTTTTCAAAGATATCCTCCTGGGTGGTTACCAATCCTCAGTGCTAATCAAGTCCTGGGCTGCAGGCTTGGGCGCTGCTGCTCTGCACGTAATCTGCCAGGGATCTTTGTCTCAGATTTCCTGGCAATTGTCAAATCAAAACAAACAGACACCCACCAGAAGCTCATGAAGATGCCATTTTTCAAGAATGACAGCTTTTGCTTTTCTCCTTTGCCAAGACACCATAACAAACTGCTGGACAGATATGATAAATTAAAGAAAACAACCACACAAAAAAAAATAAAGACCAGTTTTGGATATTAAAAAAGAATAATAATGCCAACTACTCTTTCTGTCTGGGTCCTGACTAGAAAGGCAGACAATATCAGTTGGTCACTGCCTACTCAGCACTTCACCCAGGAAGTCTGAGCTGAGGGAGAAGCAGAGTGAGCACATGGGAGGACGCTGTAGAAAAAGTTGCTCTCGCACTGGACGCAGCCCCAGGAATCTGCCTGCTTGCACAATTGGCTCCTGTTTGCAGCTCCGACAGATTTTAGGGAAGTGCTGCATGTCCACGGCACATGATGAAATTCAGCAGCAAAGGCAGACCACAAGAAAGCCTGTTTGATCTCTTACACCTGTGTGTAAATGCAAAGTAAACACACAACATCTTCATTTTCCCAGTGTGAGAATCTGGACAGCTGCTTAAATCAGGTGTCTCTTCCCAGGCAGTAACGCACATTGTTAGAAAGCAATAACCCTCAATGCCCAACAGGAGAGCAGAGATGGAAACAAAAGCAGGTAATTAACTGTGAGCAGACACTAGAGACACCATCTGGCCCCTTCTGATGTGAAAAACGCTCTGGGCAGGAGGTGCCAAGCACGTCTCCTGCTTTTCTGAGCTCCCGGGGTGCCAACAGCACCCTGCAGGAAACCTCCTGCTCTCTCAGCCTCAGATCCAGCATGTTAGTGACGAACAATACACAAACAAGGCAACTCACCCCCACGTCTCACACCCTTTGTACTCCCAGAAGTTCAACCCAGCAGACATCTGCACTAATTTCTTCATAAGACAAGCAGGGAAAAGAAGGGTACAGAGAAGCAGATGGCCATCATCCTTCACATTCTTCATGAATCAAAAAGTTTCCCTTGTTCACACTAAGTTGCTTTCTAAAGACAAACTGCCAGTTTCCTCCCTTCCAAGTATCCCTTTATCCTTTTGAAGTGTTGTTTTGTGCCATTTCCTGCAAAGCACTCCCACCAGCCAAAGCAGATCCGACTACCAATAGGGTAGGAAGAGAAAAACATTATCTAAAGACCATTTAATTTCAGAGGAACCATGTTAAAAGACCTTGGATTTATGCTATTATGCCTAAATATTTTGGGATTTCCTGCCAATGAAATCTACATTAACTAAAAGCAATATTAAAAATATAATTTCATTAGAAAATTACACTTTTAAAATATACAAAGGCACAAAAGAAATGCTACAAGAGTTCTTCACAAGGAAAAATGGGTTATACCCAAGAAAGCAAAACTGAGAAGTTTACATAACTGGTCACTCTTCCAGTTCTGGCTGTTCTCACATTTAGCCATTCTCAAACTTGTCATGTAGAGGCAAGAAGTTTGCAGATATTGTAAAGTTCCCTAGGAAAGCTGAGTTAGTGTAGCCACTGTTTACAGATTTGGAACACCTAGGAAAAAACAAACACTTGCTTATAGCCAAAGCATCACTGGCTTGGCTGTCCTGATGTTTCCTAGAGCACAGGATTTCAAAGCTTACTGAGAGAGCTTATCAGCCTTCCTTGACATTTATCAGATCAGAAAACAGCAAGCCTTGCTCAACTCCATCCCTCTGACTAATGTGAATGTACCTTTCCTTTTGGCAGAAGAAAAAGAAAAAAGCACACTAAGTGCCTCAAATTTTTATCCTCAAGTTTTTACAGGTAGTGAAATTTGGTCATAAGAGTCAGTGTTGCAATAGGCAGGGGGATAATGAAGAGAATGGTTTCTCTTGAGCCAGCGCTGAGAAGTTTTACTTCAGAGGCACTCTCTGTGCAGCTACGTTGTGCTGTCATTTACATCACCCCACTCCAGCCTGGCAGAGCACAGATGTCTTTATACAGAGTTGAGAACTCCTTGTGCCTCTCCTCTGGCCCCAAACCTGCACCACCACTGAGCAGAACCTCGTCCTGCACATCCTGCCCTGTCCAACTCAGTCAGCATTTATGGTGCAGAAATGCAACAGTGCTCCATGGAGCTGGTGCTCAGCAAGGGCTGGGCTGAAAACACACAGTGAATTCTCCTGGCAGAGACTCTCTCCAAACCAGTGACAGTCACTGACAGCACAGGACAAGGGACTGCACAAAGGTGGCATTTCTGAGGGGGAAGGAGAAGGAGGCACCACAGTAGTCTGCCCAAACTCAGTGCTGGGCAATACTGAGAAGCCAAGCACAGACTCACCTTCACACCAGAGTCAGAAACCAAGCCCAGAGGAACAGACTGATGCCACATTCTGCACAACTGTTCAATCATCAAAGCAACAATTAAAACTTGGACCAACTCTGTCTCTTTCTGACAATATTTGAATAACAGCACAGTCTTGAAATTTTAGTTTGGGGAGCTACTCTTTGAACAAATGAGGGCCTTATTCAACACATCTGATGGCTTCCTGAAGGGTTGTGAAGAGTCTGCTCTGTAATAATTGGGCTACTTCACCTGACTTCATCTGGCATTTACTCCTGGTGATTACTGCTCCACCTCAATTAAAAACTGCATCTCTTGCATCACAACAGAGTTATGTGAACACAAACTTCACAATCTCACGTAGCAAACCAAGCATTCTGCCAAGAGACCGTGACACAGCCTATTAGCACACATCTGCATTTATGGCTTCAATCCCATTATGGAAAAGAAAATAATGCCTTTGAGGATAGCAAGGTCCAAACAGCAATACAAGCATTGCAAATTGGAATTTCTTTCAAGCAGTGGGGCTAAAACCACAACTCAGTCTTGGAGGGTACCAACAGTGCTGGGAAAGGAGCTCCCATCCTGGAATGCAGCAGCCTGAGCAGCTAATGGATCAGCAGCCAATTCCTTTAGATTTTTGCATCATGAATGACTCGAGATTTGATGTCAAATCCAGTGGACTGGAAGATGGGGGAGGAAGGAATGACAGACCTTGTCAATCTCAGAACAGGGAGAAAGTTCTTCCAGATGCCTAGGGCTGACTGCGGTCCTTATCCAAGCCCTTAAGTAAACAAAAGCTAACAGAGAGTTCTGTAAGAGCAGGCACAAACTCTCTTCCTAGCCCTCTACAGCGCTTACCTTCAGCATTCCAAGAATCAAGAAACCAACAGGAAAGAGTTCCCTACCCTCATACCATTAAAGCTATTTTTAGGAGAGTTTAATACAGTGGAGGTCTGCTGCTGCCAAAAAGACCACAATCCTGTTTTACACACAGACGGACTTGGTGAGCAGTCTGAGTTTTTGCCTCACTCAGCAAGATTTCAAAGTACCCGACAGAGCCAGGTTCTCTTGGTCAGAGAAGCAAAATCGCACTCCTGAGCAAAAGGTGTGACACATGTGGAACCCAAACTGAGCTCAGGACCAGGACCCGTCCCAGGAGCTGCAGCATCAACACTCTCCAGGCTCATGCCTGTGCCAGGGGCGACTCAGACTCGTCACCCTTCACTCAGCATCGCCATCCATTTGTCCTAACCTAACGCGATTCCGTGTGCCAGCCAAGGCAAACTGCAGAAAAAGGCAACAAGCCCTTCATTTAGACCATTGGCCACGACAGTGCCGACGACGGCCAGTTAGGATAAGTCCCATGTACCCTGCATGCCCTGCAACGCTGAGGCCAGACGGGGAATCTGCACAGAAGGAAGCCCAGGATGGGGAGAGGAAGATCAAGACCAGATTTCAATGAAATAAAACCATCCCAGAGAGCCGCGGGACACGGAAGATGTGGATGGGGACCGCCGGGGAGAAAGGCTCCTAACCCGGCATCTGCACAGCACGGGCACATCCCCAGGGCTGCGGGGCGCAGAGAGGCACCGAGATGCGAAGAGGAGAAAGGAGGGGAAAAAAAACCCGGAAAGGCCGGCCCGGCAGGACGTGGCAGCCCCTTACCATAGACCAGCTTCTTCATCTCGTGGTACCTGGCCCACAGGTAGGTCTTGGTGTCGGCGCCCTCGGCC
>NW_005054339.1:2214837-2218066 GCF_000277835.1 Geospiza fortis | reverse complement strand
CCTTTGGAGGCTGGTGCCCGGGGAGCGGCGCTTTGGCTTTTACAGGTTCCTGCCCTTCTTCTTTGTGCTCGGCGGAGCCATGGAGTGGTTCATGATCAACGTCCGCATCGGCAAAGAGACCTTCTGTGAGTGCGGGGCCCATCAGCCGAACAGCAGCGCGGGCTCGGCGGGGCCTGGCCCGGAGCGCCCCGGCTGCTCCCGCTCGGGCAGCGTGCGGCATTGCAGGCTCTGCTTCCCCAGCAGAAACAAACAAAAATCCTGGGTTTAGAGTACTGAATAAAATTAAAAGAGGGTATATCTAGATTGGATATTAGGGAAAAAATTCTTTCCTCTCGGGATTGTGAGGCTTTGTCACAGATGGCCCAGAGAAGCTGTGGCTGCCCCAGCCCTGGAAGCGTCCAAGGCCAGGTTGGATGGGGCTTGGAGAAGACTGGCCCAGCAGAAAGTGTCCCTGTCCATGGCAGAGGGATAACCTTTAAGGCCCCTCTCAATTCAAACCATTCTGCAATAATTGAAAAAGACTCATGAGGTTTGCCAGCATTTAAGCAGAGGTGTGGTGTTATCTGAAATACTTCTACAATTTAAAAAATAAGTATGAAAACAGCTCAAGAGGACTTGGCTAATGGCGCTTAGTTTCTGTAAGTCAAAGCATTTCTTTCTAATGTGACATTCCTCCCCTTAATAAACCCTGCTAGAAATTTTTGTGTACTTCACTGAAGGGATCAGCTCAACTGTATATGGTATTAGGGAGCAGGGAGGCAGGAAGAATGACTGGGAGGACCATAGAGGTGGGAATATTCCTGTGTTTTGTTGATATAAAAAAGACTAAAATACTGAAGTCAGGCTAGAAGCCCTCAGGCATTGACTTCATGCCTATAATTTAATTTCCCTTCAGCTAGTTAGGGCATTTGTAATTTTAATTACCCTCGTGGGAAAGTAGACCAGAAACAACTATTTCACATTGGAAACTTAGTTTTCCTAGAAAAATATTTCATTGGGACTGATGGGAAGAACTTTAGCCTATATGTGAGAGAACCTGAGCTATTTTAAGTGGCAATAAGGATTTCTGTTGGCTTGAATTTCCAGTTGCCTGTCAGTCAGCATCTGCAAGAGAAGTTTGGATTGAAAAGTTTAAAAAGAGATTATAGGATTCATGTATTTAACACCAGCTTGCACTGGGGAAACTAACATAAAACATCTTTTTTCTGCAGATGATGTTTACCGTAGGAAACAATCTGAAAGACAGTACGAGGCAAGGATGGAGAAAGGGGAATTTTCAGAAAGCTGAAACTCTTCAAGGGGGAGCTCCTGAGTGCTTCAAATGTACAAGTGACAAAGCAGCAGCACTGCCACGTTGAAGGTGGGGGAAGATGCTGGCTCTGCAAGATGAACTGTGATCCACACATGTGTGTAATATACTCAGATGGTTCTTTCATATCTGTAATATTTGTATTTAAATGAAGTGAAAATTTCATTGTGTTTGGGCCTCTGCCACTAATTTAATGCTTGCTTAGTGCTTTTAAATAAAGTAAACTGAGTAAACCGTCTGGCTGTTGCTTTTATTTGCTTGGTCAAACACCCCCCTTGTGACAAGACCAGTGGGAAAGAAACATCACAGGGTGCATCCATCTCAGCATAATGGAAATAGTAATTTTGAGTTACTTTCTTTTCTACTTACAGGAACTGTTCTGGCAGCTGACTTGTTTTCTTTGCAGTGTGGCACAATTTTAACTGGATAAAGAGAGCAGAGATTTGCTGCTCAGTGTTTGCTCAGCCCACAGTGTGTGGAGAGTGAGCCGTGTGTTTGGGCTGTGCTGCCCAGGTCTGACAGGCACCAGAGCAATGTGCAGTGTCAGTCCTGGCAGCCCTGAGGCCTGGGGTGGGAATCCTGGCCCCAAGGCAGGAGAACAGGGCTGGCTGCTGTGTCCCAGCAGGGTTTGCTCCCTGCACAGGGACACAGGGAGCGAGGTGAGGTCGGTGACCGGCACAGTGTAATCTTCGAGGATCCTGCTTTGATACAATTGTTTAATTTCTGAGGGGTGCAGGCTAAAGGTGCAACAAAGAAGCCAATTCTTAAGATCAACCTAAAATCAACCCCGTGGGCGTTCACGCACTTACAGGGTTCCTGTGCCGTCTCCTGCCAGCCTTTTTAAGTCTTCTTCAACTCAGAGACAGGGGCAGCTCTGTAGAGGTCAAGGTGCAGGTTTTCCACTTGCAAAACAAAGGGGAACCTTCCTTTTGTGCCTTCCAAGGACTTCATCTGGAGGATTAGTGCTTCTTGTGTTTACAAGGGATAAAATCTGGCAGAATTTAAGATGTGATTATGTCACTGCATATTTTGACTGAGCAGCAAGTGAATAACTTGAGGAAAGCCTCTATTTATTCCTCTAGAATAAGAACCTTTGACTTCAGTTCCAAGGTAGAGCCCAAAACTCGCGAACAACCTGATTTTGCAGCCACAGACCATCACACTGAAGTCAACCCTGACTGTAGCAGTAAAGAATAAATCAATAATGAAAAAGCCAGATTTTGAAAACTGCTGAGCTTTAGCTCCATCTGATTTTATTTCTTGAGCTTTTTGAAACTCTCTTGTGCTCTGTTGTCATAAAACAAGGAAGTTTTTCAATATACGAGGGGTTTTTTCAAGCAAGAGCCCTGTGCCCTAGTTATTTCTCTGGACTCAGGAGCCTGATGTGAAAACTTCCTGAGGCTTCCCTGAAGCACTCAGAGTGCTCCACAGACAGTGAGAGCCAAGCCCAGTTCCCACTTCAGACCTCTTGCTTGTTTTGCAGTGACTGTTTCCCCTTGGCAGCTGAGAGCACCAGGCACATCTGGAAGATCTCAGGGATGTCTCCAGCCAGGTGAACAGAGGAGGAGGGAGGCTGTAGTCACTCACAAGATGTCTGGTGTCAGGGAGTTCCATGTCACTGACTGCTGCAGGAATAAAATCCTCTGAGTTGGCATCGCACCACTTCAGGCAACACAGAGCTGTTATGACAGAATATGAAGCTTGACATTTAGAAATCTGGGCTGCAGTCTCCAATCCTCAGTGTGTTTGCTACTGCTGACCCTTCGGCATTTTTAGATTTTGCCAGTCTCTCACTAATGCTGGAAATCAGAAAAACTGCAATTTTCCACTCCAAAATTCCAGCCCATTCCATAGCCAAGCACACTCGGGGATTTAGTATCAGTTTTAAACTACAGCCCATCTTCAACAACCAAAGCCTTC
>NW_005054339.1:2211408-2214801 GCF_000277835.1 Geospiza fortis | reverse complement strand
TGTGCTCTCTGCCTTCCCCAGTACTTTCTGACTCTCATATCCATGTCTCCCTCCCATCCTTCAGCTTCCCCCATCCATCTGCTGTGGCAAAGGAACAGGGAGGAAGTAAGAGCTCTCCTTTGGCTCAGCACTCAGGCTGTTCCAGGCTGCTGGAGTGAGCCAGGGTCACAGCTTTCACTTCCAGCCCTGCCAGCTCCAGGGCTGAGCACATCCCTTCCTTCTGCAGGGAATTCAGCTGTGTCCACCTGGAGCACAGCTCACACCCACCAACAGCATTTTCATGTGCTCTGCAAAGGCAACAGCTTCTTGGTGAGACTCAGCAAAGCAATCCTGCTGCAAGCTTTCCAAACTGTGGAAGTCAGGGCAAGATTGATACCAAGCATGGAAAAATTCAACTCAATAAGGCAGCAGCAGTAAAAAGTCACCAGGGAACAGTGACACCTACACACAACAGCGCTGCTCACCACTCCAGCATTAGAGAGGGAACAACTCCACCATCAACCCAGAATGATTCTGTGAAAAAAATGGACCTGCTGATCATTCCCCTGCAGCTGTGCACACAAGGATCAGCTGAAAAACCTGTGGTGAGCCAGGGAAGAGCTGAAAGAAGTTATGGTCAAGGAAGGGTGTTTGTGCCCAGCCTGCACTCCTCCCTGGCAGGGGGCTGCAGCAATTTTGTCCAAGCTTTTCAAAAGCAGCAAAAGGAAGTAACAGCCATCTGATGTACCGGGGAATTCTTCCTTGGTGCAAATATCTTCCTGTCATCAGTGGAGGCATGCTTTCACTTTGGAGTTAATACAGAGATCCAAACTGCAGCTGCACTCTGCTCCTGGCCATCCCCAGCTCCTTCAGAGAAAGGGGAAAATTTTCCCAGCACTGGTGGGATGAATGCTGTTCCTGAGGAACTTCCTGAAATCAGTACTGCATGCTGGTGCTTTATACCAAAGATGATGGTCAAATTAGACTCAGTGGCAAATGCAGTTGGCAAAATTAATATGTTTCATTTTATGAATCAAAATTTCACTGAATCAGAGCTCACACAACGTTCAGTGCCCAGACCTTCTGAAACTTCAATTTTGTCCACTTGTACATAAGAGAGAGCTACATACATTTATGGTTGATCTTTAGTATCTCAGACTGAGCAAGTAAGATGTGGGGGATGATTAGAATTAGTTTCCTCTGGGCAACTGCAACAGAAGGGTAGAAGTGTTGTGAAGCTGGCAAGCCTGTATGAAAGGCAGCATTTATCCCCCAGGCTGAAAACATGGCTGTATGTTAATTTAATGCTGTGTTCTGACTGTTTAAATAGTTCTCTGTAAATTTTATGCCAGGCACCTTGAGAGGTTCCTGTCACTTAATTTTTCTTGCAGTTTGTACAGAAGATTTCTATCCTTGGTGCTAATTGAATTGTGTCAAAGATGCTTTTTCCATGTTACTCATCTAATTTCTTCTATTAAACAGCTACATGGAAGACAGTCCTGAACCACATTAGCTTCCATATGAAATTAAAGCTTGCTGTTTATTTTCAAACCAATTAATAAGGGGACATCTGGGACTGACTGTATCTTACCACCTCCACTCAGCTGGATCCCAATGCTTCAGATATTTTTCAGGGTTCACTGCTCATGCTTGTGATGGCTCAATTTCCAACACCACTGTTCTTATCACCTACAGGAACACCTCAAAATATGCAGGTCAATAGAAAAAGGATATTTTATCCACACACAAGCATACATGTACCAAGGACTTGAGAACATCTGGATCAGCTACAGAGAATTAATTAAAATCCTAACAGAAGTCTCAATGGAAGACTCAAACCTGGTTAATCCAAAACACTTTGCAAACTATTTTTATTCAAATTAAAAAGACTCAGGTAAACAAAGTGATGGTACATACATGTTATAAACCTGGTTAGCAGCTCAGCCTTCAGCAGTACAAGATCTAATGAAAAGCCAAGCATGGATAAACCAGGTACAAAAACATATGCTGAAAAAAAGTCACCAACATCAACGTTTTGAATTTTTACACAAACAGTAAATTTTCTCATGGAAGGGAAGGACTGAGGAAGAGAACAAATAATTATTAGTTGTCTCCAACTGGTTTATGAAAATACCTGTCCTGGTTTTATCTATTTTCCACTCTCACAGAAGCCAACCATTGCCCACACATCCTTTTATTTTAATATGAAAGTTTTGTTTACGCCAGTACAATGAACGGCAGTGAAAAACAGATGAGGGGCTCAAACACCCACAAAGAGAGAAAAAGAGACAGACAGACATGTCTTTTTTTTTTTAAACCAGAGTGAGAAAAGTTTCTTTTGCTGGTTTTGAATTCTAGACTGTAGCCATTATATCCTAAATTTCACTGCAATCGACTGAAATGCCTCCAGTATAGAGAGAAACGATTTTGAAATAAATAAGGCTTAAAATAATTGATCAGGGCCAGCCCAGTGGCTTAGTGGTAGTGCTCTGCACTGCCTTGAGGGAGGAGCCAGGTTTTGTTTGCACTTCCAATCTCTTGCTCCTGGGCCAGAAAGAGCAGTGAAAGGAGGGATTCAGCTGCTCGGCAGGAGAGAGCCAGTGCTGCACATCTGCTCATCACTGACCTTCAGATAAATTAAACATCTGAGTTATACAGGCTCCAAAGGGAGTCCCATCCAGTCCTTGAAAGAAAATAAATAAAACAATAATTTAATTAAAATTCATCCCAGGTTCTTTGGTGTAATTTTTGTTAATGCTGAGAAGTAGGAGAATCTGGTGGTGTATTAGTACAATCCATGATAGTTCCAAATGCTCAAAAACTAGGATTTTGCTGCCTGATTCACTTCAACATCCCATCTTTGTGGCTAAAACCTGCAAAACCTATGGTAACTTAAACACATTTTATAGGGGTGGTCTAAGACTATTCAATTTCTACTTTATTAAATAAAATTGGAAATTTACAAAGGCCAGTAAAGAACTTCTGTACCGTGGGTGTGCTACTTGTAGAGTTCAAAACTGTCATTTCCCTCTATGTTGTTTTGCTCCATTTCCTTCACATCCATTGCACATGTGATGACCTAAACTAACTTTAAGTGCCTATTTGTAATTACCTGGGGTATTTTGTGCAATGACTGGAAGATTGCAATAGGAGAGGGAGAAGAATTGAACAGTAAAATTAAATCACAGTTTATATTTGCAAGGTCACTTCCCTCATAAGTATTAATTACATCAGCAAAACAAACCCCAAGATATCCAGTATTTGAAGGAAAATATTTAATTTAACCTTCTGCCAAATATACTTAAATGAATATGTTCTGTACCAACAGACTTTAGAACTCATTTCCACATGATGAACATCTCCAGCATAAATGAAGTGTATCAGTAAATCGGTTCATTTGGGCTGAGTTGGAGC
>NW_005054339.1:2202908-2211395 GCF_000277835.1 Geospiza fortis | reverse complement strand
CTGCTGACTTTTCCCAAATTCATAGAGCTTTCCTATTTATTTAAAGCAATCCAAAAGTATTAATTCTTTTTCCAAAATTAAATACATGAAAGTATTTACCTTTAAACAAATAACTTTGTAGTCCAAAAGGTTGGTTAGTTGAGGACAGGTAAGTTTTTAGCAGAAGGCAGCCACAACCTTGAAATTTGGCAAGAAGAGTCGATACCTACTTTACTTAGATTAAAAAAAAAAAGAAAAACAAAAAAAAAAAAAAAAAAAAAAAAAAAAAACCACCAAAACAACCCCAAACTCTTTGAAGGCTGCAATGCAAGTACTCAATTTCTCCAATGTACTGGGTATGCTGACCTTACACATACCATACAGTAGTATTTTACTTTCAAGTTAATTTAAGCATCAAATTTCACTCCAATTTGCATTGCAAAACTTTCACTAAGGTTAATGAATACACTTAAAGAAAGCATACAAAAATGTCTTACAATGCCCAATTGTGTGAATTTCAAAAAATATCACATTACCTTACTAATAGAACAACTCCACTTTTCTCCCCTAACTTACCTTCCAAGACCTGGGCTGGTTCTGAGTTCTGTGAGCCTCTTCCAGCACAGACAGAAGTGCCCAGAGAAGGGAAGGAGCTTCCCTGTCCCACTGCTGGGTGTTGGGGACATCACAGAACCCCCAGCACAGGCCATGGCAGATGAAACACTTCCGCTCTAAGGGCCTGCCAGCACAGGGGCTGTGTTACTGATTTAGGATCACAATGGCCTTGGCTACACAGTTAAATAACTGGACAGGACTGGACAACATGAGCAGTCAGGACACCCTTGTCCCATCCACACCAGCACTTCCAGGGCTGCTGTGGCCCACCCAGCTGCCTCAGTGTTGACTCGGAATGCCAATTCTCCTTAGTGCCAAAGCACTTCTTACCTTTAGCTTCTTTTAAGAGATCCTCCCTGTTCACACCCGAGCAGCTCTGCCCGAAGTGGCCAGCACACACAAGCACAGGTACACACATTCTCATAGGATGTAAACTATGACTACTTCACATTCCACTGTATCAATCTGTAAATACTTTGTTTTCCTTTTTTTTTTTTATATAAAAACAATGGCATCAGATTCTCAGCAATAAAGTATAAGAAAGATGAATCCTTGACTACACTCAACCAATTATGAAATCGCCTTTCAAACAAAAGAAACATATGCAAAAAATCTGTGTATTTGATAAAGTCAACTTAATATAACAAAAAGTGAAATATGCTTATTAAAAGTGTCCTTATATAAAAATGGTCTTGCAATGTACAGTAAAATGCAATACAAATTATTGTTGGTTATCTCTTGCCACCCAGTAACTAGAGCAGCCATTGTCCTGGGCTATGCCTACACGTTCTCCAGGTTGTAGGCCTGGCGGATGTTGAGGGTGTCGCGCAGCATCAGGTCCCGCAGGCGCCACAGCGCGTCGGCCATGGTGGTGTGGGCAC
The DNA here is from genome assembly GCF_000277835.1 of Geospiza fortis. Taxonomy (NCBI): domain Eukaryota; kingdom Metazoa; phylum Chordata; class Aves; order Passeriformes; family Thraupidae; genus Geospiza; species Geospiza fortis. The sequence goes on along the minus strand of NW_005054339.1, from coordinate 2,209,920 downwards.
CCTTGCTCTTCAGCCAGTGTGAGGGCAGGCGGCTCTCCTGCTCCTTGGACAGGTGCACGTCTCGTCTGCGTGCTGCAAAACCCAACAAGGGCTCCATTACTTCATTGTCAGACCGTGTCCACTCCGGCCAGCCATTGACCCCAGCCCACGCGGGGTCACACATAGACAATGCAAAAGATTGGGAGCGTTCTTTTCCACGTGGGGACAAATGTCCTCTGTTTAGACTTGCTGGAGACACCTCAGGCTCTGGTGACTCCCCAGGTGAGAAAGAGGGCATGGCCTGATAAGCAGGGGAGAGGGGAGCACGACTTTTATACCAACCAATATACAATATACAACCATTATAAAACCAGTGGGATTTAAGTGGGGAGGGGCAGGGGGAAGGACTGACCAGGGAAGAAAGAGACCACCAGGGCTAACACTTAGGGGAAAAAAAGGGGAAGTTCATGAGGTCATAGGATACAAATCATGTGAACAGCACAAATTACCAAAACACCCAGTGCAAACAACTAAATAACTATTTAGTGCAATACAACACCTCATGGCTTATTCTAGAGAAAGGCAAATATAACTCTACAATATAAGATATTCTACTTTTGCTAGATTTAAGCCCATAGCACTGGGCTTAAATCTTAGGTTTATGCAACACTGATGGAATTTGCCTGTGGATAACACACAAATTCTCAGTCTGTTGATCTGTCTTTAGGAATTAATTACATGTATATATTTTAATACATGTAATAATGTATATCTATTATTATTATATGTAATAATACATGTGTATATTTAAATGCATGGTATATATTTTAACAAGCAAACAGCAGATAGCGTTTTCTATGAAAGCAAAAATAACGGGTTACGAGGAACCCAGAGCCTTACCTGCAAGGGTCTGATCCCACTTGCTGATGCTGTTGGACTCAGCACTGAGCCCCTCAATGTATTTCAGGTAGGCTTCAGAATGGAGGAGCCTCTGTGTCTTTGGTGGAGGGGACACGAACATGGGGGTGCTGGGCTGCTGCATGACGGGCTGGCTGGCAGGGCTCTGCCCGGGGTACGGCGGCGGCGCCTGCTGGCCCGGCGGGCCCAGGATCCCGATCTGAAAGGCAAACCAGCCAGGGGTCACACCCAGGGCACTGCAGGGAACACCCCAGCCTCAGGGCAGCCTCTTGCAATGGAGTTTCAACTGAGGTTATGTGCAAAAGCCTGAGGAAATTTCCCTGGAGATGCACAAAGAAAGGAAGTGCAAACCAACCATTCATATTCAACAGACATTGTTCATATTTCTGATTTATGTAAATATACTCTTGTTATCATCACCATATCTCTTCTAACCTTAATTATACCTTTTATCTCCTTTTTGTTTCATTTCTTCTCCAATTTGATCTGAAATAATGTGGTCTGTGAAGTGCAAAATTTGACTCTAAAACATCTAATCCAAACTGATATGGATCCTTGGACAACTGGGTTACTTCCACAGAATTACTGTCAAAAATCTCAGGCAGGAAAATTCCCAGTCATACAGAAGAATTCCCACCACTGTGATTAACCAGCAGCACTGAGAACTCTTAGGACAGACATCCTGTGGTCTGGAATAACTCAATGTCATGACATCAACACTGTACCACTTAACTTCTAGTACTCATAGAATCACAGAATGGTTTGGGTTGAAAGAAGCCTTAAAGCTCATCCTATTCCAACCCTCTGCCAAGTGCAGCGACACCTTCCACTAGACCAGGTCACTCCAAGCCCATCCAACCTGGCCCTGAACGACTCCAGGGGTGGGGCAGCCATAGCTTCTCTGGGCACCCTGTGTCAGTGTCTCCGAATAAATAACTTCTTCCCAGCGTCTAACTTGAAGCTCTCCTCTTTTAGTTTAAAACCATTCCCCCACCACTCCCATCTGCCTATGCATAGCCACTCTCCCTCTTTTTCTTTACACCCTCAAGCCAAAACCACATTTCTCTTTATGATGCAAAAATTTGGTCAGTAAAATTGGGAATGTTCTGAACAGTAAATCTGCATTAATCACTGAGAAGAAACATCAGATCATCACAGCTACCCAAAGTCATAAATTCTGAACTGCCAATGAACATCTGCTTCATCAGTTTATGAAATATGAATATTTTTTACCTACTCATCAAGAGCTGATAAAATGGGCAGTGTTCTCTCTGTGTCACAAAGCATGCAAAACCTAAATTATCAGCAGTTTCACACTATACTGAAATGACTCAGTTTAGTAGAAAACTAAGACAAAGCACTTCCTGGTTTATACTGAAGTTACCTCACTGGACCAACCTCCTGACTGTAACAACAATTCCACCGTCAAATACAGACATACACTCTGAGTGTGAGATATTAACTGGTTCCAAGCACATCAGAACATTTCATTTCTGTTCTCCCTGGGAAAGCCTGTGTGCATCCCTACATGTCTGAATTGAGATGTTGCTCAAATGCCAATTCTGAGCCTTAGAGTCTCATAAATAATGCAAAAAGTACTCACCTGCTGTCCAAAAGGACTTGCTCCTGGTGCTGGAGTGCCTACCATAGGGGACACATTTTGGCCTATAACACCTATATTCCAAAATATAAAATAATTAGTCTTACTTCAGAGCAGTGACAAATACCTCTTTGGTCTTCAATAGCAAGAATTTATACTTTGATATCACTGTATCACTGCTCACAGTTATTTTAAGTAGATGTACAACATTCAAATATCCCCCTCGCCCCCAGTAAAAAACTTCACAAGTTTCTGAATGAAAAAAAAAAAGCCAACATGACAACTACCAAACACTGGTATATGGCCTGTTGAATTATTTGAGTTAGAGAAATGCATACTGAATAGCTTTTGCTTTTCAAGTGTTTTTCATGTTACTTTGTGATTGCCTGACTGCATCTTTCCATTTTATAATATACACCTTTGGCTTGACAGGATCTTCCTGAAGTCCTTTCCTTTAAGAAAGGAACTGCTGATCTGCTTTAGCAACACTTAACATTTCCTTGTGTTCAGTTTTGTAAAATATGTTCACAGCAGGATGAAATTCAAGCCTTTGCACAAATTCTGTTAGATCTCACTAATACAAAATGCATCTTGCAGGTTAAGCTGCAATAGACTTAAATACAGAACAATGAATATTTGAAATCAATGCCAAAAAATAAAAGCTGTTTTTCTCAAGCATATTGGGACTTCTCCCTCTTGCACAGAGTGCAGCACAACTGTGTAAGTCTTACATACAAAAATGTACAGATCTAAATGAGAGTCATGCAGTTCCTGACATTTGACATACAGATGTGTGAAAGTTATGTGTGCTGCTGCTTTCCTTTCTGTTTGTGCCACTTTTCATGCTCATTCACTGGAAAAGCTGCAAACTAACTGTGCTCTTCCTGCGGATTTAATTTACATTAATTAAATGCATGATTTCTGTATCAGTGATCAAAGGATGTGCCACTGGGTTTCACTCACTAAAGCTTTTTTCGAATGCATTTTCCATTTGATCACAGGTCCCATTTTAAATGTATCTGTACCAACAGTATGTCAGAAGTTGGGAAAAACATTGGCAACACAAGCTTTGGAATTGGTCCAAAGGGAAGGAAGGGCTCTGGAGGAGGGCACCCTCCCCTTCCCAGCATCAGAGCACAGCTTCACCCTCAGCCTGCTGTGCCCAGCTCAGCACCACTTCACTACCAGACACTGTGGCTTTGCTAATCCACATCCTGCCAGTTTTCCACACAAACATCCAGCCCACAGCAGTGGGAACAGCCCTTCAGAGGGATGGAGAGTCCTGGATTCACCTCCCACACGTTTGGCTGCTGTGTGCTCAGCGTCCCTGCACAGCTGCTGTGCTGCTCCCTCTAGGTGCCATGGCAGGGAATCCACAGCCAGCCAAGCTGCAGGGTGGTGCTGATGGACTTCAGAAACACCAGGCAAGCAAACAAAACCTCCCCAACTCACATCATTTATGTACAGATAAAATTCTTAACAGAGCTTCTGATAAACACACTTGCAAGGGGGTAGGGAGTGGTAAATGAGACCATTTTGTCCACAGCTTTACTGCTGAACAGAGGGACGGCACAACTTTTTCACAGGCACATGAGTTATCAGAGGTAAAAAAAGTATCAGCAGGAAACAGGAACAGAGGGCAGATGAATGTTTTTCCCCTTAACTGAGACACATTAATGGCATTAACATTGGCAAAATATTTGTTTCATTTAAGCCTCACTTTTCATCAAAAGTGTGGCAAAAATACAGCAAATGCAGTAGAAATGCTCTCAAAAATCAATTCAAAATTTTGCCACAGAAAATACTGAATTCACCTTGTCCCCACATGTTTCCAGTCACTGTTCTTTCAGCTGAACACTGTTTTACAGTAACACATCACTGCCCCAGTGGCCAAGGAGTCTTACATGACCAGGCTCATTTCAGTGCAGTCTGACATTACCACACTGAAAAAGACTCTGGTAAGGAAAGAGAACAAATTTCATTTATAAGCCCACTTCAAATAAGAAAAGGATGAGTGTATAGATGCTGTTCAAATGACATAAGGATATGAACAGGCTGATTTCACCTTTTCACTCTTCTGATAAACTCAAGTACAATCACCAGGGCTTTTTTGGCTGGAACAAACCTCCTGCTGGAGCAGCACCAGTTTCTCCAGTACCCTTTCCCTGAGGGTTTACTGGCCATGCTGCAGTGTCAGTGCTTTGCACACCCCTCACATTCAGCAGTGCTGCTGCTCACAAACCAAAGGCACAACTGGAACAAGCTACAGAGAACTCCTGTAAGAATGGGTCAAACCAAGTACATGACAATGAAATAAAGAGGGAATGAGGATGAGGCTCTTACCGGGTGCTGGGATGCCTGGGATGCCTGGCATACCTGGCGGGAGTTGGTGGGGTGGGGGCACCCCTGGGTGAAGTGGCTGCATGCTGCCCATGCTAACAATGCCATCAACTGGGCCCTGCAAAGGCGGCAGCACCGGTGGATAGCCACTTATCATGCCTTGAAGGACACAACAAATTTCAAACATGCATCAATAACATGCAACATGGTCTACACAGTATGCACAGACATGCACTATCCACACACACACATTAAAAAAAGCACCTTTAGTACAGCAAGACAATACTACAATTAGTATCTTGCAAAAAAAAACCAAAACAAAAACTAAAAATAAATATGAAACACTATACTTTTGATGAATTAGTATTTAGTGTATTTGTATGTTTCTCACAGGGCAATAAATGTTGAATACTCAGATATGTTAACACAAGGAATAAATTCAGCCACAATTAAATGTTACTAATGCAAGCAGTTTTAATACAGCTTAAAGCTCTGCCATCTGCATACAGATTACAAACACAACACTGACTGGCCAGCCCCATGGACAGCCCTGCTCTGTGGGCTACTTCAGAGGCCACAAAAATCAAACCCCAGACGTTTTCCTGCAGTACACATGCAAAACTGATGCACAAAAGCCCTACAACATTCACATACTTAAAACTAATGGCAGTGATGGGTGATTTTTATTAAACCATCTCCAGAATGAACTAAAGCAGTAACACAAATTTTAAACCTGAGTTTAAAGTGCTGGGCTGCAGTAACTTACACTCATGGCATTAGACTGAAGTGAAAGGACTTAAAGGAGCACCTGCAGTCCCTCACAGAAATTCACTGTCCATGTCTGCAAGGTGTCTTTAGAGGAAAATCAGTGACACTGCAAACACTGTATTGTGCTGCTGCTCAAAAATTTTGTTTTCTGCACGTACAGGAAGAAAACTGAGAGCTTTCTCTGGCTTTGGCTCAGCTTTTCTGCTATCCATTTAGTGTATCTACACAGTAGAACTGCACTATGCTTGTTAGGCCCTGGAATGTTTAATTTAAATGGATGCATTGCCAGGTAAGCAAGGAAAGGGGTTGGAAAGACAATGAAAAGATGACAGAGGACAGAAGCAGGTCTAGAGAGATGAGGTAAGTTAGAAATGCAGATTTGCTGGGGCTTCCATAGTCTGCTCTAAGAAACCACTAAGTCTTTGCCACACTCCCTGTAATTCATAGAAGGAATTTTCAAAACAGAGATTTCTAGAATGAGACTGGCCAAAAACTCCCATCAGTTCTGACTGAGAACAAAGCTGTAACAAGCTCAGGGTCTAAACAGGAGGAGCAGCTACAAAATAAAAGCTAAACCTGTCACTTCCTCAGGATGTTACAGAAGTGAGAAACCTCTAGTCCCAAAAGCTTTACATGGAGAGAACAACAAGAAAATAATCTCCCTCGAGCCTTCATTTTCCATAGGGCACCTAGACTGACATGTGAAATATGCTGTAGGTACCTATTTCAAATATCTGGAACCTTATCTGTACCTCTTTATTACAGGGAAATCCATATTTCTAATGGACAAAGGAAAAGAAGAAACACAACAAAAGCCTCCTTGGCATGAAGAGCTCTCACATGCCTGGTACCTCTAGTGCACCCTGAGCTGCTGACACATCTTCAGAGCTGTTAATGCACTTCTGAAGCTTTCAAACAAACAAACAAACAAACAAACTCTCCAAGGAATCAAACCCGCATTTATCAATAAAGGAAGCTTAGTTCTACATTTCCAATTCAAATACTCAACAACTGGCTAATGAAAGTGCCATCAAATCTCCATGAGAAGTCATTTCTTGTAGCTCATTCCAAGTAAGAGCAACCATTTTCTTACCCCCTGTATGAACCGCAAACTTTTGTTTTAAACTACCAAACATGGCCAAACTATTTCCAGCTCCCACAACTGTGATTTAGGATGTCTTTGAAATTACTTGTTCTCTTGTTTTTTATTATAGCAATGTAAAATTAAGTCAACTTTTGCAATACCTAAATGTAGAAGACACCAAAGTGCTGCACACTAAGAGAAACACACTTCAGAAGGCTTCCAGATTTCCTGGCCCCATGGGCCATAAAGAAGTTCTGTGATGGAGAAGCTCTCTGAACTAGCAATCCAAGGATGGAGGAGGATGTGAAAGAGGTCCAAACAGA